>NC_091698.1:320530-623560 GCF_041296265.1 Equus caballus | reverse complement strand
TCAGCTCCAGGGCAATTTAGCACACCCAGAGCAGAAGTTCTACTTCAGCCAGATCTGGCCTGCAAACAAACTGCGTTTCACAGGCCTTTGTAAGAGATGTTCCCGGTAGGCTGTAAGAGCACTGTGTAGAGCGAGTTGTTTCTTAGCTTCCCAAAGAGCTGGAAGCAAGATGCTTTGGGGCCCAACTCGCCCTTTGGAAACAAGCCTGCACCTTGTACCTTTCAGCTCTAGGGCAATGTGGCACACCCAGAGCAGAAGTTCTACTTCAGCCAGATCAGGCCTGCAAAGAAACTGCCTTTCACAGGCCTTTGTAAGACATGTTCCCGGGAGGCTGTAAGAGCACTGTGCAGAGCGAGCTGTTTCTTCGCTTCCCAAAGAGCTGGAAGCAAGATGCTCTGGGGCCCAACACGCCCTTTGGAAAGAAGCCTGCACGTTGAGCCTTTCAGCTCTAGGGCAATGTGGCACACCCAGAGCAGAAGTTCTACTTCAGCCACATCAGGCCTGCAAAGAAACTGCGTTTCACAGGCCTTTGTAAGACATGTTCTAGGTAGGCTCGAAGAGCCCTGTGCACAGCAAGCTGTTTCTTACCTGCTCGAAGAGCTGGAAGCTGGACGCTGAGGTACTAGTCTCCCCTTGGGGAAACAAGGCAGGACTTGGTGCCTTGCATCTCTAGGGCCATGTTGCACACGGCAGAGCAGAAGTTCTACTTCAGCCAGATCAGGGCTGGGAAGAAACTGCGTTTCACAGTCCGTTTTAAGACATGTTCCCGGTAGGCTGTAAGAGCCCTATGCAGAGCGAGTTGTTTCTTAGCTGCCGAAAGAGCTGGATGCTTTACTTGAGGGACTTGTCTACCCTTGTGGAATCAAGGCAGGACTTTGTGCCTTGCAGCTCTAGCGCCATGTAGGACCCGGCAGAGCAGAAGTTCTACTTCAGCCAGATCAGGCCTGCAAAGAAATTGCGTTTCACAGGCATTGGAAGAGATGTTCCCTGTAGGCTATAAGAGCACTGGGCAGAGCGAATTGTTTCTCAGCTTCCCAAAGAGCTGGAAGCAAGATGCTTTGGGTCCCAACTCGCCCTTTGGAAAGAAGCCTGCACGTTGTGCCTTTCAGCTCTAGGGCCATGTGACACACCCAGAGCAGAAGTTCTACTTCAGCCAGATCAGGCCTGCAAAGAAACTGCGTTTAACAGGCCTTTGGAAGAGATGTTCCCGGTAGGCTGTAAGAGCACTATGCAGAGCGAATTGTTTCTTAGCTTCCCAAAGAGCTGGAAGCAAGATGCTTTGGGGCCCAACTCGCCCTTTGGAAACAAGCCTGCACGTTGTACATTTCAGCTCTAGGGCCATGTGGCACACCCAGAGCAGAAGTTCTACTTCAGCCAGATCAGGGCTGGGAAGAAACTGCGTTTCACTGTCCGTTTTAAGACATGTTCCCGGTAGGCTGTAAGAGCCCTATGCAGAGCGAGTTGTCTCTTAGCTGCTGAAAGAGCTGGATGCTGGACTTGAGGGACTTCTCTACCCTTGTGGAATCAAGGCAGGACTTTGTGCCTTGCAGCTCTAGCGCCATGTAGGACCCGGCAGAGCAGAAGTTCTACTTAAGCCAGATCAGGCCTGGGAAGAAACTGCGTTTCACAGGCCTTTGTAAGACTCGTTCCCTGTAGGCTGTAAAACACCAGTGCAGAGCAAGTTGTTTCTTAGCTGCCCAAAGAGGTGGAAGCCCCACGCTGTGGGGCCTGTCTGCCCTTGAGGAGTCAGGGCAGGACTTTGAGCCTTGAAACTCTAGGCCGATGTAGGACACGGCATAGCAGCAGTTCTACCTCAGCGAGATAAGGCCTGCAAAGAAAATGCGTTTCTCAGGCCTTTGGAAGACATGTTCCCGGTAGGCTGTAAGAGCACTGTGCAGAGCGAGTTGTTTCTTAGCTTCCCAAAGAGCTGGAAGCAAGATGCTGTGGGGCCCAACTCGCCCTTTGGAAAGAAGCCTGCACGTTGTGCCTTTCAGCTCTAGGGCAAAGTAGCACACCCAGAGCAGAAGTCCTACTTCAGCCAGATCAGGCCTGCAAAGAAACTGCGTTTCACAGGCCTTTGGAAGAGATGTTCCCGGTAGGCTGTAAGAGCACTGTGCAGAGCGAGTTGTTTCTTAGCTTCCCTAAGAGCTGGAAGCAAGATGCTGTGGGGCCCAACTCGCCCTTTGGAAAGAAGCCTGCACGTTGTGCCTTTCAGCTCTAGGGCAAAGTAGCACACCCAGAGCAGAAGTCCTACTTCAGCCAGATCAGGCCTGCAAAGAAACTGCGTTTCACAGGCCTTTGGAAGAGATATTCCCACTAGGCTGTAAGAGCACTGTGCAGAGCGAGTTGTTTCTTAGCTTCCCAAAGAGCTGGAAGCAAGATGCTGTGGGGCCCAACTCGCCCTTTGGAAAGAAGCCAGCACATTGTGCCTTTCAGCTCTAGGGCAAAGTAGCACACCCAGAGCAGAAGTGCTACTTCAGCCAGATCAGGCCTGCAAAGAAACTGCGTTTCACAGGCCTTTGGAAGAGATGTTCCCGGTAGGCTGTAAGAGCACTGTGCAGAGCGAGTTGTTTCTTAGCTTCCCAAAGAGCTGGAAGCAAGATGCTGTGGGGCCCAACTCGCCCTTTGGAAAGAAGCCTGCACGTTGTGCCTTTCAGCTCTAGGGCAAAGTAGCACACCCAGAGCAGAAGTCCTACTTCAGCCAGATCAGGCCTGCAAAGAAACTGCGTTTCACAGGCCTTTGGAAGAGATGTTCCCGGTAGGCTGTAAGAGCACTGTGCAGAGCGAGTTGTTTCTTAGCTTCCCAAAGAGCTGGAAGCAAGATGCTGTGGGGCCCAACTCGCCCTTTGGAAAGAAGCCTGCACGTTGTGCCTTTCAGCTCTAGGGCAAAGTAGCACACCCAGAGCAGAAGTCCTACTTCAGCCAGATCAGGCCTGCAAAGAAACTGCGTTTCACAGGCCTTTCGAAGTGATGTTCCCCGTAGGCTGTAAGAGCACTGTGCAGAGCGAGTTGTTTCTTAGCTTCCCAAAGAGCTGGAAGCAAGATGCTGTGGGGCCCAACTCGCCCTTTGGAAAGAAGCCTGCACGTTGTGCCTTTCAGCTCTAGGGCAAAGTAGCACACCCAGAGCAGAAGTCCTACTTCATCCAGATCAGGCCTGCAAAGAAACTGCGTTTCACAGGCATTTGGAAGACATGTTCCTGGTAAGCTGTAAGAGCACTGTGCAGAGCGAGTTGTTTCATAGCTTCCCAAAGAGCTGGAAGCAAGATGCTGTGGGGCCCAACTCGCCCTTTGGAAAGAAGCCTGCACGTTGTGCCTTTCAGCTCTAGGGCAAAGTAGCACACCCAGAGCAGAAGTCCTACTTCAGCCAGATCAGGCCTGCAAAGAAACTGCGTTTCACAGGCCTTTGGAAGACATGTTCCTGGTAGGCTGTAAGAGCACTGTGCAGAGCGAGATGTTTCTTAGCTTCCCAAAGAGCTGGAAGCAAGATGCTGTGGGGCCGAACTCGCCCTTTGGAAAGAAGCCTGCACGTTGTGCCTTTCAGCTCTAGGGCAAAGTAGCACACCCAGAGCAGAAGTCCTACTTCAGCCAGATCAGGCCTGCAAAGAAACTGCGTTTCACAGGCCTTTGGAAGAGAGGTTCCCACTAGGCTGTAAGAGCACTGTGCAGAGCGAGTTGTTTCTTAGCTTCCCAAAGAGCTGGAAGCAAGATGCTGTGGGGCCCAACTCGCCCTTTGGAAAGAAGCCTGCACGTTGTGCCTTTCAGCTCTAGGGCAAAGTAGCACACCCAGAGCAGAAGTCCTACTTCAGCCAGATCAGGCCTGCAAAGAAACTGCGTTTCACAGGCCTTTGGAAGAGATGTTCCCACTAGGCTGTAAGAGCACTGTGCAGAGCGAGTTGTTTCTTAGCTTCCCAAAGAGCTGGAAGCAAGATGCTGTGGGGCCCAACTCGCCCTTTGGAAAGAAGCCTGCACGTTGTGTCTTTCAGCTCTATGGCAAAGTAGCACACCCAGAGCAGAAGTCCTACTTCAGCCAGATCAAGCCTGCAAAGAAACTGCGTTTCACAGGCCTTTGGAAGAGATGTTCCCGGTAGGCTGTAAGAGCACTGTGCAGAGCGAGTTGTTTCTTAGCTTCCCAAAGAGCTGGAAGCAAGATGCTGTGGGGCCCAACTCGCCCTTTGGAAAGAAGCCTGCACGTTGTGCCTTTCAGCTCTAGGGCAAAGTAGCACACCCAGAGCAGAAGTCCTACTTCAGCCAGATCAGGCCTGCAAAGAAACTGCGTTTCACAGGCCTTTGGAAGAGATGTTCCCGGTAGGCTGTAAGAGCACTGTGCAGAGCGAGTTGTTTCTTAGCTTCCCAAAGAGCTGGAAGCAAGATGCCGTGGGGCCCAACTCGCCCTTTATAAAGAAGCCTGCACGTTGTGCTTTTCAGCTCTGGGGCAAAGTAGCACACCCAGAGCAGAAGTCCTACTTCAGCCAGATCAGGCCTGCAAAGAAACTGCGTTTCACAGGCCTTTGGAAGAGATGTTCCTGGTAGGCTGTAAGAGCACTGCGCAGAGCGAGATGTTTCTTAGCTTCCCAAAGAGCTGGAAGCAAGATGCTGTGGGGCCCAACTCGCCCTTTGGAAAGAAGCCTGCACGTTGTGCCTTTCAGCTCTAGGGCAAAGTAGCACACCCAGAGCAGAAGTCCTACTTCAGCCAGATCAGGCCTGCAAAGAACCTGCGTTTCACAGGCCTTTGGAAGAGAGGTTCCCACTAGGCTGTAAGAGCACTGTGCAGAGCGAGTTGTTTCTTAGCTTCCCAAAGAGCTGGAAGCAAGATGCTGTGGGGCCCAACTCGCCCTTTGGAAAGAAGCCTGCACGTTGTGCCTTTCAGCTCTAGGGCAAAGTAGCACACCCAGAGCAGAAGTCCTACTTCAGCCAGATCAGGCCTGCAAAGAAACTGGGTTTCACAGGCCTTTGGAACACATGTTCCCGGTAGGCTGTAAGAGCACTGTGCAGAGCGAGTTGTTTCTTAGCTTCCCAAAGAGCTGGAAGCAAGATGCTGTGGGGCCCAACTCGCCCTTTGGAAAGAAGCCTGCACGTTGTGCCTTTCAGCTCTAGGGCAAAGTAGCACACCCAGAGCAGAAGTCCTACTTCAGCCAGATCAGGCCTGCAAAGAAACTGCGTTTCACAGGCCTTTGGAAGAGAGGTTCCCACTAGGCTGTAAGAGCACTGTGCAGAGCGAGTTGTTTCTTAGCTTCCCAAAGAGCTGGAAGCAAGATGCTGTGGGGCCCAACTCGCCCTTTGGAAAGAAGCCTGCACGTTGTGCCTTTCAGCTCTAGGGCAAAGTAGCACACCCAGAGCAGAAGTCCTACTTCAGCCAGATCAGGCCTGCAAAGAAACTGCGTTTCACAGGCCTTTGGAAGAGATGTTCCCACTAGGCTGTAAGAGCACTGTGCAGAGCGAGTTGTTTCTTAGCTTCCCAAAGAGCTGGAAGCAAGATGCTGTGGGGCCCAACTCGCCCTTTGGAAAGAAGCCTGCACGTTGTGTCTTTCAGCTCTATGGCAAAGTAGCACACCCAGAGCAGAAGTCCTACTTCAGCCAGATCAAGCCTGCAAAGAAACTGCGTTTCACAGGCCTTTGGAAGAGATGTTCCCGGTAGGCTGTAAGAGCACTGTGCAGAGCGAGTTGTTTCTTAGCTTCCCAAAGAGCTGGAAGCAAGATGCTGTGGGGCCCAACTCGCCCTTTGGAAAGAAGCCTGCACGTTGTGCCTTTCAGCTCTAGGGCAAAGTAGCACACCCAGAGCAGAAGTCCTACTTCAGCCAGATCAGGCCTGCAAAGAAACTGCGTTTCACAGGCCTTTGGAAGAGATGTTCCCGGTAGGCTGTAAGAGCACTGTGCAGAGCGAGTTGTTTCTTAGCTTCCCAAAGAGCTGGAAGCAAGATGCCGTGGGGCCCAACTCGCCCTTTATAAAGAAGCCTGCACGTTGTGCTTTTCAGCTCTGGGGCAAAGTAGCACACCCAGAGCAGAAGTGCTACTTCAGCCAGATCAGGCCTGCAAAGAAACTGCGTTTCACAGGCCTTTGGAAGAGATGTTCCCACTAGGCTGTAAGAGCACTGTGCAGAGCGAGTTGTTTCTTAGCTTCCCAAAGAGCTGGAAGCAAGATGCTGTGGGGCCCAACTCGCCCTTTGGAAAGAAGCCTGCACGTTGTGCCTTTCAGCTCTAGGGCAAAGTAGCACACCCAGAGCAGAAGTCCTACTTCAGCCAGATCAGGCCTGCAAAGAAACTGCGTTTCACAGTCCTTTTGAAGAGATGTTCCCGGTAGGCTGTAAGAGCGCTGTGCAGAGAGAGTGGTTTCTTATCTTCCCAAAGAGCTGGAAGCAAGATGCTGTGGGGCCCAACTCGCCCTTTGGAAAGAAGCCTGCACGTTGTGCCTTTCAGCTCTAGGGCAAAGTAGCACACCCAGAGCAGAAGTCCTACTTCAGCCAGATCATGCCTGCAAAGAAACTGCGTTTCACAGGCCTTTGGAAGACATGTTCCCACTAGGCTGTAAGAGCACTGTGCAGAGCGAGTTGTTTCTTAGCTTCCCAAAGAGCTGGAAGCAAGATGCTTTGGGGCCCAACTCGCCCTTTGGAAAGAAGACTGCGTGTTGTGCCTCTCAGCTCCAGGGCAATTTAGCACACCCAGAGCAGAAGTTCTACTTCAGCCAGATCTGGCCTGCAAACAAACTGCGTTTCAGAGGCCTTTGTAAGAGATGTTCCCGGTAGGCTGTAAGAGCACTGTGTAGAGCGAGTTGTTTCTTAGCTTCCCAAAGAGCTGGAAGCAAGATGCTTTGGGGCCCAACTCGCCCTTTGGAAACAAGCCTGCACCTTGTACCTTTCAGCTCTAGTGCCAGGTGGCACACCCAGAGCAGAAGTTCTACTTCAGCCAGATTTGGCCTGCAAAGAAACTGCGTTTCACAGGCCTTTGTAAGAGATGTTACCGGTAGGCTGTAAGAGCACTGTGCAGAGCGAGTTGTTTCTTCGCTTCCCAAAGAGCTGGAAGCAAGATGCTCTGGGGCCCAACTCGCCCTTTGGAAAGAAGCCTGCACGTTGTGCCTTTCAGCTCTAGGGCAATGTGGCACACCCAGAGCAGAAGTTCTACTTCAGCCAGATCAGGCCTGCAAAGAAACTGCGTTTCACAGGCCTTTGGAAGAGATGTTCCAGGTAGGCTGTAAGAGCACTGTGCAGAGCGAGTTGTTTCTTAGCTTCCCAAAGAGCTGGAAGCAAGATGCTCTGGGGCCCAACTCGCCCTTTGGAAACAAGCCTGCACGTTGTACCTTTCAGCTCTAGTGCCAGGTGGCACACCCAGAGCAAGAGTTCTACTTCAGCCAGATTTGGCCTGCAAAGAAACTGCGTTTCACAGGCCTTTGTAAGAGATGTTCCCGGTAGGCTGTAAGAGCACTGTGCAGAGCGAGTTGTTTCTTCGCTTCCCAAAGAGCTGGAAGCAAGATGCTCTGGGGCCCAACTCGCCCTTTGGAAAGAAGCCTGCACGTTGTGCCTTTCAGCTCTAGGGCAATGTGGCACACCCAGAGCAGAAGTTCTACTTCAGCCAGATCAGGCCTGCAAACAAACTGCGTTTCACAGGCCTTTGTAAGAGATGTTCCCGGTAGGCTGTAAGTGCACTGTGCAGAGCGAGTTGTTTCTTAGCTTCCCAAAGAGCTGGAAGCAAGATGCTTTGGGGCCCAACTCGCCCTTTGGAAAGAAGACTGCGTGTTGTGCCTCTCAGCTCCAGGGCAATTTAGCACACCCAGAGCAGAAGTTCTACTTCAGCCAGATCTGGCCTGCAAACAAACTGCGTTTCACAGGCCTTTGTAAGAGATGTTCCCGGTAGGCTGTAAGAGCACTGTGTAGAGCGAGTTGTTTCTTAGCTTCCCAAAGAGCTGGAAGCAAGATGCTTTGGGGCCCAACTCGCCCTTTGGAAACAAGCCTGCACCTTGTACCTTTCAGCTCTAGGGCAATGTGGCACACCCAGAGCAGAAGTCCTACTTCAGCCAGATCAGGCCTGCAAAGAAACTGCGTTTCACAGGCCTTTGGAAGAGAGGTTCCCACTAGGCTGTAAGAGCACTGTGCAGAGCGAGTTGTTTCTTAGCTTCCCAAAGAGCTGGAAGCAAGATGCTGTGGGGCCCAACTCGCCCTTTGGAAAGAAGCCTGCACGTTGTGCCTTTCAGCTCTAGGGCAAAGTAGCACACCCAGAGCAGAAGTGCTACTTCAGCCAGATCAGGCCTGCAAAGAAACTGCGTTTCACAGGCCTTTGGAAGAGATGTTCCCGGTAGGCTGTAAGAGCACTGTGCAGAGCGAGTTGTTTCTTAGCTTCCCAAAGAGCTGGAAGCAAGATGCCGTGGGGCCCAACTCGCCCTTTATAAAGAAGCCTGCACGTTGTGCTTTTCAGCTCTGGGGCAAAGTAGCACACCCAGAGCAGAAGTGCTACTTCAGCCAGATCAGGCCTGCAAAGAAACTGCGTTTCACAGGCCTTTGGAAGACATGTTCCCACTAGGCTGTAAGAGCACTGTGCAGAGCGAGTTGTTTCTTAGCTTCCCAAAGAGCTGGAAGCAAGATGCTGTGGGGCCCAACTCGCCCTTTGGAAAGAAGCCTGCACGTTGTGCCTTTCAGCTCTAGGGCAAAGTAGCACACCCAGAGCAGAAGTCCTACTTCAGCCAGATCAGGCCTGCAAAGAAACTGCGTTTCACAGTCCTTTGGAAGAGATGTTCCCGGTAGGCTGTAAGAGCGCTGTGCAGAGAGAGTGGTTTCTTATCTTCCCAAAGAGCTGGAAGCAAGATGCTGTGGGGCCCAACTCGCCCTTTGGAAAGAAGCCTGCACGTTGTGCCTTTCAGCTCTAGGGCAAAGTAGCACACCCAGAGCAGAAGTCCTACTTCAGCCAGATCAGGCCTGCAAAGAAACTGCGTTTCACAGGCCTTTGGAAGACATGTTCCCACTAGGCTGTAAGAGCACTGTGCAGAGCGAGTTGTTTCTTAGCTTCCCAAAGAGCTGGAAGCAAGATGCTTTGGGGCCCAACTCGCCCTTTGGAAAGAAGACTGCGTGTTGTGCCTCTCAGCTCCAGGGAAATTTAGCACACCCAGAGCAGAAGTTCTACTTCAGCCAGATCTGGCCTGCAAACAAACTGCGTTTCACAGGCCTTTGTAAGAGATGTTCCCGGTAGGCTGTAAGAGCACTGTGTAGAGCGAGTTGTTTCTTAGCTTCCCAAAGAGCTGGAAGCAAGATGCTTTGGGGCCCAACTCGCCCTTTGGAAACAAGCCTGCACCTTGTACCTTTCAGCTCTAGTGCCAGGTGGCACACCCAGAGCAGAAGTTCTACTTCAGCCAGATTTGGCCTGCAAAGAAACTGCGTTTCACAGGCCTTTGTAAGAGATGTTACCGGTAGGCTGTAAGAGCACTGTGCAGAGCGAGTTGTTTCTTCGCTTCCCAAAGAGCTGGAAGCAAGATGCTCTGGGGCCCAACTCGCCCTTTGGAAAGAAGCCTGCACGTTGTGCCTTTCAGCTCTAGGGCAATGTGGCACACCCAGAGCAGAAGTTCTACTTCAGCCAGATCAGGCCTGCAAAGAAACTGCGTTTCACAGGCCTTTGGAAGAGATGTTCCAGGTAGGCTGTAAGAGCACTGTGCAGAGCGAGTTGTTCCTTAGCTTCCCAAAGAGCTGGAAACAAGATGCTCTGGGGCCCAACTCACCCTTTGGAAACAAGCCTGCACGTTGTGCCTTTCAGCTCTAGGGCAAAGTAGCACACCCAGAGCAGAAGTCCTACTTCAGCCAGATCAGGCCTGCAAAGAAACTGCGTTTCACAGTCCTTTGGAAGAGATGTTCCCGGTAGGCTGTAAGAGCGCTGTGCAGAGAGAGTGGTTTCTTATCTTCCCAAAGAGCTGGAAGCAAGATGCTGTGGGGCCCAACTCGCCCTTTGGAAACAAGCCTGCACCTTGTACCTTTCAGCTCTAGTGCCAGGTGGCACACCCAGAGCAGAAGTTCTACTTCAGCCAGATTTGGCCTGCAAAGAAACTGCGTTTCACAGGCCTTTGTAAGAGATGTTACCGGTAGGCTGTAAGAGCACTGTGCAGAGCGAGTTGTTTCTTCGCTTCCCAAAGAGCTGGAAGCAAGATGCTCTGGGGCCCAACTCGCCCTTTGGAAAGAAGCCTGCACGTTGTGCCTTTCAGCTCTAGGGCAATGTGGCACACCCAGAGCAGAAGTTCTACTTCAGCCAGATCAGGCCTGCAAAGAAACTGCGTTTCACAGGCCTTTGGAAGAGATGTTCCAGGTAGGCTGTAAGAGCACTGTGCAGAGCGAGTTGTTTCTTAGCTTCCCAAAGAGCTGGAAACAAGATGCTCTGGGGCCCAACTCGCCCTTTGGAAACAAGCCTGCACGTTGTACCTTTCAGCTCTAGTGCCAGGTGGCACACCCAGAGCAAGAGTTCTACTTCAGCCAGATTTGGCCTGCAAAGAAACTGCGTTTCACAGGCCTTTGTAAGAGATGTTCCCGGTAGGCTGTAAGAGCACTGTGCAGAGCGAGTTGTTTCTTCGCTTCCCAAAGAGCTGGAAGCAAGATGCTCTGGGGCCCAACTCGCCCTTTGGAAAGAAGCCTGCACGTTGTGCCTTTCAGCTCTAGGGCAATGTGGCACACCCAGAGCAGAAGTTCTACTTCAGCCAGATCAGGCCTGCAAACAAACTGCGTTTCACAGGCCTTTGTAAGAGATGTTCCCGGTAGGCTGTAAGTGCACTGTGCAGAGCGAGTTGTTTCTTAGCTTCCCAAAGAGCTGGAAGCAAGATGCTTTGGGGCCCAACTCGCCCTTTGGAAAGAAGACTGCGTGTTGTGCCTCTCAGCTCCAGGGCAATTTAGCACACCCAGAGCAGAAGTTCTACTTCAGCCAGATCTGGCCTGCAAACAAACTGCGTTTCACAGGCCTTTGTAAGAGATGTTCCCGGTAGGCTGTAAGAGCACTGTGTAGAGCGAGTTGTTTCTTAGCTTCCCAAAGAGCTGGAAGCAAGATGCTTTGGGGCCCAACTCGCCCTTTGGAAACAAGCCTGCACCTTGTACCTTTCAGCTCTAGGGCAATGTGGCACACCCAGAGCAGAAGTTCTACTTCAGCCAGATCAGGCCTGCAAAGAAACTGCCTTTCACAGGCCTTTGTAAGACATGTTCCCGGGAGGCTGTAAGAGCACTGTGCAGAGCGAGCTGTTTCTTCGCTTCCCAAAGAGCTGGAAGCAAGATGCTCTGGGGCCCAACACGCCCTTTGGAAAGAAGCCTGCACGTTGAGCCTTTCAGCTCTAGGGCAATGTGGCACACCCAGAGCAGAAGTTCTACTTCAGCCACATCAGGCCTGCAAAGAAACTGCGTTTCACAGGCCTTTGTAAGACATGTTCTAGGTAGGCTCGAAGAGCCCTGTGCACAGCAAGCTGTTTCTTACCTGCTCGAAGAGCTGGAAGCTGGACGCTGAGGTACTAGTCTCCCCTTGGGGAAACAAGGCAGGACTTGGTGCCTTGCATCTCTAGGGCCATGTTGCACACGGCAGAGCAGAAGTTCTACTTCAGCCAGATCAGGGCTGGGAAGAAACTGCGTTTCACAGTCCGTTTTAAGACATGTTCCCGGTAGGCTGTAAGAGCCCTATGCAGAGCGAGTTGTTTCTTAGCTGCCGAAAGAGCTGGATGCTTTACTTGAGGGACTTGTCTACCCTTGTGGAATCAAGGCAGGACTTTGTGCCTTGCAGCTCTAGCGCCATGTAGGACCCGGCAGAGCAGAAGTTCTACTTCAGCCAGATCAGGCCTGCAAAGAAATTGCGTTTCACAGGCATTGGAAGAGATGTTCCCTGTAGGCTATAAGAGCACTGGGCAGAGCGAATTGTTTCTCAGCTTCCCAAAGAGCTGGAAGCAAGATGCTTTGGGTCCCAACTCGCCCTTTGGAAAGAAGCCTGCACGTTGTGCCTTTCAGCTCTAGGGCCATGTGACACACCCAGAGCAGAAGTTCTACTTCAGCCAGATCAGGCCTGCAAAGAAACTGCGTTTAACAGGCCTTTGGAAGAGATGTTCCCGGTAGGCTGTAAGAGCACTATGCAGAGCGAATTGTTTCTTAGCTTCCCAAAGAGCTGGAAGCAAGATGCTTTGGGGCCCAACTCGCCCTTTGGAAACAAGCCTGCACGTTGTACATTTCAGCTCTAGGGCCATGTGGCACACCCAGAGCAGAAGTTCTACTTCAGCCAGATCAGGGCTGGGAAGAAACTGCGTTTCACTGTCCGTTTTAAGACATGTTCCCGGTAGGCTGTAAGAGCCCTATGCAGAGCGAGTTGTCTCTTAGCTGCTGAAAGAGCTGGATGCTGGACTTGAGGGACTTCTCTACCCTTGTGGAATCAAGGCAGGACTTTGTGCCTTGCAGCTCTAGCGCCATGTAGGACCCGGCAGAGCAGAAGTTCTACTTAAGCCAGATCAGGCCTGGGAAGAAACTGCGTTTCACAGGCCTTTGTAAGACTCGTTCCCTGTAGGCTGTAAAACACCAGTGCAGAGCAAGTTGTTTCTTAGCTGCCCAAAGAGGTGGAAGCCCCACGCTGTGGGGCCTGCCTGCCCTTGAGGAGTCAGGGCAGGACTTTGAGCCTTGAAACTCTAGGCCGATGTAGGACACGGCATAGCAGCAGTTCTACCTCAGCGAGATAAGGCCTGCAAAGAAAATGCGTTTCTCAGGCCTTTGGAAGACATGTTCCCGGTAGGCTGTAAGAGCACTGTGCAGAGCGAGTTGTTTCTTAGCTTCCCAAAGAGCTGGAAGCAAGATGCTGTGGGGCCCAACTCGCCCTTTGGAAAGAAGCCTGCACGTTGTGCCTTTCAGCTCTAGGGCAAAGTAGCACACCCAGAGCAGAAGTCCTACTTCAGCCAGATCAGGCCTGCAAAGAAACTGCGTTTCACAGGCCTTTGGAAGAGATGTTCCCGGTAGGCTGTAAGAGCACTGTGCAGAGCGAGTTGTTTCTTAGCTTCCCTAAGAGCTGGAAGCAAGATGCTGTGGGGCCCAACTCGCCCTTTGGAAAGAAGCCTGCACGTTGTGCCTTTCAGCTCTAGGGCAAAGTAGCACACCCAGAGCAGAAGTCCTACTTCAGCCAGATCAGGCCTGCAAAGAAACTGCGTTTCACAGGCCTTTGGAAGAGATGTTCCCACTAGGCTGTAAGAGCACTGTGCAGAGCGAGTTGTTTCTTAGCTTCCCAAAGAGCTGGAAGCAAGATGCTGTGGGGCCCAACTCGCCCTTTGGAAAGAAGCCAGCACATTGTGCCTTTCAGCTCTAGGGCAAAGTAGCACACCCAGAGCAGAAGTGCTACTTCAGCCAGATCAGGCCTGCAAAGAAACTGCGTTTCACAGGCCTTTGGAAGAGATGTTCCCGGTAGGCTGTAAGAGCACTGTGCAGAGCGAGTTGTTTCTTAGCTTCCCAAAGAGCTGGAAGCAAGATGCTGTGGGGCCCAACTCGCCCTTTGGAAAGAAGCCTGCACGTTGTGCCTTTCAGCTCTAGGGCAAAGTAGCACACCCAGAGCAGAAGTCCTACTTCAGCCAGATCAGGCCTGCAAAGAAACTGCGTTTCACAGGCCTTTGGAAGAGATGTTCCCGGTAGGCTGTAAGAGCACTGTGCAGAGCGAGTTGTTTCTTAGCTTCCCAAAGAGCTGGAAGCAAGATGCTGTGGGGCCCAACTCGCCCTTTGGAAAGAAGCCTGCACGTTGTGCCTTTCAGCTCTAGGGCAAAGTAGCACACCCAGAGCAGAAGTCCTACTTCAGCCAGATCAGGCCTGCAAAGAAACTGCGTTTCACAGGCCTTTCGAAGTGATGTTCCCCGTAGGCTGTAAGAGCACTGTGCAGAGCGAGTTGTTTCTTAGCTTCCCAAAGAGCTGGAAGCAAGATGCTGTGGGGCCCAACTCGCCCTTTGGAAAGAAGCCTGCACGTTGTGCCTTTCAGCTCTAGGGCAAAGTAGCACACCCAGAGCAGAAGTCCTACTTCATCCAGATCAGGCCTGCAAAGAAACTGCGTTTCACAGGCATTTGGAAGACATGTTCCTGGTAAGCTGTAAGAGCACTGTGCAGAGCGAGTTGTTTCATAGCTTCCCAAAGAGCTGGAAGCAAGATGCTGTGGGGCCCAACTCGCCCTTTGGAAAGAAGCCTGCACGTTGTGCCTTTCAGCTCTAGGGCAAAGTAGCACACCCAGAGCAGAAGTCCTACTTCAGCCAGATCAGGCCTGCAAAGAAACTGCGTTTCACAGGCCTTTGGAAGACATGTTCCTGGTAGGCTGTAAGAGCACTGTGCAGAGCGAGATGTTTCTTAGCTTCCCAAAGAGCTGGAAGCAAGATGCTGTGGGGCCGAACTCGCCCTTTGGAAAGAAGCCTGCACGTTGTGCCTTTCAGCTCTAGGGCAAAGTAGCACACCCAGAGCAGAAGTCCTACTTCAGCCAGATCAGGCCTGCAAAGAAACTGCGTTTCACAGGCCTTTGGAAGAGAGGTTCCCACTAGGCTGTAAGAGCACTGTGCAGAGCGAGTTGTTTCTTAGCTTCCCAAAGAGCTGGAAGCAAGATGCTGTGGGGCCCAACTCGCCCTTTGGAAAGAAGCCTGCACGTTGTGCCTTTCAGCTCTAGGGCAAAGTAGCACACCCAGAGCAGAAGTCCTACTTCAGCCAGATCAGGCCTGCAAAGAAACTGCGTTTCACAGGCCTTTGGAAGAGATGTTCCCACTAGGCTGTAAGAGCACTGTGCAGAGCGAGTTGTTTCTTAGCTTCCCAAAGAGCTGGAAGCAAGATGCTGTGGGGCCCAACTCGCCCTTTGGAAAGAAGCCTGCACGTTGTGCCTTTCAGCTCTAGGGCAAAGTAGCACACCCAGAGCAGAAGTCCTACTTCAGCCAGATCAGGCCTGCAAAGAAACTGCGTTTCACAGGCCTTTGTAAGACATGTTCTAGGTAGGCTCGAAGAGCCCTGTGCACAGCAAGCTGTTTCTTACCTGCTCGAAGAGCTGGAAGCTGGACGCTGAGGTACTAGTCTCCCCTTGGGGAAACAAGGCAGGACTTGGTGCCTTGCATCTCTAGGGCCATGTTGCACACGGCAGAGCAGAAGTTCTACTTCAGCCAGATCAGGGCTGGGAAGAAACTGCGTTTCACAGTCCGTTTTAAGACATGTTCCCGGTAGGCTGTAAGAGCCCTATGCAGAGCGAGTTGTTTCTTAGCTGCCGAAAGAGCTGGATGCTTTACTTGAGGGACTTGTCTACCCTTGTGGAATCAAGGCAGGACTTTGTGCCTTGCAGCTCTAGCGCCATGTAGGACCCGGCAGAGCAGAAGTTCTACTTCAGCCAGATCAGGCCTGCAAAGAAATTGCGTTTCACAGGCATTGGAAGAGATGTTCCCTGTAGGCTATAAGAGCACTGGGCAGAGCGAATTGTTTCTCAGCTTCCCAAAGAGCTGGAAGCAAGATGCTTTGGGTCCCAACTCGCCCTTTGGAAAGAAGCCTGCACGTTGTGCCTTTCAGCTCTAGGGCCATGTGACACACCCAGAGCAGAAGTTCTACTTCAGCCAGATCAGGCCTGCAAAGAAACTGCGTTTAACAGGCCTTTGGAAGAGATGTTCCCGGTAGGCTGTAAGAGCACTATGCAGAGCGAATTGTTTCTTAGCTTCCCAAAGAGCTGGAAGCAAGATGCTTTGGGGCCCAACTCGCCCTTTGGAAACAAGCCTGCACGTTGTACATTTCAGCTCTAGGGCCATGTGGCACACCCAGAGCAGAAGTTCTACTTCAGCCAGATCAGGGCTGGGAAGAAACTGCGTTTCACTGTCCGTTTTAAGACATGTTCCCGGTAGGCTGTAAGAGCCCTATGCAGAGCGAGTTGTCTCTTAGCTGCTGAAAGAGCTGGATGCTGGACTTGAGGGACTTCTCTACCCTTGTGGAATCAAGGCAGGACTTTGTGCCTTGCAGCTCTAGCGCCATGTAGGACCCGGCAGAGCAGAAGTTCTACTTAAGCCAGATCAGGCCTGGGAAGAAACTGCGTTTCACAGGCCTTTGTAAGACTCGTTCCCTGTAGGCTGTAAAACACCAGTGCAGAGCAAGTTGTTTCTTAGCTGCCCAAAGAGGTGGAAGCCCCACGCTGTGGGGCCTGTCTGCCCTTGAGGAGTCAGGGCAGGACTTTGAGCCTTGAAACTCTAGGCCGATGTAGGACACGGCATAGCAGCAGTTCTACCTCAGCGAGATAAGGCCTGCAAAGAAAATGCGTTTCTCAGGCCTTTGGAAGACATGTTCCCGGTAGGCTGTAAGAGCACTGTGCAGAGCGAGTTGTTTCTTAGCTTCCCAAAGAGCTGGAAGCAAGATGCTGTGGGGCCCAACTCGCCCTTTGGAAAGAAGCCTGCACGTTGTGCCTTTCAGCTCTAGGGCAAAGTAGCACACCCAGAGCAGAAGTCCTACTTCAGCCAGATCAGGCCTGCAAAGAAACTGCGTTTCACAGGCCTTTGGAAGAGATGTTCCCGGTAGGCTGTAAGAGCACTGTGCAGAGCGAGTTGTTTCTTAGCTTCCCTAAGAGCTGGAAGCAAGATGCTGTGGGGCCCAACTCGCCCTTTGGAAAGAAGCCTGCACGTTGTGCCTTTCAGCTCTAGGGCAAAGTAGCACACCCAGAGCAGAAGTCCTACTTCAGCCAGATCAGGCCTGCAAAGAAACTGCGTTTCACAGGCCTTTGGAAGAGATGTTCCCACTAGGCTGTAAGAGCACTGTGCAGAGCGAGTTGTTTCTTAGCTTCCCAAAGAGCTGGAAGCAAGATGCTGTGGGGCCCAACTCGCCCTTTGGAAAGAAGCCAGCACATTGTGCCTTTCAGCTCTAGGGCAAAGTAGCACACCCAGAGCAGAAGTGCTACTTCAGCCAGATCAGGCCTGCAAAGAAACTGCGTTTCACAGGCCTTTGGAAGAGATGTTCCCGGTAGGCTGTAAGAGCACTGTGCAGAGCGAGTTGTTTCTTAGCTTCCCAAAGAGCTGGAAGCAAGATGCTGTGGGGCCCAACTCGCCCTTTGGAAAGAAGCCTGCACGTTGTGCCTTTCAGCTCTAGGGCAAAGTAGCACACCCAGAGCAGAAGTCCTACTTCAGCCAGATCAGGCCTGCAAAGAAACTGCGTTTCACAGGCCTTTGGAAGAGATGTTCCCGGTAGGCTGTAAGAGCACTGTGCAGAGCGAGTTGTTTCTTAGCTTCCCAAAGAGCTGGAAGCAAGATGCTGTGGGGCCCAACTCGCCCTTTGGAAAGAAGCCTGCACGTTGTGCCTTTCAGCTCTAGGGCAAAGTAGCACACCCAGAGCAGAAGTCCTACTTCAGCCAGATCAGGCCTGCAAAGAAACTGCGTTTCACAGGCCTTTCGAAGTGATGTTCCCCGTAGGCTGTAAGAGCACTGTGCAGAGCGAGTTGTTTCTTAGCTTCCCAAAGAGCTGGAAGCAAGATGCTGTGGGGCCCAACTCGCCCTTTGGAAAGAAGCCTGCACGTTGTGCCTTTCAGCTCTAGGGCAAAGTAGCACACCCAGAGCAGAAGTCCTACTTCATCCAGATCAGGCCTGCAAAGAAACTGCGTTTCACAGGCATTTGGAAGACATGTTCCTGGTAAGCTGTAAGAGCACTGTGCAGAGCGAGTTGTTTCATAGCTTCCCAAAGAGCTGGAAGCAAGATGCTGTGGGGCCCAACTCGCCCTTTGGAAAGAAGCCTGCACGTTGTGCCTTTCAGCTCTAGGGCAAAGTAGCACACCCAGAGCAGAAGTCCTACTTCAGCCAGATCAGGCCTGCAAAGAAACTGCGTTTCACAGGCCTTTGGAAGACATGTTCCTGGTAGGCTGTAAGAGCACTGTGCAGAGCGAGATGTTTCTTAGCTTCCCAAAGAGCTGGAAGCAAGATGCTGTGGGGCCGAACTCGCCCTTTGGAAAGAAGCCTGCACGTTGTGCCTTTCAGCTCTAGGGCAAAGTAGCACACCCAGAGCAGAAGTCCTACTTCAGCCAGATCAGGCCTGCAAAGAAACTGCGTTTCACAGGCCTTTGGAAGAGAGGTTCCCACTAGGCTGTAAGAGCACTGTGCAGAGCGAGTTGTTTCTTAGCTTCCCAAAGAGCTGGAAGCAAGATGCTGTGGGGCCCAACTCGCCCTTTGGAAAGAAGCCTGCACGTTGTGCCTTTCAGCTCTAGGGCAAAGTAGCACACCCAGAGCAGAAGTCCTACTTCAGCCAGATCAGGCCTGCAAAGAAACTGCGTTTCACAGGCCTTTGGAAGAGATGTTCCCACTAGGCTGTAAGAGCACTGTGCAGAGCGAGTTGTTTCTTAGCTTCCCAAAGAGCTGGAAGCAAGATGCTGTGGGGCCCAACTCGCCCTTTGGAAAGAAGCCTGCACGTTGTGTCTTTCAGCTCTATGGCAAAGTAGCACACCCAGAGCAGAAGTCCTACTTCAGCCAGATCAAGCCTGCAAAGAAACTGCGTTTCACAGGCCTTTGGAAGAGATGTTCCCGGTAGGCTGTAAGAGCACTGTGCAGAGCGAGTTGTTTCTTAGCTTCCCAAAGAGCTGGAAGCAAGATGCTGTGGGGCCCAACTCGCCCTTTGGAAAGAAGCCTGCACGTTGTGCCTTTCAGCTCTAGGGCAAAGTAGCACACCCAGAGCAGAAGTCCTACTTCAGCCAGATCAGGCCTGCAAAGAAACTGCGTTTCACAGGCCTTTGGAAGAGATGTTCCCGGTAGGCTGTAAGAGCACTGTGCAGAGCGAGTTGTTTCTTAGCTTCCCAAAGAGCTGGAAGCAAGATGCCGTGGGGCCCAACTCGCCCTTTATAAAGAAGCCTGCACGTTGTGCTTTTCAGCTCTGGGGCAAAGTAGCACACCCAGAGCAGAAGTCCTACTTCAGCCAGATCAGGCCTGCAAAGAAACTGCGTTTCACAGGCCTTTGGAAGAGATGTTCCTGGTAGGCTGTAAGAGCACTGCGCAGAGCGAGATGTTTCTTAGCTTCCCAAAGAGCTGGAAGCAAGATGCTGTGGGGCCCAACTCGCCCTTTGGAAAGAAGCCTGCACGTTGTGCCTTTCAGCTCTAGGGCAAAGTAGCACACCCAGAGCAGAAGTCCTACTTCAGCCAGATCAGGCCTGCAAAGAAACTGCGTTTCACAGGCCTTTGGAAGAGAGGTTCCCACTAGGCTGTAAGAGCACTGTGCAGAGCGAGTTGTTTCTTAGCTTCCCAAAGAGCTGGAAGCAAGATGCTGTGGGGCCCAACTCGCCCTTTGGAAAGAAGCCTGCACGTTGTGCCTTTCAGCTCTAGGGCAAAGTAGCACACCCAGAGCAGAAGTCCTACTTCAGCCAGATCAGGCCTGCAAAGAAACTGGGTTTCACAGACCTTTGGAACACATGTTCCCGGTAGGCTGTAAGAGCACTGTGCAGAGCGAGTTGTTTCTTAGCTTCCCAAAGAGCTGGAAGCAAGATGCTGTGGGGCCCAACTCGCCCTTTGGAAAGAAGCCTGCACGTTGTGCCTTTCAGCTCTAGGGCAAAGTAGCACACCCAGAGCAGAAGTCCTACTTCAGCCAGATCAGGCCTGCAAAGAAACTGCGTTTCACAGGCCTTTGGAAGAGAGGTTCCCACTAGGCTGTAAGAGCACTGTGCAGAGCGAGTTGTTTCTTAGCTTCCCAAAGAGCTGGAAGCAAGATGCTGTGGGGCCCAACTCGCCCTTTGGAAAGAAGCCTGCACGTTGTGCCTTTCAGCTCTAGGGCAAAGTAGCACACCCAGAGCAGAAGTCCTACTTCAGCCAGATCAGGCCTGCAAAGAAACTGCGTTTCACAGGCCTTTGGAAGAGATGTTCCCACTAGGCTGTAAGAGCACTGTGCAGAGCGAGTTGTTTCTTAGCTTCCCAAAGAGCTGGAAGCAAGATGCTGTGGGGCCCAACTCGCCCTTTGGAAAGAAGCCTGCACGTTGTGTCTTTCAGCTCTATGGCAAAGTAGCACACCCAGAGCAGAAGTCCTACTTCAGCCAGATCAAGCCTGCAAAGAAACTGCGTTTCACAGGCCTTTGGAAGAGATGTTCCCGGTAGGCTGTAAGAGCACTGTGCAGAGCGAGTTGTTTCTTAGCTTCCCAAAGAGCTGGAAGCAAGATGCTGTGGGGCCCAACTCGCCCTTTGGAAAGAAGCCTGCACGTTGTGCCTTTCAGCTCTAGGGCAAAGTAGCACACCCAGAGCAGAAGTCCTACTTCAGCCAGATCAGGCCTGCAAAGAAACTGCGTTTCACAGGCCTTTGGAAGAGATGTTCCCGGTAGGCTGTAAGAGCACTGTGCAGAGCGAGTTGTTTCTTAGCTTCCCAAAGAGCTGGAAGCAAGATGCCGTGGGGCCCAACTCGCCCTTTATAAAGAAGCCTGCACGTTGTGCTTTTCAGCTCTGGGGCAAAGTAGCACACCCAGAGCAGAAGTGCTACTTCAGCCAGATCAGGCCTGCAAAGAAACTGCGTTTCACAGGCCTTTGGAAGAGATGTTCCCACTAGGCTGTAAGAGCACTGTGCAGAGCGAGTTGTTTCTTAGCTTCCCAAAGAGCTGGAAGCAAGATGCTGTGGGGCCCAACTCGCCCTTTGGAAAGAAGCCTGCACGTTGTGCCTTTCAGCTCTAGGGCAAAGTAGCACACCCAGAGCAGAAGTCCTACTTCAGCCAGATCAGGCCTGCAAAGAAACTGCGTTTCACAGTCCTTTGGAAGAGATGTTCCCGGTAGGCTGTAAGAGCGTTGTGCAGAGAGAGTGGTTTCTTATCTTCCCAAAGAGCTGGAAGCAAGATGCTGTGGGGCCCAACTCGCCCTTTGGAAAGAAGCCTGCACGTTGTGCCTTTCAGCTCTAGGGCAAAGTAGCACACCCAGAGCAGAAGTCCTACTTCAGCCAGATCATGCCTGCAAAGAAACTGCGTTTCACAGGCCTTTGGAAGACATGTTCCCACTAGGCTGTAAGAGCACTGTGCAGAGCGAGTTGTTTCTTAGCTTCCCAAAGAGCTGGAAGCAAGATGCTTTGGGGCCCAACTCGCCCTTTGGAAAGAAGACTGCGTGTTGTGCCTCTCAGCTCCAGGGCAATTTAGCACACCCAGAGCAGAAGTTCTACTTCAGCCAGATCTGGCCTGCAAACAAACTGCGTTTCAGAGGCCTTTGTAAGAGATGTTCCCGGTAGGCTGTAAGAGCACTGTGTAGAGCGAGTTGTTTCTTAGCTTCCCAAAGAGCTGGAAGCAAGATGCTTTGGGGCCCAACTCGCCCTTTGGAAACAAGCCTGCACCTTGTACCTTTCAGCTCTAGTGCCAGGTGGCACACCCAGAGCAGAAGTTCTACTTCAGCCAGATTTGGCCTGCAAAGAAACTGCGTTTCACAGGCCTTTGTAAGAGATGTTACCGGTAGGCTGTAAGAGCACTGTGCAGAGCGAGTTGTTTCTTCGCTTCCCAAAGAGCTGGAAGCAAGATGCTCTGGGGCCCAACTCGCCCTTTGGAAAGAAGCCTGCACGTTGTGCCTTTCAGCTCTAGGGCAATGTGGCACACCCAGAGCAGAAGTTCTACTTCAGCCAGATCAGGCCTGCAAAGAAACTGCGTTTCACAGGCCTTTGGAAGAGATGTTCCAGGTAGGCTGTAAGAGCACTGTGCAGAGCGAGTTGTTTCTTAGCTTCCCAAAGAGCTGGAAACAAGATGCTCTGGGGCCCAACTCGCCCTTTGGAAACAAGCCTGCACGTTGTACCTTTCAGCTCTAGTGCCAGGTGGCACACCCAGAGCAAGAGTTCTACTTCAGCCAGATTTGGCCTGCAAAGAAACTGCGTTTCACAGGCCTTTGTAAGAGATGTTCCCGGTAGGCTGTAAGAGCACTGTGCAGAGCGAGTTGTTTCTTCGCTTCCCAAAGAGCTGGAAGCAAGATGCTCTGGGGCCCAACTCGCCCTTTGGAAAGAAGCCTGCACGTTGTGCCTTTCAGCTCTAGGGCAATGTGGCACACCCAGAGCAGAAGTTCTACTTCAGCCAGATCAGGCCTGCAAACAAACTGCGTTTCACAGGCCTTTGTAAGAGATGTTCCCGGTAGGCTGTAAGTGCACTGTGCAGAGCGAGTTGTTTCTTAGCTTCCCAAAGAGCTGGAAGCAAGATGCTTTGGGGCCCAACTCGCCCTTTGGAAAGAAGACTGCGTGTTGTGCCTCTCAGCTCCAGGGCAATTTAGCACACCCAGAGCAGAAGTTCTACTTCAGCCAGATCTGGCCTGCAAACAAACTGCGTTTCACAGGCCTTTGTAAGAGATGTTCCCGGTAGGCTGTAAGAGCACTGTGTAGAGCGAGTTGTTTCTTAGCTTCCCAAAGAGCTGGAAGCAAGATGCTTTGGGGCCCAACTCGCCCTTTGGAAACAAGCCTGCACCTTGTACCTTTCAGCTCTAGGGCAATGTGGCACACCCAGAGCAGAAGTCCTACTTCAGCCAGATCAGGCCTGCAAAGAAACTGCGTTTCACAGGCCTTTGGAAGAGAGGTTCCCACTAGGCTGTAAGAGCACTGTGCAGAGCGAGTTGTTTCTTAGCTTCCCAAAGAGCTGGAAGCAAGATGCTGTGGGGCCCAACTCGCCCTTTGGAAAGAAGCCTGCACGTTGTGCCTTTCAGCTCTAGGGCAAAGTAGCACACCCAGAGCAGAAGTGCTACTTCAGCCAGATCAGGCCTGCAAAGAAACTGCGTTTCACAGGCCTTTGGAAGAGATGTTCCCGGTAGGCTGTAAGAGCACTGTGCAGAGCGAGTTGTTTCTTAGCTTCCCAAAGAGCTGGAAGCAAGATGCCGTGGGGCCCAACTCGCCCTTTATAAAGAAGCCTGCACGTTGTGCTTTTCAGCTCTGGGGCAAAGTAGCACACCCAGAGCAGAAGTGCTACTTCAGCCAGATCAGGCCTGCAAAGAAACTGCGTTTCACAGGCCTTTGGAAGAGATGTTCCCACTAGGCTGTAAGAGCACTGTGCAGAGCGAGTTGTTTCTTAGCTTCCCAAAGAGCTGGAAGCAAGATGCTGTGGGGCCCAACTCGCCCTTTGGAAAGAAGCCTGCACGTTGTGCCTTTCAGCTCTAGGGCAAAGTAGCACACCCAGAGCAGAAGTCCTACTTCAGCCAGATCAGGCCTGCAAAGAAACTGCGTTTCACAGTCCTTTGGAAGAGATGTTCCCGGTAGGCTGTAAGAGCGCTGTGCAGAGAGAGTGGTTTCTTATCTTCCCAAAGAGCTGGAAGCAAGATGCTGTGGGGCCCAACTCGCCCTTTGGAAAGAAGCCTGCACGTTGTGCCTTTCAGCTCTAGGGCAAAGTAGCACACCCAGAGCAGAAGTCCTACTTCAGCCAGATCAGGCCTGCAAAGAAACTGCGTTTCACAGGCCTTTGGAAGACATGTTCCCACTAGGCTGTAAGAGCACTGTGCAGAGCGAGTTGTTTCTTAGCTTCCCAAAGAGCTGGAAGCAAGATGCTTTGGGGCCCAACTCGCCCTTTGGAAAGAAGACTGCGTGTTGTGCCTCTCAGCTCCAGGGAAATTTAGCACACCCAGAGCAGAAGTTCTACTTCAGCCAGATCTGGCCTGCAAACAAACTGCGTTTCACAGGCCTTTGTAAGAGATGTTCCCGGTAGGCTGTAAGAGCACTGTGTAGAGCGAGTTGTTTCTTAGCTTCCCAAAGAGCTGGAAGCAAGATGCTTTGGGGCCCAACTCGCCCTTTGGAAACAAGCCTGCACCTTGTACCTTTCAGCTCTAGTGCCAGGTGGCACACCCAGAGCAGAAGTTCTACTTCAGCCAGATTTGGCCTGCAAAGAAACTGCGTTTCACAGGCCTTTGTAAGAGATGTTACCGGTAGGCTGTAAGAGCACTGTGCAGAGCGAGTTGTTTCTTCGCTTCCCAAAGAGCTGGAAGCAAGATGCTCTGGGGCCCAACTCGCCCTTTGGAAAGAAGCCTGCACGTTGTGCCTTTCAGCTCTAGGGCAATGTGGCACACCCAGAGCAGAAGTTCTACTTCAGCCAGATCAGGCCTGCAAAGAAACTGCGTTTCACAGGCCTTTGGAAGAGATGTTCCAGGTAGGCTGTAAGAGCACTGTGTAGAGCGAGTTGTTTCTTAGCTTCCCAAAGAGCTGGAAGCAAGATGCTTTGGGGCCCAACTCGCCCTTTGGAAACAAGCCTGCACCTTGTACCTTTCAGCTCTAGGGCAATGTGGCACACCCAGAGCAGAAGTCCTACTTCAGCCAGATCAGGCCTGCAAAGAAACTGCGTTTCACAGGCCTTTGGAAGAGAGGTTCCCACTAGGCTGTAAGAGCACTGTGCAGAGCGAGTTGTTTCTTAGCTTCCCAAAGAGCTGGAAGCAAGATGCTGTGGGGCCCAACTCGCCCTTTGGAAAGAAGCCTGCACGTTGTGCCTTTCAGCTCTAGGGCAAAGTAGCACACCCAGAGCAGAAGTGCTACTTCAGCCAGATCAGGCCTGCAAAGAAACTGCGTTTCACAGGCCTTTGGAAGAGATGTTCCCGGTAGGCTGTAAGAGCACTGTGCAGAGCGAGTTGTTTCTTAGCTTCCCAAAGAGCTGGAAGCAAGATGCCGTGGGGCCCAACTCGCCCTTTATAAAGAAGCCTGCACGTTGTGCTTTTCAGCTCTGGGGCAAAGTAGCACACCCAGAGCAGAAGTGCTACTTCAGCCAGATCAGGCCTGCAAAGAAACTGCGTTTCACAGGCCTTTGGAAGAGATGTTCCCACTAGGCTGTAAGAGCACTGTGCAGAGCGAGTTGTTTCTTAGCTTCCCAAAGAGCTGGAAGCAAGATGCTGTGGGGCCCAACTCGCCCTTTGGAAAGAAGCCTGCACGTTGTGCCTTTCAGCTCTAGGGCAAAGTAGCACACCCAGAGCAGAAGTCCTACTTCAGCCAGATCAGGCCTGCAAAGAAACTGCGTTTCACAGTCCTTTGGAAGAGATGTTCCCGGTAGGCTGTAAGAGCGCTGTGCAGAGAGAGTGGTTTCTTATCTTCCCAAAGAGCTGGAAGCAAGATGCTGTGGGGCCCAACTCGCCCTTTGGAAAGAAGCCTGCACGTTGTGCCTTTCAGCTCTAGGGCAAAGTAGCACACCCAGAGCAGAAGTCCTACTTCAGCCAGATCAGGCCTGCAAAGAAACTGCGTTTCACAGGCCTTTGGAAGACATGTTCCCACTAGGCTGTAAGAGCACTGTGCAGAGCGAGTTGTTTCTTAGCTTCCCAAAGAGCTGGAAGCAAGATGCTTTGGGGCCCAACTCGCCCTTTGGAAAGAAGACTGCGTGTTGTGCCTCTCAGCTCCAGGGAAATTTAGCACACCCAGAGCAGAAGTTCTACTTCAGCCAGATCTGGCCTGCAAACAAACTGCGTTTCACAGGCCTTTGTAAGAGATGTTCCCGGTAGGCTGTAAGAGCACTGTGTAGAGCGAGTTGTTTCTTAGCTTCCCAAAGAGCTGGAAGCAAGATGCTTTGGGGCCCAACTCGCCCTTTGGAAACAAGCCTGCACCTTGTACCTTTCAGCTCTAGTGCCAGGTGGCACACCCAGAGCAGAAGTTCTACTTCAGCCAGATTTGGCCTGCAAAGAAACTGCGTTTCACAGGCCTTTGTAAGAGATGTTACCGGTAGGCTGTAAGAGCACTGTGCAGAGCGAGTTGTTTCTTCGCTTCCCAAAGAGCTGGAAGCAAGATGCTCTGGGGCCCAACTCGCCCTTTGGAAAGAAGCCTGCACGTTGTGCCTTTCAGCTCTAGGGCAATGTGGCACACCCAGAGCAGAAGTTCTACTTCAGCCAGATCAGGCCTGCAAAGAAACTGCGTTTCACAGGCCTTTGGAAGAGATGTTCCAGGTAGGCTGTAAGAGCACTGTGCAGAGCGAGTTGTTTCTTAGCTTCCCAAAGAGCTGGAAACAAGATGCTCTGGGGCCCAACTCACCCTTTGGAAACAAGCCTGCACGTTGTACCTTTCAGCTCTAGTGCCAGGTGGCACACCCAGAGCAAGAGTTCTACTTCAGCCAGATTTGGCCTGCAAAGAAACTGCGTTTCACAGGCCTTTGTAAGAGATGTTCCCGGTAGGCTGTAAGAGCACTGTGCAGAGCGAGTTGTTTCTTCGCTTCCCAAAGAGCTGGAAGCAAGATGCTCTGGGGCCCAACTCGCCCTTTGGAAAGAAGCCTGCACGTTGTGCCTTTCAGCTCTAGGGCAATGTGGCACACCCAGAGCAGAAGTTCTACTTCAGCCAGATCAGGCCTGCAAACAAACTGCGTTTCACAGGCCTTTGTAAGAGATGTTCCCGGTAGGCTGTAAGTGCACTGTGCAGAGCGAGTTGTTTCTTAGCTTCCCAAAGAGCTGGAAGCAAGATGCTTTGGGGCCCAACTCGCCCTTTGGAAAGAAGACTGCGTGTTGTGCCTCTCAGCTCCAGGGCAATTTAGCACACCCAGAGCAGAAGTTCTACTTCAGCCAGATCTGGCCTGCAAACAAACTGCGTTTCACAGGCCTTTGTAAGAGATGTTCCCGGTAGGCTGTAAGAGCACTGTGTAGAGCGAGTTGTTTCTTAGCTTCCCAAAGAGCTGGAAGCAAGATGCTTTGGGGCCCAACTCGCCCTTTGGAAACAAGCCTGCACCTTGTACCTTTCAGCTCTAGGGCAATGTGGCACACCCAGAGCAGAAGTCCTACTTCAGCCAGATCAGGCCTGCAAAGAAACTGCGTTTCACAGGCCTTTGGAAGAGAGGTTCCCACTAGGCTGTAAGAGCACTGTGCAGAGCGAGTTGTTTCTTAGCTTCCCAAAGAGCTGGAAGCAAGATGCTGTGGGGCCCAACTCGCCCTTTGGAAAGAAGCCTGCACGTTGTGCCTTTCAGCTCTAGGGCAAAGTAGCACACCCAGAGCAGAAGTGCTACTTCAGCCAGATCAGGCCTGCAAAGAAACTGCGTTTCACAGGCCTTTGGAAGAGATGTTCCCACTAGGCTGTAAGAGCACTGTGCAGAGCGAGTTGTTTCTTAGCTTCCCAAAGAGCTGGAAGCAAGATGCTGTGGGGCCCAACTCGCCCTTTGGAAAGAAGCCTGCACGTTGTGCCTTTCAGCTCTAGGGCAAAGTAGCACACCCAGAGCAGAAGTCCTACTTCAGCCAGATCAGGCCTGCAAAGAAACTGCGTTTCACAGTCCTTTGGAAGAGATGTTCCCGGTAGGCTGTAAGAGCGCTGTGCAGAGAGAGTGGTTTCTTATCTTCCCAAAGAGCTGGAAGCAAGATGCTGTGGGGCCCAACTCGCCCTTTGGAAAGAAGCCTGCACGTTGTGCCTTTCAGCTCTAGGGCAAAGTAGCACACCCAGAGCAGAAGTCCTACTTCAGCCAGATCAGGCCTGCAAAGAAACTGCGTTTCACAGGCCTTTGGAAGACATGTTCCCACTAGGCTGTAAGAGCACTGTGCAGAGCGAGTTGTTTCTTAGCTTCCCAAAGAGCTGGAAGCAAGATGCTGTGGGGCCCAACTCGCCCTTTGGAAAGAAGCCTGCACGTTGTGCCTTTCAGCTCTAGGGCAAAGTAGCACACCCAGAGCAGAAGTCCTACTTCAGCCAGATCAGGCCTGCAAAGAAACTGGGTTTCACAGGCCTTTGGAACACATGTTCCCGGTAGGCTGTAAGAGCACTGTGCAGAGCGAGTTGTTTCTTAGCTTCCCAAAGAGCTGGAAGCAAGATGCTGTGGGGCCCAACTCGCCCTTTGGAAAGAAGCCTGCACGTTGTGCCTTTCAGCTCTAGGGCAAAGTAGCACACCCAGAGCAGAAGTCCTACTTCAGCCAGATCAGGCCTGCAAAGAAACTGCGTTTCACAGGCCTTTGGAAGAGAGGTTCCCACTAGGCTGTAAGAGCACTGTGCAGAGCGAGTTGTTTCTTAGCTTCCCAAAGAGCTGGAAGCAAGATGCTGTGGGGCCCAACTCGCCCTTTGGAAAGAAGCCTGCACGTTGTGCCTTTCAGCTCTAGGGCAAAGTAGCACACCCAGAGCAGAAGTCCTACTTCATCCAGATCAGGCCTGCAAAGAAACTGCGTTTCACAGGCCTTTGGAAGAGATGTTCCCACTAGGCTGTAAGAGCACTGTGCAGAGCGAGTTGTTTCTTAGCTTCCCAAAGAGCTGGAAGCAAGATGCTGTGGGGCCCAACTCGCCCTTTGGAAAGAAGCCTGCACGTTGTGTCTTTCAGCTCTATGGCAAAGTAGCACACCCAGAGCAGAAGTCCTACTTCAGCCAGATCAAGCCTGCAAAGAAACTGCGTTTCACAGGCCTTTGGAAGAGATGTTCCCGGTAGGCTGTAAGAGCACTGTGCAGAGCGAGTTGTTTCTTAGCTTCCCAAAGAGCTGGAAGCAAGATGCTGTGGGGCCCAACTCGCCCTTTGGAAAGAAGCCTGCACGTTGTGCCTTTCAGCTCTAGGGCAAAGTAGCACACCCAGAGCAGAAGTCCTACTTCAGCCAGATCAGGCCTGCAAAGAAACTGCGTTTCACAGGCCTTTGGAAGAGATGTTCCCGGTAGGCTGTAAGAGCACTGTGCAGAGCGAGTTGTTTCTTAGCTTCCCAAAGAGCTGGAAGCAAGATGCCGTGGGGCCCAACTCGCCCTTTATAAAGAAGCCTGCACGTTGTGCTTTTCAGCTCTGGGGCAAAGTAGCACACCCAGAGCAGAAGTGCTACTTCAGCCAGATCAGGCCTGCAAAGAAACTGCGTTTCACAGGCCTTTGGAAGAGATGTTCCCACTAGGCTGTAAGAGCACTGTGCAGAGCGAGTTGTTTCTTAGCTTCCCAAAGAGCTGGAAGCAAGATGCTGTGGGGCCCAACTCGCCCTTTGGAAAGAAGCCTGCACGTTGTGCCTTTCAGCTCTAGGGCAAAGTAGCACACCCAGAGCAGAAGTCCTACTTCAGCCAGATCAGGCCTGCAAAGAAACTGCGTTTCACAGTCCTTTGGAAGAGATGTTCCCGGTAGGCTGTAAGAGCGCTGTGCAGAGAGAGTGGTTTCTTATCTTCCCAAAGAGCTGGAAGCAAGATGCTGTGGGGCCCAACTCGCCCTTTGGAAAGAAGCCTGCACGTTGTGCCTTTCAGCTCTAGGGCAAAGTAGCACACCCAGAGCAGAAGTGCTACTTCAGCCAGATCAGGCCTGCAAAGAAACTGCGTTTCACAGGCCTTTGGAAGACATGTTCCCACTAGGCTGTAAGAGCACTGTGCAGAGCGAGTTGTTTCTTAGCTTCCCAAAGAGCTGGAAGCAAGATGCTTTGGGGCCCAACTCGCCCTTTGGAAAGAAGACTGCGTGTTGTGCCTCTCAGCTCCAGGGCAATTTAGCACACCCAGAGCAGAAGTTCTACTTCAGCCAGATCTGGCCTGCAAACAAACTGCGTTTCACAGGCCTTTGTAAGAGATGTTCCCGGTAGGCTGTAAGAGCACTGTGTAGAGCGAGTTGTTTCTTAGCTTCCCAAAGAGCTGGAAGCAAGATGCTTTGGGGCCCAACTCGCCCTTTGGAAACAAGCCTGCACCTTGTACCTTTCAGCTCTAGTGCCAGGTGGCACACCCAGAGCAGAAGTTCTACTTCAGCCAGATTTGGCCTGCAAAGAAACTGCGTTTCACAGGCCTTTGTAAGAGATGTTACCGGTAGGCTGTAAGAGCACTGTGCAGAGCGAGTTGTTTCTTCGCTTCCCAAAGAGCTGGAAGCAAGATGCTCTGGGGCCCAACTCGCCCTTTGGAAAGAAGCCTGCACGTTGTGCCTTTCAGCTCTAGGGCAATGTGGCACACCCAGAGCAGAAGTTCTACTTCAGCCAGATCAGGCCTGCAAAGAAACTGCGTTTCACAGGCCTTTGGAAGAGATGTTCCAGGTAGGCTGTAAGAGCACTGTGCAGAGCGAGTTGTTTCTTAGCTTCCCAAAGAGCTGGAAACAAGATGCTCTGGGGCCCAACTCGCCCTTTGGAAACAAGCCTGCACGTTGTACCTTTCAGCTCTAGTGCCAGGTGGCACACCCAGAGCAAGAGTTCTACTTCAGCCAGATTTGGCCTGCAAAGAAACTGCGTTTCACAGGCCTTTGTAAGAGATGTTCCCGGTAGGCTGTAAGAGCACTGTGCAGAGCGAGTTGTTTCTTCGCTTCCCAAAGAGCTGGAAGCAAGATGCTCTGGGGCCCAACTCGCCCTTTGGAAAGAAGCCTGCACGTTGTGCCTTTCAGCTCTAGGGCAATGTGGCACACCCAGAGCAGAAGTTCTACTTCAGCCAGATCAGGCCTGCAAACAAACTGCGTTTCACAGGCCTTTGTAAGAGATGTTCCCGGTAGGCTGTAAGTGCACTGTGCAGAGCGAGTTGTTTCTTAGCTTCCCAAAGAGCTGGAAGCAAGATGCTTTGGGGCCCAACTCGCCCTTTGGAAAGAAGACTGCGTGTTGTGCCTCTCAGCTCCAGGGCAATTTAGCACACCCAGAGCAGAAGTTCTACTTCAGCCAGATCTGGCCTGCAAACAAACTGCGTTTCACAGGCCTTTGTAAGAGATGTTCCCGGTAGGCTGTAAGAGCACTGTGTAGAGCGAGTTGTTTCTTAGCTTCCCAAAGAGCTGGAAGCAAGATGCTTTGGGGCCCAACTCGCCCTTTGGAAACAAGCCTGCACCTTGTACCTTTCAGCTCTAGGGCAATGTGGCACACCCAGAGCAGAAGTTCTACTTCAGCCAGATCAGGCCTGCAAAGAAACTGCCTTTCACAGGCCTTTGTAAGACATGTTCCCGGGAGGCTGTAAGAGCACTGTGCAGAGCGAGCTGTTTCTTCGCTTCCCAAAGAGCTGGAAGCAAGATGCTCTGGGGCCCAACACGCCCTTTGGAAAGAAGCCTGCACGTTGAGCCTTTCAGCTCTAGGGCAATGTGGCACACCCAGAGCAGAAGTTCTACTTCAGCCACATCAGGCCTGCAAAGAAACTGCGTTTCACAGGCCTTTGTAAGACATGTTCTAGGTAGGCTCGAAGAGCCCTGTGCACAGCAAGCTGTTTCTTACCTGCTCGAAGAGCTGGAAGCTGGACGCTGAGGTACTAGTCTCCCCTTGGGGAAACAAGGCAGGACTTGGTGCCTTGCATCTCTAGGGCCATGTTGCACACGGCAGAGCAGAAGTTCTACTTCAGCCAGATCAGGGCTGGGAAGAAACTGCGTTTCACAGTCCGTTTTAAGACATGTTCCCGGTAGGCTGTAAGAGCCCTATGCAGAGCGAGTTGTTTCTTAGCTGCCGAAAGAGCTGGATGCTTTACTTGAGGGACTTGTCTACCCTTGTGGAATCAAGGCAGGACTTTGTGCCTTGCAGCTCTAGCGCCATGTAGGACCCGGCAGAGCAGAAGTTCTACTTCAGCCAGATCAGGCCTGCAAAGAAATTGCGTTTCACAGGCATTGGAAGAGATGTTCCCTGTAGGCTATAAGAGCACTGGGCAGAGCGAATTGTTTCTCAGCTTCCCAAAGAGCTGGAAGCAAGATGCTTTGGGTCCCAACTCGCCCTTTGGAAAGAAGCCTGCACGTTGTGCCTTTCAGCTCTAGGGCCATGTGACACACCCAGAGCAGAAGTTCTACTTCAGCCAGATCAGGCCTGCAAAGAAACTGCGTTTAACAGGCCTTTGGAAGAGATGTTCCCGGTAGGCTGTAAGAGCACTATGCAGAGCGAATTGTTTCTTAGCTTCCCAAAGAGCTGGAAGCAAGATGCTTTGGGGCCCAACTCGCCCTTTGGAAACAAGCCTGCACGTTGTACATTTCAGCTCTAGGGCCATGTGGCACACCCAGAGCAGAAGTTCTACTTCAGCCAGATCAGGGCTGGGAAGAAACTGCGTTTCACTGTCCGTTTTAAGACATGTTCCCGGTAGGCTGTAAGAGCCCTATGCAGAGCGAGTTGTCTCTTAGCTGCTGAAAGAGCTGGATGCTGGACTTGAGGGACTTCTCTACCCTTGTGGAATCAAGGCAGGACTTTGTGCCTTGCAGCTCTAGCGCCATGTAGGACCCGGCAGAGCAGAAGTTCTACTTAAGCCAGATCAGGCCTGGGAAGAAACTGCGTTTCACAGGCCTTTGTAAGACTCGTTCCCTGTAGGCTGTAAAACACCAGTGCAGAGCAAGTTGTTTCTTAGCTGCCCAAAGAGGTGGAAGCCCCACGCTGTGGGGCCTGTCTGCCCTTGAGGAGTCAGGGCAGGACTTTGAGCCTTGAAACTCTAGGCCGATGTAGGACACGGCATAGCAGCAGTTCTACCTCAGCGAGATAAGGCCTGCAAAGAAAATGCGTTTCTCAGGCCTTTGGAAGACATGTTCCCGGTAGGCTGTAAGAGCACTGTGCAGAGCGAGTTGTTTCTTAGCTTCCCAAAGAGCTGGAAGCAAGATGCTATGGGGCCCAACTCGCCCTTTGGAAAGAAGACTGCGGGTTGTGCCTTTCAGCTCCAGGGCAATGTAGCACACCCAGAGCAGAAGTTCTACTTAAGCCAGATCAGGCCTGCAAACAAACTGCGTTTCACAGGCCTTTGTAAGAGATGTTCCCGGTAGGCTGTAAGAGCACTGTGCAGAGCGAGTTGTTTCTTAGCTTCCCAAAGAGCTGGAAGCAAGATGCTTTGGGGCCCAACTCGCCCTTTGGAAAGAAGACTGCGGGTTGTGCCTTTCAGCTCCAGGGCAATGTAGCACACCCAGAGGAGAAGTTCTACTTAAGCCAGATCAGGCCTGCAAACAAACTGCGTTTCACAGGCCTTTGTAAGAGATGTTCCCGGTAGGCTGTAAGAGCACTGTGCAGAGCGAGTTGTTTCTTCGCTTCCCAAAGAGCTGGAAGCAAGATGCTCTGGGGCCCAACTCGCCCTTTGGAAAGAAGCCTGCACGTTGTGCCTTTCAGCTCTAGGGCAATGTGGCACGCCCAGAGCAGAAGTTCTACTTCAGCCACATCAGGCCTGCAAAGAAACTGCGTTTCACAGGCCTTTGGAAGACATGTTCCAAGTAGGCTGTAAGAGCACTATGCAGAGCGAGTTGTTTCTTAGCTTCCCAAAGAGCTGGAAGCAAGATTCTTTGGGGCCCAACTCGCTTTTTGGAAAGGAGACTGCGGGTTGTGCCTTTCAGCTCCAGGGCAATGTAGCACACCCAGAGCAGAAGTTCTACTTCAGCCAGATCAGGCCTGCAAAGAAACTGCGTTTAACAGGCCTTTGGAAGAGATGTTCCCTGTAGGCTGTAAGAGCACTGTGCAGAGCGAGTTGTTTCTTAGCTTCCCAAAGAGCTGGAAGCAACATGCTCTGGGGCCCAACACGCCCTTTGGAAACAAGCCTGCACGTTGTACATTTCAGCTCTAGGGCCATGTGGCACACCCAGAGCAGAAGTTCTACTTCAGCCAGATCAGGGCTGGGAAGAAACTGCGTTTCACAGTCCGTTTTAAGACATGTTTCCGGTAGGCTGTAAGAGCCCTATGCAGAGCGAGTTGTCTCTTAGCTGCTGAAAGAGCTGGATGCTGGACTTGAGGGACTTGTCTACCCTTGTGGAATCAAGGCAGGACTTTGTGCCTTGCAGCTCTAGCGCCATGTAGGACCCGGCAGAGCAGAAGTTCTACTTAAGCCAGATCAGGCCTGGGAAGAAACTGCGTTTCACAGGCCTTTGTAAGACTCGTTCCCTGTAGGCTGTAAAACACCAGTGCAGAGCAAGTTGTTTCTTAGCTGCCCAAAGAGGTGGAAGCCCCACGCTGTGGGGCCTGTCTGCCCTTGAGGAGTCAGGGCAGGACTTTGAGCCTTGCAACTCTAGGCCGATGTAGGACACGGCATAGCAGCAGTTCTACCTCAGCGAGATAAGGCCTGCAAGGAAACTGTATTTCTCAGGCCTTTGCAAGAGATGTTCCCGGTCGGCTGTAAGACAGGTCTGCAGAGCGAGTAGTTTCTTAGCTTCCCAAAGAGCTGGAAGCAAGATGCTTTGGGGCCCAACTCGCCCTTTGGAAAGAAGACTGGGGGTTGTGCCTCTCAGCTCCAGGGCAATTTAGCACACCCAGAGCAGAAGTTCTACTTCAGCCAGATCAGGCCTGCAAACAAACTGCGTTTCACAGGCCTTTGTAAGAGATGTTCCCGGTAGGCTGTAAGTGCACTGTGCAGAGCGAGTTGTTTCTTAGCTTCCCAAAGAGCTGGAAGCAAGATGCTTTGGGGCCCAACTCGCCCTTTGGAAAGAAGCCTGCACGTTGTGCCTTTCAGCTCTAGGGCCATGTGACACACCCAGAGCAGAAGTTCTACTTCAGCCAGATCAGGGCTGGGAAGAAACTGCGTTTAACAGGCCTTTGGAAGAGATGTTCCCGGTAGGCTGTAAGAGCACTGTGCTGAGCCAGTTGTTTCTTAGCTGCCGAAAGAGCTGGAAGCTGGACCTGAGGGACTTGTCTACCCTTGTGGAAACAAGGCCGGACTTTGTGCCTTGCAGCTCTAGCACCATGTAGGACCCGGCAGAGCAGAAGTTCTACTTCAGCCAGATCAGGGCTGGGAAGAAACTGCGTTTCACAGGCCTTTGTAAGACTCGTTCCCTGTAGGCTGTAAAACACCAGTGCAGAGCAAGTTGTTTCTTAGCTGCCCAAAGAGGTGGAAGCCCCACGCTGTGGGGCCTGTCTGCCCTTGAGGAGTCAAGGCAGGACTTTGAGCCTTGCAACTCTAGGCCGATGAAGGACACGGCATAGCAGCAGTTCTACCTCAGCGAGATAAGGCCTGCAAGGAAACTGTATTTCTCAGGCCTTTGCAAGAGATGTTCCCGGTTGGCTGTAAGAGAGGTCTGCAGAGCGAGTTGTTTCTTAGCTTCCCAAAGAGCTGGAAGCAAGATGCTTTGGGGCCCAACTCGCCCTTTGGAAAGAAGACTGGGGGTTGTGCCTCTCAGGTCCAGGGCAATTTAGCACACCCAGAGCAGAAGTTCTACTTCAGCCAGATCAGGCCTGCAAAAAAACTGCGTTTCACAGGCCTTTGTAAGACATGTTCCCGGTAGGCTGTAAGAGCACTGTGCAGAGCGAGTTGTTTCTTAGCTTCCCAAAGAGCTGGAAGCAAGATTCTTTGGGGCCCAACTCGCTTTTTGGAAAGGAGACTGCGGGTTGTGCCTTTCAGCTCCAGGGCAATGTAGCACACCCAGAGCAGAAGTTCTACTTCAGCCAGATCAGGCCTGCCAAGAAACTGCCTTTCACAGGCCTTTGTAAGAGATGTTCCCTGTAGGCTGTAAGAGCACTGTGCAGAGCGAGTTGTTTCTTCGCTTCCCAAAGAGCTGGAAGCAACATGCTCTGGGGCCCAACACGCCCTTTGGAAAGAAGCCAGCACGTTGTGCCTCTCAGCTCTAGGGCAATGTGGCACACCCAGAGCAGAAGTTCTACTTCAGCCACATCAGGCCTGCAAAGAAACTGCGTTTCACAGGCCTTTGTAAGACATGTTCTAGGTAGGCTGGAAGAGCCCTGTGCACAGCAAGCTGTTTCTTAGCTGCTCCAAGAGCTGGAAGCTGGACGCTGAGGTGCTAGTCTCCCCTTGGGGAAACAAGGCAGGACTTTGTGCCTTGCATCTCTAGTGCAAGGTTGCACACGGCAGAGCAGAAGTTCTACTTCAGCCAGATCAGGGCTGGGAAGGAACTGCGTTTCACAGTCCGTTTTAAGACATGTTCCGGTAGCTGTAAGAGCCCTATGCAGAGCGAGTTGTTTCTTAGCAGCCGAAAGATCTGGATGCTGGACTTGAGGGACTTGTCTACCCTTGTGGAATCAAGGCAGGACTTTGTGCCTTGCAGCTCTAGCGCCATGTAGGACCCAGCAGAGCAGAAGTTCTACTTCAGCCAGGTCAGGCCTGCAAAGAAACTGCCTTTCACAGGCCTTTGTAAGAGATGATCCCGGTAGGCTGTAAGAGCACTGTGCAGAGCGAGTTGTTTCTTCACTTCCCAAAGAGCTGGAAGCAAGAGGCTCTGGGGCCCAACTCGCCCTTTGGAAAGAAGCTTGCACGTTGTGCCTTTCAGCTCTAGGGCCATGTGACACACCCAGAGCAGAAGTTCTACTTCAGCCAGATCAGGCCTGCAAAGAAACTGCCTTTCACAGGCCTTTGTAAGACATGTTCCCGGGAGGCTGTAAGAGCACTGTGCAGAGCGAGTTGTTTCTTAGCTTCCCAAAGAGCTGGAAGCAAGATGCTGTGGGGCCCAACTCGCCCTTTGGAAAGAAGCCTGCACGTTGTGTCTTTCAGCTCTATGGCAAAGTAGCACACCCAGAGCAGAAGTCCTACTTCAGCCAGATCAAGCCTGCAAAGAAACTGCGTTTCACAGGCCTTTGGAAGAGATGTTCCCGGTAGGCTGTAAGAGCACTGTGCAGAGCGAGTTGTTTCTTAGCTTCCCAAAGAGCTGGAAGCAAGATGCTGTGGGGCCCAACTCGCCCTTTGGAAACAAGCCTGCACCTTGTACCTTTCAGCTCTAGTGCCAGGTGGCACACCCAGAGCAGAAGTTCTACTTCAGCCAGATTTGGCCTGCAAAGAAACTGCGTTTCACAGGCCTTTGTAAGAGATGTTACCGGTAGGCTGTAAGAGCACTGTGCAGAGCGAGTTGTTTCTTCGCTTCCCAAAGAGCTGGAAGCAAGATGCTGTGGGGCCCAACTCGCCCTTTGGAAACAAGCCTGCACGTTGTACATTTCAGCTCTAGGGCCAGGTGGCACACCCAGAGCAGAAGTTCTACTTCAGCCAGATTAGGCCTGCAAAGAAACTGCGTTTCACAGGCCTTTGTAAGAGATGTTACCGGTAGGCTGTAAGAGCACTGTGCAGAGCGAGTTGTTTCTTCGCTTCCCAAAGAGCTGGAAGCAAGATGCTCTGGGGCCCAACTCGCTTTGTGGAAAGGAGAGTGCACGTTGTGCCTTTCAGCTCTAGGACAATGTAGCACACCCAGAGCAGAAGTTCTACTTCAGCCAGATCAGGCCTGCAAAGAAACTGCCTTTCACAGGCCTTTGTAAGAGATGTTCCCTGTAGGCTGTAAGAGCACTGTGCAGAGCGAGTTGTTTCTTCGCTTCCCAAAGAGCTGGAAGCAACATGCTCTGGGGCCCAACACGCCCTTTGGAAAGAAGCCAGCACGTTGTGCCTCTCAGCTCTAGGGCAATGTGGCACACCCAGAGCAGAAGTTCTACTTCAGCCACATCAGGCCTGCAAAGAAACTGCGTTTCACAGGCCTTTGTAAGACATGTTCTAGGTAGGCTGGAAGAGCCCTGTGCACAGCAAGCTGTTTCTTAGCTGCTCCAAGAGCTGGAAGCTGGACGCTGAGGTGCTAGTCTCCCCTTGGGGAAACAAGGCAGGACTTTGTGCCTTGCATCTCTAGGGCCATGTTGCACATGGCAGAGCAGAAGTTCTACTTCAGCCAGATCAGGGCTGGGAAGGAACTGCGTTTCACAGTCCGTTTTAAGACATGTTCCCGGTAGGCTGTAAGAGCCCTATGCAGAGCGAGTTGTTTCTTAGCAGCCGAAAGAGCTGGATGCTGGACTTGAGGGACTTGTCTACCCTTGTGGAATCAAGGCAGGACTTTGTGCCTTGCAGCTCTAGCGCCATGTAGGACCCGGCAGAGCAGAAGTTCTACTTCAGCCAGATCAGGCCTGCAAAGAAATTGCGTTTCACAGGCCTTTGTAAGAGATGTTCCCTGCTGTCTGTAAGAGCACTGGGCAGAGCGAATTGTTTCTCAGCTTCCCAAAGAGCTGGAATCAAGATGCTTTGGGTCCCAACTCGCCCTTTGGAAAGAAGCCTGCACGTTGTGCCTTTCAGCTCTAGGGCCATGTGACACACCCAGAGCAGAAGTTCTACTTCAGCCACATCAGGCCTGCAAAGAAACTGCGTTTCACAGGCCTTTGTAAGACATGGTCCAGGTAGGCTGGAAGAGCCCTGTGCACAGCAAGCTGTTTCTTAGCTGCTCCAAGAGCTGGAAGCTGGACGCTGAGGTACTAGTCTCCCCTTGGGGAAACAAGGCAGGACTTTGTGCCTTGCATCTCTAGGGCCATGTTGCACACGGCAGAGCAGAAGTTCTACTTCAGCCAGATCAGGCCTGGGAAGAAACTGCGTTTCGCAGGCCTTTGTAAGACTCGTTCCCTGTAGGCCGTAAAACACCAGTGCAGAGCAAGTTGTTTCTTAGCTGCCCAAAGAGGTGGAAGCCCCACGCTGTGGGGCCTGTCTGCCCTTGAGGAGTCAGGGCAGGACTTTGAGCCTTGAAACTCTAGGCCGATGTAGGACACGGCATAGCAGCAGTTCTACCTCAGCGAGATAAGGCCTGCAAAGAAAATGCGTTTCTCAGGCCTTTGGAAGACATGTTCCCGGTAGGCTGTAAGAGCACTGTGCAGAGCGAGTTGTTTCTTAGCTTCCCAAAGAGCTGGAAGCAAGATGCTTTGGGGCCCAACTCGCCCTTTGGAAAGAAGACTGCGTGTTGTGCCTCTCAGCTCCAGGGCAATTTAGCACACCCAGAGCAGAAGTTCTACTTCAGCCAGATCTGGCCTGCAAACAAACTGCGTTTCACAGGCCTTTGTAAGAGATGTTCCCGGTAGGCTGTAAGAGCACTGTGTAGAGCGAGTTGTTTCTTAGCTTCCCAAAGAGCTGGAAGCAAGATGCTTTGGGGCCCAACTCGCCCTTTGGAAACAAGCCTGCACCTTGTACCTTTCAGCTCTAGGGCAATGTGGCACACCCAGAGCAGAAGTTCTACTTCAGCCAGATCAGGCCTGCAAAGAAACTGCCTTTCACAGGCCTTTGTAAGACATGTTCCCGGGAGGCTGTAAGAGCACTGTGCAGAGCGAATTGTTTCTCCGCTTCCCAAAGAGCTGGAAGCAAGATGCTCTGGGGCCCAACACGCCCTTTGGAAAGAAGCCTGCACGTTGTGCCTTTCAGCTCTAGGGCAATGTGGCACACCCAGAGCAGAAGTTCTACTTCAGCCACATCAGGCCTGCAAAGAAACTGCGTTTCACAGGCCTTTGTAAGACATGTTCTAGGTAGGCTGGAAGAGCCCTGTGCACAGCAAGCTGTTTCTTACCTGCTCGAAGAGCTGGAAGCTGGACGCTGAGGTACTAGTCTCCCCTTGGGGAAACAAGGCAGGACTTGGTGCCTTGCATCTCTAGGGCCATGTTGCACACGGCAGAGCAGAAGTTCTACTTCAGCCAGATCAGGGCTGGGAAGAAACTGCGTTTCACAGTCCGTTTTAAGACATGTTCCCGGTAGGCTGTAAGAGCCCTATGCAGAGCGAGTTGTTTCTTAGCTGCCGAAAGAGCTGGATGCTTTACTTGAGGGACTTGTCTACCCTTGTGGAATCAAGGCAGGACTTTGCGCCTTGCAGCTCTAGCGCCATGTAGGACCCGGCAGAGCAGAAGTTCTACTTCAGCCAGATCAGGCCTGCAAAGAAATTGCGTTTCACAGGCATTGGAAGAGATGTTCCCTGTAGGCTATAAGAGCACTGGGCAGAGCGAATTGTTTCTCAGCTTCCCAAAGAGCTGGAAGCAAGATGCTTTGGGTCCCAACTCGCCCTTTGGAAAGAAGCCTGCACGTTGTGCCTTTCAGCTCTAGGGCCATGTGACACACCCAGAGCAGAAGTTCTACTTCAGCCAGATCAGGCCTGCAAAGAAACTGCGTTTAACAGGCCTTTGGAAGAGATGTTCCCGGTAGGCTGTAAGAGCACTATGCAGAGCGAATTGTTTCTTAGCTTCCCAAAGAGCTGGAAGCAAGATGCTTTGGGGCCCAACTCGCCCTTTGGAAACAAGCCTGCACGTTGTACATTTCAGCTCTAGGGCCATGTGGCACACCCAGAGCAGAAGTTCTACTTCAGCCAGATCAGGGCTGGGAAGAAACTGCGTTTCACTGTCCGTTTTAAGACATGTTCCCGGTAGGCTGTAAGAGCCCTATGCAGAGCGAGTTGTCTCTTAGCTGCTGAAAGAGCTGGATGCTGGACTTGAGGGACTTGTCTACCCTTGTGGAATCAAGGCAGGACTTTGTGCCTTGCAGCTCTAGCGCCATGTAGGACCCGGCAGAGCAGAAGTTCTACTTAAGCCAGATCAGGCCTGGGAAGAAACTGCGTTTCACAGGCCTTTGTAAGACTCGTTCCCTGTAGGCTGTAAAACACCAGTGCAGAGCAAGTTGTTTCTTAGCTGCCCAAAGAGGTGGAAGCCCCACGCTGTGGGGCCTGTCTGCCCTTGAGGAGTCAGGGCAGGACTTTGAGCCTTGAAACTCTAGGCCGATGTAGGACACGGCATAGCAGCAGTTCTACCTCAGCGAGATAAGGCCTGCAAAGAAAATGCGTTTCTCAGGCCTTTGGAAGACATGTTCCCGGTAGGCTGTAAGAGCACTGTGCAGAGCGAGTTGTTTCTTAGCTTCCCAAAGAGCTGGAAGCAAGATGCTTTGGGGCCCAACTCGCCCTTTGGAAAGAAGACTGCGTGTTGTGCCTCTCAGCTCCAGGGCAATTTAGCACACCCAGAGCAGAAGTTCTACTTCAGCCAGATCTGGCCTGCAAACAAACTGTGTTTCACAGGCCTTTGTAAGAGATGTTCCCGGTAGGCTGTAAGAGCACTGTGTAGAGCGAGTTGTTTCTTAGCTTCCCAAAGAGCTGGAAGCAAGATGCTTTGGGGCCCAACTCGCCCTTTGGAATCAAGCCTGCACCTTGTACCTTTCAGCTCTAGTGCCAGGTGGCACACCCAGAGCAGAAGTTCTACTTCAGCCAGATTTGGCCTGCAAAGAAACTGCGTTTCACAGGCCTTTGTAAGAGATGTTACCGGTAGGCTGTAAGAGCACTGTTCAGAGCGAGTTGTTTCTTCGCTTCCCAAAGAGCTGGAAGCAAGATGCTCTGGGGCCCAACTCGCCCTTTGGAAAGAAGCCTGCACGTTGTGCCTTTCAGCTCTAGGGCAATGTGGCACACCCAGAGCAGAAGTTCTACTTCAGCCAGATCAGGCCTGCAAAGAAACTGCGTTTCACAGGCCTTTGTAAGAGATGTTCCCTGTAGGCTGTAAGAGCACTGGGCAGAGCGAATTGTTTCTCAGCTTCCCAAAGAGCTGGAATCAAGATGCTTTGGGTCCCAACTCGCCCTTTGGAAAGAAGCCTGCACGTTGTGCCTTTCAGCTCTAGGGCCATGTGACACACCCAGAGCAGAAGTTCTACTTCAGCCAGATCAGGGCTGGGAAGAAACTGCGTTTAACAGGCCTTTGGAAGAGATGTTCCCGGTAGGCTGTAAGAGCACTGTGCTGAGCCAGTTGTTTCTTAGCTGCCGAAAGAGCTGGAAGCTGGACCTGAGGGACTTGTCTACCCTTGTGGAAACAAGGCCGGACTTTGTGCCTTGCAGCTCTAGCGCCATGTAGGACCCGGCAGAGCAGAAGTTCTACTTCAGCCAGATCAGGGCTGGGAAGAAACTGCGTTTCACAGGCCTTTGTAAGACTCGTTCCCTGTAGGCTGTAAAACACCAGTGCAGAGCAAGTTGTTTCTTAGCTGCCCAAAGAGGTGGAAGCCCCACGCTGTGGGGCCTGTCTGCCCTTGAGGAGTCAAGGCAGGACTTTGAGCCTTGCAACTCTAGGCCGATGAAGGACACGGCATAGCAGCAGTTCTACCTCAGCGAGATAAGGCCTGCAAGGAAACTGTATTTCTCAGGCCTTTGCAAGAGATGTTCCCGGTTGGCTGTAAGAGAGGTCTGCAGAGCGAGTTGTTTCTTAGCTTCCCAAAGAGCTGGAAGCAAGATGCTTTGGGGCCCAACTCGCCCTTTGGAAAGAAGACTGGGGGTTGTGCCTCTCAGCTCCAGGGCAATTTAGCACACCCAGAGCAGAAGTTCTACTTCAGCCAGATCAGGCCTGCCAAGAAACTGCGTTTCACAGGCCTTTGTAAGACATGTTCCCGGGAGGCTGTAAGAGCACTGTGCAGAGCGAGTTGTTTCTTACCTGCTCCAAGAGCTGGAAGCTGGACGCTGAGGTACTAGTCTCCCCTTGGGGAAACAAGGCAGGACTTGGTGCCTTGCATCTCTAGGGCCATGTTGCACACGGCAGAGCAGAAGTTCTACTTCAGCCAGATCAGGGCTGGGAAGAAACTGCGTTTCACAGTCCGTTTTAAGACATGTTCCCGGTAGGCTGTAAGAGCCCTATGCAGAGCGAGTTGTTTCTTAGCTGCCGAAAGAGCTGGATGCTGGACTTGAGGGACTTGTCTACCCTTGTGGAATCAAGGCAGGACTTTGTGCCTTGCAGCTCTAGCGCCATGTAGGACCCGGCAGAGCAGAAGTTCTACTTCAGCCAGATCAGGCCTGCAAAGAAATTGCGTTTCACAGGCCTTTGTAAGAGATGTTCCCTGCTGTCTGTAAGAGCACTGGGCAGAGCGAATTGTTTCTCAGCTTCCCAAAGAGCTGGAATCAAGATGCTTTGGGTCCCAACTCGCCCTTTGGAAAGAAGCCTGCACGTTGTGCCTTTCAGCTCTAGGGCCATGTGACACACCCAGAGCAGAAGTTCTACTTCAGCCAGATCAGGCCTGCAAAGAAACTGCGTTTAACAGGCCTTTGGAAGAGATGTTCCCGGTAGGCTGTAAGAGCACTATGCAGAGCGAATTGTTTCTTAGCTTCCCAAAGAGCTGGAAGCAAGATGCTTTGGGGCCCAACTCGCCCTTTGGAAACAAGCCTGCACGTTGTACATTTCAGCTCTAGGGCCATGTGGCACACCCAGAGCAGAAGTTCTACTTCAGCCAGATCAGGGCTGGGAAGAAACTGCGTTTCACTGTCCGTTTTAAGACATGTTCCCGGTAGGCTGTAAGAGCCCTATGCAGAGCGAGTTGTCTCTTAGCTGCTGAAAGAGCTGGATGCTGGACTTGAGGGACTTGTCTACCCTTGTGGAATCAAGGCAGGACTTTGTGCCTTGCAGCTCTAGCGCCATGTAGGACCCGGCAGAGCAGAAGTTCTACTTAAGCCAGATCAGGCCTGGGAAGAAACTGCGTTTCACAGGCCTTTGTAAGACTCGTTCCCTGTAGGCTGTAAAACACCAGTGCAGAGCAAGTTGTTTCTTAGCTGCCCAAAGAGGTGGAAGCCCCACGCTGTGGGGCCTGTCTGCCCTTGAGGAGTCAGGGCAGGACTTTGAGCCTTGCAACTCTAGGCCGATGTAGGACACGGCATAGCAGCAGTTCTACCTCAGCGAGATAAGGCCTGCAAAGAAAATGCGTTTCTCAGGCCTTTGGAAGACATGTTCCCGGTAGGCTGTAAGAGCACTGTGCAGAGCGAGTTGTTTCTTAGCTTCCCAAAGAGCTGGAAGCAAGATGCTTTGGGGCCCAACTCGCCCTTTGGAAAGAAGACTGCGGGTTGTGCCTTTCAGCTCCAGGGCAATGTAGCACACCCAGAGCAGAAGTTCTACTTAAGCCAGATCAGGCCTGCAAACAAACTGCGTTTCACAGGCCTTTGTAAGAGATGTTCCCGGTAGGCTGTAAGAGCACTGTGCAGAGCGAGTTGTTTCTTAGCTTCCCAAAGAGCTGGAAGCAAGATGCTGTGGGGCCCAACTCGCCCTCTGGAAAGAAGCCTGCACGTTGTGCCTTTCAGCTCTAGGGCAAAGTAGCACACCCAGAGCAGAAGTGCTACTTCAGCCAGATCAGGCCTGCAAAGAAACTGCGTTTCACAGGCCTTTGGAAGAGATGTTCCCACTAGGCTGTAAGAGCACTGTGCAGAGCGAGTTGTTTCTTAGCTTCCCAAAGAGCTGGAAGCAAGATGCTGTGGGGCCCAACTCGCCCTTTGGAAAGAAGCCTGCACGTTGTGCCTTTCAGCTCTAGGGCAAAGTAGCACACCCAGAGCAGAAGTCCTACTTCAGCCAGATCAGGCCTGCAAAGAAACTGCGTTTCACAGGCCTTTGGAAGACATGTTCCCACTAGGCTGTAAGAGCACTGTGCAGAGCGAGTTGTTTCTTAGCTTCCCAAAGAGCTGGAAGCAAGATGCTGTGGGGCCCAACTCGCCCTTTGGAAAGAAGCCTGCACGTTGTGCCTTTCAGCTCTAGGGCAAAGTAGCACACCCAGAGCAGAAGTCCTACTTCAGCCAGATCAGGCCTGCAAAGAAACTGGGTTTCACAGGCCTTTGGAACACATGTTCCCGGTAGGCTGTAAGAGCACTGTGCAGAGCGAGTTGTTTCTTAGCTTCCCAAAGAGCTGGAAGCAAGATGCTGTGGGGCCCAACTCGCCCTTTGGAAAGAAGCCTGCACGTTGTGCCTTTCAGCTCTAGGGCAAAGTAGCACACCCAGAGCAGAAGTCCTACTTCAGCCAGATCAGGCCTGCAAAGAAACTGCGTTTCACAGGCCTTTGGAAGAGAGGTTCCCACTAGGCTGTAAGAGCACTGTGCAGAGCGAGTTGTTTCTTAGCTTCCCAAAGAGCTGGAAGCAAGATGCTGTGGGGCCCAACTCGCCCTTTGGAAAGAAGCCTGCACGTTGTGCCTTTCAGCTCTAGGGCAAAGTAGCACACCCAGAGCAGAAGTCCTACTTCAGCCAGATCAGGCCTGCAAAGAAACTGCGTTTCACAGGCCTTTGGAAGAGATGTTCCCACTAGGCTGTAAGAGCACTGTGCAGAGCGAGTTGTTTCTTAGCTTCCCAAAGAGCTGGAAGCAAGATGCTGTGGGGCCCAACTCGCCCTTTGGAAAGAAGCCTGCACGTTGTGTCTTTCAGCTCTATGGCAAAGTAGCACACCCAGAGCAGAAGTCCTACTTCAGCCAGATCAAGCCTGCAAAGAAACTGCGTTTCACAGGCCTTTGGAAGAGATGTTCCCGGTAGGCTGTAAGAGCACTGTGCAGAGCGAGTTGTTTCTTAGCTTCCCAAAGAGCTGGAAGCAAGATGCTGTGGGGCCCAACTCGCCCTTTGGAAAGAAGCCTGCACGTTGTGCCTTTCAGCTCTAGGGCAAAGTAGCACACCCAGAGCAGAAGTCCTACTTCAGCCAGATCAGGCCTGCAAAGAAACTGCGTTTCACAGGCCTTTGGAAGAGATGTTCCCGGTAGGCTGTAAGAGCACTGTGCAGAGCGAGTTGTTTCTTAGCTTCCCAAAGAGCTGGAAGCAAGATGCCGTGGGGCCCAACTCGCCCTTTATAAAGAAGCCTGCACGTTGTGCTTTTCAGCTCTGGGGCAAAGTAGCACACCCAGAGCAGAAGTGCTACTTCAGCCAGATCAGGCCTGCAAAGAAACTGCGTTTCACAGGCCTTTGGAAGAGATGTTCCCACTAGGCTGTAAGAGCACTGTGCAGAGCGAGTTGTTTCTTAGCTTCCCAAAGAGCTGGAAGCAAGATGCTGTGGGGCCCAACTCGCCCTTTGGAAAGAAGCCTGCACGTTGTGCCTTTCAGCTCTAGGGCAAAGTAGCACACCCAGAGCAGAAGTCCTACTTCAGCCAGATCAGGCCTGCAAAGAAACTGCGTTTCACAGTCCTTTGGAAGAGATGTTCCCGGTAGGCTGTAAGAGCGCTGTGCAGAGAGAGTGGTTTCTTATCTTCCCAAAGAGCTGGAAGCAAGATGCTGTGGGGCCCAACTCGCCCTTTGGAAAGAAGCCTGCACGTTGTGCCTTTCAGCTCTAGGGCAAAGTAGCACACCCAGAGCAGAAGTCCTACTTCAGCCAGATCAGGCCTGCAAAGAAACTGCGTTTCACAGGCCTTTGGAAGACATGTTCCCACTAGGCTGTAAGAGCACTGTGCAGAGCGAGTTGTTTCTTAGCTTCCCAAAGAGCTGGAAGCAAGATGCTTTGGGGCCCAACTCGCCCTTTGGAAAGAAGACTGCGTGTTGTGCCTTTCAGCTCCAGGGCAATTTAGCACACCCAGAGCAGAAGTTCTACTTCAGCCAGATCTGGCCTGCAAACAAACTGCGTTTCACAGGCCTTTGTAAGAGATGTTCCCGGTAGGCTGTAAGAGCACTGTGTAGAGCGAGTTGTTTCTTAGCTTCCCAAAGAGCTGGAAGCAAGATGCTTTGGGGCCCAACTCGCCCTTTGGAAACAAGCCTGCACCTTGTACCTTTCAGCTCTAGTGCCAGGTGGCACACCCAGAGCAGAAGTTCTACTTCAGCCAGATTTGGCCTGCAAAGAAACTGCGTTTCACAGGCCTTTGTAAGAGATGTTACCGGTAGGCTGTAAGAGCACTGTGCAGAGCGAGTTGTTTCTTCGCTTCCCAAAGAGCTGGAAGCAAGATGCTCTGGGGCCCAACTCGCCCTTTGGAAAGAAGCCTGCACGTTGTGCCTTTCAGCTCTAGGGCAATGTGGCACACCCAGAGCAGAAGTTCTACTTCAGCCAGATCAGGCCTGCAAAGAAACTGCGTTTCACAGGCCTTTGGAAGAGATGTTCCCGGTAGGCTGTAAGAGCACTGTGCAGAGCGAGTTGTTTCTTAGCTTCCCAAAGAGCTGGAAACAAGATGCTGTGGGGCCCAACTCGCCCTTTGGAAACAAGCCTGCACGTTGTACCTTTCAGCTCTAGTGCCAGGTGGCACACCCAGAGCAAGAGTTCTACTTCAGCCAGATTTGGCCTGCAAAGAAACTGCGTTTCACAGGCCTTTGTAAGAGATGTTCCCGGTAGGCTGTAAGAGCACTGTGCAGAGCGAGTTGTTTCTTCGCTTCCCAAAGAGCTGGAAGCAAGATGCTCTGGGGCCCAACTCGCCCTTTGGAAAGAAGCCTGCACGTTGTGCCTTTCAGCTCTAGGGCAATGTGGCACACCCAGAGCAGAAGTTCTACTTCAGCCAGATCAGGGCTGGGAAGAAACTGCGTTTAACAGGCCTTTGGAAGAGATGTTCCCGGTAGGCTGTAAGAGCACTGTGCTGAGCCAGTTGTTTCTTAGCTGCCGAAAGAGCTGGAAGCTGGACCTGAGGGACTTGTCTACCCTTGTGGAAACAAGGCCGGACTTTGTGCCTTGCAGCTCTAGCGCCATGTAGGACCCGGCAGAGCAGAAGTTCTACTTCAGCCAGATCAGGGCTGGGAAGAAACTGCGTTTCACAGGCCTTTGTAAGACTCGTTCCCTGTAGGCTGTAAAACACCAGTGCAGAGCAAGTTGTTTCTTAGCTGCCCAAAGAGGTGGAAGCCCCACGCTGTGGGGCCTGTCTGCCCTTGAGGAGTCAAGGCAGGACTTTGAGCCTTGCAACTCTAGGCCGATGAAGGACACGGCATAGCAGCAGTTCTACCTCAGCGAGATAAGGCCTGCAAGGAAACTGTATTTCTCAGGCCTTTGCAAGAGATGTTCCCGGTTGGCTGTAAGAGAGGTCTGCAGAGCGAGTTGTTTCTTAGCTTCCCAAAGAGCTGGAAGCAAGATGCTTTGGGGCCCAACTCGCCCTTTGGAAAGAAGACTGGGGGTTGTGCCTCTCAGCTCCAGGGCAATTTAGCACACCCAGAGCAGAAGTTCTACTTCAGCCAGATCAGGCCTGCCAAGAAACTGCCTTTCACAGGCCTTTGTAAGACATGTTCCCGGGAGGCTGTAAGAGCACTGTGCAGAGCAAGTTGTTTCTTCGCTTCCCAAAGAGCTGGAAGCAAGATGCTCTGGGGCCCAACACGCCCTTTGGAAAGAAGCCTGCACGTTGTGCCTTTCAGCTCTAGGGCAATGTGGCACACCCAGAGCAGAAGTTCTACTTCAGCCAGATCGGGCCTGCAAAGAAACTGCGTTTCACAGGCCTTTGTAAGACATGTTCCAGGTAGGCTGTAAGTGCACTGTGCAGAGCGAGTTGTTTCTTACCTGCTCCAAGAGCTGGAAGCTGGACGCTGAGGTACTAGTCTCCCCTTGGGGAAACAAGGCAGGACTTGGTGCCTTGCATCTCTAGGGCCATGTTGCACACGGCAGAGCAGAAGTTCTACTTCAGCCAGATCAGGGCTGGGAAGAAACTGCGTTTCACAGTCCGTTTTAAGACATGTTCCCGGTAGGCTGTAAGAGCCCTATGCAGAGCGAGTTGTTTCTTAGCTGCCGAAAGAGCTGGATGCTGGACTTGAGGGACTTGTCTACCCTTGTGGAATCAAGGCAGGACTTTGTGCCTTGCAGCTCTAGCGCCATGTAGGACCCGGCAGAGCAGAAGTTCTACTTCAGCCAGATCAGGCCTGCAAAGAAATTGCGTTTCACAGGCCTTTGTAAGAGATGTTCCCTGCTGTCTGTAAGAGCACTGGGCAGAGCGAATTGTTTCTCAGCTTCCCAAAGAGCTGGAATCAAGATGCTTTGGGTCCCAACTCGCCCTTTGGAAAGAAGCCTGCACGTTGTGCCTTTCAGCTCTAGGGCCATGTGACACACCCAGAGCAGAAGTTCTACTTCAGCCAGATCAGGCCTGCAAAGAAACTGCGTTTAACAGGCCTTTGGAAGAGATGTTCCCGGTAGGCTGTAAGAGCACTATGCAGAGCGAATTGTTTCTTAGCTTCCCAAAGAGCTGGAAGCAAGATGCTTTGGGGCCCAACTCGCCCTTTGGAAACAAGCCTGCACGTTGTACATTTCAGCTCTAGGGCCATGTGGCACACCCAGAGCAGAAGTTCTACTTCAGCCAGATCAGGGCTGGGAAGAAACTGCGTTTCACTGTCCGTTTTAAGACATGTTCCCGGTAGGCTGTAAGAGCCCTATGCAGAGCGAGTTGTCTCTTAGCTGCTGAAAGAGCTGGATGCTGGACTTGAGGGACTTGTCTACCCTTGTGGAATCAAGGCAGGACTTTGTGCCTTGCAGCTCTAGCGCCATGTAGGACCCGGCAGAGCAGAAGTTCTACTTAAGCCAGATCAGGCCTGGGAAGAAACTGCGTTTCACAGGCCTTTGTAAGACTCGTTCCCTGTAGGCTGTAAAACACCAGTGCAGAGCAAGTTGTTTCTTAGCTGCCCAAAGAGGTGGAAGCCCCACGCTGTGGGGCCTGTCTGCCCTTGAGGAGTCAGGGCAGGACTTTGAGCCTTGCAACTCTAGGCCGATGTAGGACACGGCATAGCAGCAGTTCTACCTCAGCGAGATAAGGCCTGCAAAGAAAATGCGTTTCTCAGGCCTTTGGAAGACATGTTCCCGGTAGGCTGTAAGAGCACTGTGCAGAGCGAGTTGTTTCTTAGCTTCCCAAAGAGCTGGAAGCAAGATGCTTTGGGGCCCAACTCGCCCTTTGGAAAGAAGACTGCGGGTTGTGCCTTTCAGCTCCAGGGCAATGTAGCACACCCAGAGCAGAAGTTCTACTTAAGCCAGATCAGGCCTGCAAACAAACTGCGTTTCACAGGCCTTTGTAAGAGATGTTCCCGGTAGGCTGTAAGAGCACTGTGCAGAGCGAATTGTTTCTTAGCTTCCCAAAGAGCTGGAAGCAAGATGCTTTGGGGCCCAACTCGCCCTTTGGAAAGAAGACTGCGGGTTGTGCCTTTCAGCTCCAGGGCAATGTAGCACACCCAGAGCAGAAGTTCTACTTAAGCCAGATCAGGCCTGCAAACAAACTGCGTTTCACAGGCCTTTGTAAGAGATGTTCCCGGTAGGCTGTAAGAGCACTGTGCAGAGCGAGTTGTTTCTTCGCTTCCCAAAGAGCTGGAATCAAGATGCTCTGGGGCCCAACTCGCCCTTTGGAAAGAAGCCTGCACGTTGTGCCTTTCAGCTCTAGGGCAATGTGGCACGCCCAGAGCAGAAGTTCTACTTCAGCCACATCAGGCCTGCAAAGAAACTGCGTTTCACAGGCCTTTGGAAGACATGTTCCAAGTAGGCTGTGAGAGCACTATGCAGAGCGAGTTGTTTCTTAGCTTCCCAAAGAGCTGGAAGCAAGATTCTTTGGGGCCCAACTCGCTTTTTGGAAAGGAGACTGCGGGTTGTGCCTTTCAGCTCCAGGGCAATGTAGCACACCCAGAGCTGAAGTTCTACTTCAGCCAGATCAGGCCTGCAAAGAAACTGCCTTTCACAGGCCTTTGGAAGAGATGTTCCCTGTAGGCTGTAAGAGCACTGTGCAGAGCGAGTTGTTTCTTCGCTTCCCAAAGAGCTGGAAGCAACATGCTCTGGGGCCCAACACGCCCTTTGGAAACAAGCCTGCACGTTGTACATTTCAGCTCTAGGGCCATGTGGCACACCCAGAGCAGAAGTTCTACTTCAGCCAGATCAGGGCTGGGAAGAAACTGCGTTTAACAGGCCTTTGGAAGAGATTTTCCCGGTAGGCTGTAAGAGCACTGTGCTGAGCCAGTTGTTTCTTAGCTGCCAAAAGAGCTGGAAGCTGGACCTGAGGGACTTGTCTACCCTTGTGGAAACAAGGCAGGACTTTGTGCCTTGCAGCTCTAGCGCCATGTAGGACCCGGCAGAGCAGAAGTTCTTCTTCAGCCAGATCAGGGCTGGGAAGAAACTGCGTTTCACAGGCCTTTGTAAGACTCGTTCCCTGTAGGCTGTAAAACACCAGTGCAGAGCAAGTTGTTTCTTAGCTGCCCAAAGAGGTGGAAGCCCCACGCTGTGGGGCCTGTCTGCCCTTGAGGAGTCAAGGCAGGACTTTGAGCCTTGCAACTCTAGGCCGATGAAGGACACGGCATAGCAGCAGTTCTACCTCAGCGAGATAAGGCCTGCAAGGAAACTGTATTTCTCAGGCCTTTGCAAGAGATGTTCCCGGTTGGCTGTAAGAGAGGTCTGCAGAGCGAGTTGTTTCTTAGCTTCCCAAAGAGCTGGAAGCAAGATGCTCTGGGGCCCAACTCGCCCTTTGGAAAGAAGACTGGGGGTTGTGCCTCTCAGCTCCAGGGCAATTTAGCACACCCAGAGCAGAAGTTCTACTTCAGCCAGATCAGGCCTGCAAAGAAACTGCCTTTCACAGGCCTTTGTAAGACATGTTCCCGGGAGGCTGTAAGAGCACTGTGCAGAGCAAGTTGTTTCTTCGCTTCCCAAAGAGCTGGAAGCAAGATGCTCTGGGGCCCAACACGCCCTTTGGAAAGAAGCCTGCACGTTGTGCCTTTCAGCTCTAGGGCAATGTGGCACACCCAGAGCAGAAGTTCTACTTCAGCCAGATCGGGCCTGCAAAGAAACTGCGTTTCACAGGCCTTTGTAAGACATGTTCCAGGTAGGCTGGAAGAGCCCTGTGCACAGCAAGCTGTTTCTTACCTGCTCCAAGAGCTGGAAGCTGGACGCTGAGGTACTAGTCTCCCCTTGGGGAAACAAGGCAGGACTTGGTGCCTTGCATCTCTAGGGCCATGTTGCACACGGCAGAGCAGAAGTTCTACTTCAGCCAGATCAGGGCTGGGAAGAAACTGCGTTTCACAGTCCGTTTTAAGACATGTTCCCGGTAGGCTGTAAGAGCCCTATGCAGAGCGAGTTGTTTCTTAGCTGCCGAAAGAGCTGGATGCTGGACTTGAGGGACTTGTCTACCCTTGTGGAATCAAGGCAGGACTTTGTGCCTTGCAGCTCTAGCGCCATGTAGGACCCGGCAGAGCAGAAGTTCTACTTCAGCCAGATCAGGCCTGCAAAGAAATTGCGTTTCACAGGCCTTTGTAAGAGATGTTCCCTGCTGTCTGTAAGAGCACTGGGCAGAGCGAATTGTTTCTCAGCTTCCCAAAGAGCTGGAATCAAGATGCTTTGGGTCCCAACTCGCCCTTTGGAAAGAAGCCTGCACGTTGTGCCTTTCAGCTCTAGGGCCATGTGACACACCCAGAGCAGAAGTTCTACTTCAGCCAGATCAGGCCTGCAAAGAAACTGCGTTTAACAGGCCTTTGGAAGAGATGTTCCCGGTAGGCTGTAAGAGCACTATGCAGAGCGAATTGTTTCTTAGCTTCCCAAAGAGCTGGAAGCAAGATGCTTTGGGGCCCAACTCGCCCTTTGGAAACAAGCCTGCACGTTGTACATTTCAGCTCTAGGGCCATGTGGCACACCCAGAGCAGAAGTTCTACTTCAGCCAGATCAGGGCTGGGAAGAAACTGCGTTTCACTGTCCGTTTTAAGACATGTTCCCGGTAGGCTGTAAGAGCCCTATGCAGAGCGAGTTGTCTCTTAGCTGCTGAAAGAGCTGGATGCTGGACTTGAGGGACTTGTCTACCCTTGTGGAATCAAGGCAGGACTTTGTGCCTTGCAGCTCTAGCGCCATGTAGGACCCGGCAGAGCAGAAGTTCTACTTAAGCCAGATCAGGCCTGGGAAGAAACTGCGTTTCACAGGCCTTTGTAAGACTCGTTCCCTGTAGGCTGTAAAACACCAGTGCAGAGCAAGTTGTTTCTTAGCTGCCCAAAGAGGTGGAAGCCCCACGCTGTGGGGCCTGTCTGCCCTTGAGGAGTCAGGGCAGGACTTTGAGCCTTGCAACTCTAGGCCGATGTAGGACACGGCATAGCAGCAGTTCTACCTCAGCGAGATAAGGCCTGCAAAGAAAATGCGTTTCTCAGGCCTTTGGAAGACATGTTCCCGGTAGGCTGTAAGAGCACTGTGCAGAGCGAGTTGTTTCTTAGCTTCCCAAAGAGCTGGAAGCAAGATGCTTTGGGGCCCAACTCGCCCTTTGGAAAGAAGACTGCGTGTTGTGCCTCTCAGCTCCAGGGCAATTTAGCACACCCAGAGCAGAAGTTCTACTTCAGCCAGATCTGGCCTGCAAACAAACTGCGTTTCACAGGCCTTTGTAAGAGATGTTCCCGGTAGGCTGTAAGAGCACTGTGTAGAGCGAGTTGTTTCTTAGCTTCCCAAAGAGCTGGAAGCAAGATGCTTTGGGGCCCAACTCGCCCTTTGGAAAGAAGACTGAGGGTTGTGCCTTTCAGCTCCAGGGCAATGTAGCACACCCAGAGCAGAAGTTCTACTTAAGCCAGATCAGGCCTGCAAACAAACTGCGTTTCACAGGCCTTTGTAAGAGATGTTCCCGGTAGGCTGTAAGAGCACTGTGTAGAGCGAGTTGTTTCTTAGCTTCCCAAAGAGCTGGAAGCAAGATGCTTTGGGGCCCAACTCGCCCTTTGGAAACAAGCCTGCACCTTGTACCTTTCAGCTCTAGGGCAATGTGGCACACCCAGAGCAGAAGTTCTACTTCAGCCAGATCAGGCCTGCAAAGAAACTGCCTTTCACAGGCCTTTGTAAGACATGTTCCCGGGAGGCTGTAAGAGCACTGTGCAGAGCGAGTTGTTTCTTCGCTTCCCAAAGAGCTGGAAGCAAGATGCTCTGGGGCCCAACACGCCCTTTGGAAAGAAGCCTGCACGTTGTGCCTTTCAGCTCTAGGGCAATGTGGCACACCCAGAGCAGAAGTTCTACTTCAGCCACATCAGGCCTGCAAAGAAACTGCGTTTCACAGGCCTTTGTAAGACATGTTCTAGGTAGGCTGGAAGAGCCCTGTGCACAGCAAGCTGTTTCTTACCTGCTCGAAGAGCTGGAAGCTGGACGCTGAGGTACTAGTCTCCCCTTGGGGAAACAAGGCAGGACTTGGTGCCTTGCATCTCTAGGGCCATGTTGCACACGGCAGAGCAGAAGTTCTACTTCAGCCAGATCAGGGCTGGGAAGAAACTGCGTTTCACAGTCCGTTTTAAGACATGTTCCCGGTAGGCTGTAAGAGCCCTATGCAGAGCGAGTTGTTTCTTAGCTGCCGAAAGAGCTGGATGCTTTACTTGAGGGACTTGTCTACCCTTGTGGAATCAAGGCAGGACTTTGTGCCTTGCAGCTCTAGCGCCATGTAGGACCCGGCAGAGCAGAAGTTCTACTTCAGCCAGATCAGGCCTGCAAAGAAATTGCGTTTCACAGGCATTGGAAGAGATGTTCCCTGTAGGCTATAAGAGCACTGGGCAGAGCGAATTGTTTCTCAGCTTCCCAAAGAGCTGGAAGCAAGATGCTTTGGGTCCCAACTCGCCCTTTGGAAAGAAGCCTGCACGTTGTGCCTTTCAGCTCTAGGGCCATGTGACACACCCAGAGCAGAAGTTCTACTTCAGCCAGATCAGGCCTGCAAAGAAACTGCGTTTAACAGGCCTTTGGAAGAGATGTTCCCGGTAGGCTGTAAGAGCACTATGCAGAGCGAATTGTTTCTTAGCTTCCCAAAGAGCTGGAAGCAAGATGCTTTGGGGCCCAACTCGCCCTTTGGAAACAAGCCTGCACGTTGTACATTTCAGCTCTAGGGCCATGTGGCACACCCAGAGCAGAAGTTCTACTTCAGCCAGATCAGGGCTGGGAAGAAACTGCGTTTCACTGTCCGTTTTAAGACATGTTCCCGGTAGGCTGTAAGAGCCCTATGCAGAGCGAGTTGTCTCTTAGCTGCTGAAAGAGCTGGATGCTGGACTTGAGGGACTTGTCTACCCTTGTGGAATCAAGGCAGGACTTTGTGCCTTGCAGCTCTAGCGCCATGTAGGACCCGGCAGAGCAGAAGTTCTACTTAAGCCAGATCAGGCCTGGGAAGAAACTGCGTTTCACAGGCCTTTGTAAGACTCGTTCCCTGTAGGCTGTAAAACACCAGTGCAGAGCAAGTTGTTTCTTAGCTGCCCAAAGAGGTGGAAGCCCCAAGCTGTGGGGCCTGTCTGCCCTTGAGGAGTCAGGGCAGGACTTTGAGCCTTGCAACTCTAGGCCGATGAAGGACACGGCATAGCAGCAGTTCTACCTCAGCGAGATAAGGCCTGCAAAGAAAATGCGTTTCTCAGGCCTTTGGAAGACATGTTCCCGGTAGGCTGTAAGAGCACTGTGCAGAGCGAGTTGTTTCTTAGCTTCCCAAAGAGCTGGAAGCAAGATGCTTTGGGGCCCAACTCGCCCTGTGGAAAGAAGACTGCGTGTTGTGCCTCTCAGCTCCAGGGCAATTTAGCACACCCAGAGCAGAAGTTCTACTTCAGCCAGATCTGGCCTGCAAACAAACTGCGTTTCACAGGCCTTTGTAAGAGATGTTCCCGGTAGGCTGTAAGAGCACTGTGTAGAGCGAGTTGTTTCTTAGCTTCCCAAAGAGCTGGAAGCAAGATGCTTTGGGGCCCAACTCGCCCTTTGGAAACAAGCCTGCACCTTGTACCTTTCAGCTCTAGTGCCAGGTGGCACACCCAGAGCAGAAGTTCTACTTCAGCCAGATTTGGCCTGCAAAGAAACTGCGTTTCACAGGCCTTTGTAAGAGATGTTACCGGTAGGCTGTAAGAGCACTGTGCAGAGCGAGTTGTTTCTTCGCTTCCCAAAGAGCTGGAAGCAAGATGCTCTGGGGCCCAACTCGCCCTTTGGAAAGAAGCCTGCACGTTGTGCCTTTCAGCTCTAGGGCAATGTGGCACACCCAGAGCAGAAGTTCTACTTCAGCCAGATCAGGCCTGCAAACAAACTGCGTTTCACAGGCCTTTGTAAGAGATGTTCCCGGTAGGCTGTAAGTGCACTGTGCAGAGCGAGTTGTTTCTTAGCTTCCCAAAGAGCTGGAAGCAAGATGCTTTGGGGCCCAACTCGCCCTTTGGAAAGAAGACTGCGTGTTGTGCCTCTCAGCTCCAGGGCAATTTAGCACACCCAGAGCAGAAGTTCTACTTCAGCCAGATCTGGCCTGCAAACAAACTGCGTTTCACAGGCCTTTGTAAGAGATGTTCCCGGTAGGCTGTAAGAGCACTGTGTAGAGCGAGTTGTTTCTTAGCTTCCCAAAGAGCTGGAAGCAAGATGCTTTGGGGCCCAACTCGCCCTTTGGAAACAAGCCTGCACCTTGTACCTTTCAGCTCTAGTGCCAGGTGGCACACCCAGAGCAGAAGTTCTACTTCAGCCAGATTTGGCCTGCAAAGAAACTGCGTTTCACAGGCCTTTGTAAGAGATGTTACCGGTAGGCTGTAAGAGCACTGTGCAGAGCGAGTTGTTTCTTCGCTTCCCAAAGAGCTGGAAGCAAGATGCTTTGGGGCCCAACTCGCCCTTTGGAAAGAAGACTGCGTGTTGTGCCTCTCAGCTCCAGGGCAATTTAGCACACCCAGAGCAGAAGTTCTACTTCAGCCAGATCTGGCCTGCAAACAAACTGCGTTTCACAGGCCTTTGTAAGAGATGTTCCCGGTAGGCTGTAAGAGCACTGTGTAGAGCGAGTTGTTTCTTAGCTTCCCAAAGAGCTGGAAGCAAGATGCTTTGGGGCCCAACTCGCCCTTTGGAAAGAAGACTGAGGGTTGTGCCTTTCAGCTCCAGGGCAATGTAGCACACCCAGAGCAGAAGTTCTACTTAAGCCAGATCAGGCCTGCAAACAAACTGCGTTTCACAGGCCTTTGTAAGAGATGTTCCCGGTAGGCTGTAAGAGCACTGTGTAGAGCGAGTTGTTTCTTAGCTTCCCAAAGAGCTGGAAGCAAGATGCTTTGGGGCCCAACTCGCCCTTTGGAAACAAGCCTGCACCTTGTACCTTTCAGCTCTAGGGCAATGTGGCACACCCAGAGCAGAAGTTCTACTTCAGCCAGATCAGGCCTGCAAAGAAACTGCCTTTCACAGGCCTTTGTAAGACATGTTCCCGGGAGGCTGTAAGAGCACTGTGCAGAGCGAGTTGTTTCTTCGCTTCCCAAAGAGCTGGAAGCAAGATGCTCTGGGGCCCAACACGCCCTTTGGAAAGAAGCCTGCACGTTGTGCCTTTCAGCTCTAGGGCAATGTGGCACACCCAGAGCAGAAGTTCTACTTCAGCCACATCAGGCCTGCAAAGAAACTGCGTTTCACAGGCCTTTGTAAGACATGTTCTAGGTAGGCTGGAAGAGCCCTGTGCACAGCAAGCTGTTTCTTACCTGCTCGAAGAGCTGGAAGCTGGACGCTGAGGTACTAGTCTCCCCTTGGGGAAACAAGGCAGGACTTGGTGCCTTGCATCTCTAGGGCCATGTTGCACACGGCAGAGCAGAAGTTCTACTTCAGCCAGATCAGGGCTGGGAAGAAACTGCGTTTCACAGTCCGTTTTAAGACATGTTCCCGGTAGGCTGTAAGAGCCCTATGCAGAGCGAGTTGTTTCTTAGCTGCCGAAAGAGCTGGATGCTTTACTTGAGGGACTTGTCTACCCTTGTGGAATCAAGGCAGGACTTTGTGCCTTGCAGCTCTAGCGCCATGTAGGACCCGGCAGAGCAGAAGTTCTACTTCAGCCAGATCAGGCCTGCAAAGAAATTGCGTTTCACAGGCATTGGAAGAGATGTTCCCTGTAGGCTATAAGAGCACTGGGCAGAGCGAATTGTTTCTCAGCTTCCCAAAGAGCTGGAAGCAAGATGCTTTGGGTCCCAACTCGCCCTTTGGAAAGAAGCCTGCACGTTGTGCCTTTCAGCTCTAGGGCCATGTGACACACCCAGAGCAGAAGTTCTACTTCAGCCAGATCAGGCCTGCAAAGAAACTGCGTTTAACAGGCCTTTGGAAGAGATGTTCCCGGTAGGCTGTAAGAGCACTATGCAGAGCGAATTGTTTCTTAGCTTCCCAAAGAGCTGGAAGCAAGATGCTTTGGGGCCCAACTCGCCCTTTGGAAACAAGCCTGCACGTTGTACATTTCAGCTCTAGGGCCATGTGGCACACCCAGAGCAGAAGTTCTACTTCAGCCAGATCAGGGCTGGGAAGAAACTGCGTTTCACTGTCCGTTTTAAGACATGTTCCCGGTAGGCTGTAAGAGCCCTATGCAGAGCGAGTTGTCTCTTAGCTGCTGAAAGAGCTGGATGCTGGACTTGAGGGACTTGTCTACCCTTGTGGAATCAAGGCAGGACTTTGTGCCTTGCAGCTCTAGCGCCATGTAGGACCCGGCAGAGCAGAAGTTCTACTTAAGCCAGATCAGGCCTGGGAAGAAACTGCGTTTCACAGGCCTTTGTAAGACTCGTTCCCTGTAGGCTGTAAAACACCAGTGCAGAGCAAGTTGTTTCTTAGCTGCCCAAAGAGGTGGAAGCCCCACGCTGTGGGGCCTGTCTGCCCTTGAGGAGTCAGGGCAGGACTTTGAGCCTTGCAACTCTAGGCCGATGAAGGACACGGCATAGCAGCAGTTCTACCTCAGCGAGATAAGGCCTGCAAAGAAAATGCGTTTCTCAGGCCTTTGGAAGACATGTTCCCGGTAGGCTGTAAGAGCACTGTGCAGAGCGAGTTGTTTCTTAGCTTCCCAAAGAGCTGGAAGCAAGATGCTTTGGGGCCCAACTCGCCCTGTGGAAAGAAGACTGCGTGTTGTGCCTCTCAGCTCCAGGGCAATTTAGCACACCCAGAGCAGAAGTTCTACTTCAGCCAGATCTGGCCTGCAAACAAACTGCGTTTCACAGGCCTTTGTAAGAGATGTTCCCGGTAGGCTGTAAGAGCACTGTGTAGAGCGAGTTGTTTCTTAGCTTCCCAAAGAGCTGGAAGCAAGATGCTTTGGGGCCCAACTCGCCCTTTGGAAACAAGCCTGCACCTTGTACCTTTCAGCTCTAGTGCCAGGTGGCACACCCAGAGCAGAAGTTCTACTTCAGCCAGATTTGGCCTGCAAAGAAACTGCGTTTCACAGGCCTTTGTAAGAGATGTTACCGGTAGGCTGTAAGAGCACTGTGCAGAGCGAGTTGTTTCTTCGCTTCCCAAAGAGCTGGAAGCAAGATGCTCTGGGGCCCAACTCGCCCTTTGGAAAGAAGCCTGCACGTTGTGCCTTTCAGCTCTAGGGCAATGTGGCACACCCAGAGCAGAAGTTCTACTTCAGCCAGATCAGGCCTGCAAACAAACTGCGTTTCACAGGCCTTTGTAAGAGATGTTCCCGGTAGGCTGTAAGTGCACTGTGCAGAGCGAGTTGTTTCTTAGCTTCCCAAAGAGCTGGAAGCAAGATGCTTTGGGGCCCAACTCGCCCTTTGGAAAGAAGACTGCGTGTTGTGCCTCTCAGCTCCAGGGCAATTTAGCACACCCAGAGCAGAAGTTCTACTTCAGCCAGATCTGGCCTGCAAACAAACTGCGTTTCACAGGCCTTTGTAAGAGATGTTCCCGGTAGGCTGTAAGAGCACTGTGTAGAGCGAGTTGTTTCTTAGCTTCCCAAAGAGCTGGAAGCAAGATGCTTTGGGGCCCAACTCGCCCTTTGGAAACAAGCCTGCACCTTGTACCTTTCAGCTCTAGTGCCAGGTGGCACACCCAGAGCAGAAGTTCTACTTCAGCCAGATTTGGCCTGCAAAGAAACTGCGTTTCACAGGCCTTTGTAAGAGATGTTACCGGTAGGCTGTAAGAGCACTGTGCAGAGCGAGTTGTTTCTTCGCTTCCCAAAGAGCTGGAAGCAAGATGCTCTGGGGCCCAACTCGCCCTTTGGAAAGAAGCCTGCACGTTGTGCCTTTCAGCTCTAGGGCAATGTGGCACACCCAGAGCAGAAGTTCTACTTCAGCCAGATCAGGCCTGCAAAGAAACTGCGTTTCACAGGCCTTTGTAAGAGATGTTCCCTGTAGGCTGTAAGAGCACTGGGCAGAGCGAATTGTTTCTCAGCTTCCCAAAGAGCTGGAATCAAGATGCTTTGGGGCCCAACTCGCCCTTTGGAAAGAAGACTGGGGGTTGTGCCTCTCAGCTCCAGGGCAATTTAGCACACCCAGAGCAGAAGTTCTACTTCAGCCAGATCAGGCCTGCCAAGAAACTGCCTTTCACAGGCCTTTGTAAGACATGTTCCCGGGAGGCTGTAAGAGCACTGTGCAGAGCAAGTTGTTTCTTCGCTTCCCAAAGAGCTGGAAGCAAGATGCTCTGGGGCCCAACACGCCCTTTGGAAAGAAGCCTGCACGTTGTGCCTTTCAGCTCTAGGGCAATGTGGCACACCAGAGCAGAAGTTCTACTTCAGCCACATCAGGCCTGCAAAGAAACTGCGTTTCACAGGCCTTTGTAAGACATGTTCCAGGTAGGCTGTAAGTGCACTGTGCAGAGCGAGTTGTTTCTTACCTGCTCCAAGAGCTGGAAGCTGGACGCTGAGGTACTAGTCTCCCCTTGGGGAAACAAGGCAGGACTTGGTGCCTTGCATCTCTAGGGCCATGTTGCACACGGCAGAGCAGAAGTTCTACTTCAGCCAGATCAGGGCTGGGAAGAAACTGCGTTTCACAGTCCGTTTTAAGACATGTTCCCGGTAGGCTGTAAGAGCCCTATGCAGAGCGAGTTGTTTCTTAGCTGCCGAAAGAGCTGGATGCTGGACTTGAGGGACTTGTCTACCCTTGTGGAATCAAGGCAGGACTTTGTGCCTTGCAGCTCTAGCGCCATGTAGGACCCGGCAGAGCAGAAGTTCTACTTCAGCCAGATCAGGCCTGCAAAGAAATTGCGTTTCACAGGCCTTTGTAAGAGATGTTCCCTGCTGTCTGTAAGAGCACTGGGCAGAGCGAATTGTTTCTCAGCTTCCCAAAGAGCTGGAATCAAGATGCTTTGGGTCCCAACTCGCCCTTTGGAAAGAAGCCTGCACGTTGTGCATTTCAGCTCTAGGGCCATGTGACACACCCAGAGCAGAAGTTCTACTTCAGCCAGATCAGGCCTGCAAAGAAACTGCGTTTAACAGGCCTTTGGAAGAGATGTTCCCGGTAGGCTGTAAGAGCACTATGCAGAGCGAATTGTTTCTTAGCTTCCCAAAGAGCTGGAAGCAAGATGCTTTGGGGCCCAACTCGCCCTTTGGAAACAAGCCTGCACGTTGTACATTTCAGCTCTAGGGCCATGTGGCACACCCAGAGCAGAAGTTCTACTTCAGCCAGATCAGGGCTGGGAAGAAACTGCGTTTCACTGTCCGTTTTAAGACATGTTCCCGGTAGGCTGTAAGAGCCCTATGCAGAGCGAGTTGTCTCTTAGCTGCTGAAAGAGCTGGATGCTGGACTTGAGGGACTTGTCTACCCTTGTGGAATCAAGGCAGGACTTTGTGCCTTGCAGCTCTAGCGCCATGTAGGACCCGGCAGAGCAGAAGTTCTACTTAAGCCAGATCAGGCCTGGGAAGAAACTGCGTTTCACAGGCCTTTGTAAGACTCGTTCCCTGTAGGCTGTAAAACACCAGTGCAGAGCAAGTTGTTTCTTAGCTGCCCAAAGAGGTGGAAGCCCCACGCTGTGGGGCCTGTCTGCCCTTGAGGAGTCAGGGCAGGACTTTGAGCCTTGCAACTCTAGGCCGATGTAGGACACGGCATAGCAGCAGTTCTACCTCAGCGAGATAAGGCCTGCAAGGAAACTGTATTTCTCAGGCCTTTGCAAGAGATGTTCCCGGTTGGCTGTAAGAGAGGTCTGCAGAGCGAGTAGTTTCTTAGCTTCCCAAAGAGCTGGAAGCAAGATGCTTTGGGGCCCAACTCGCCCTTTGGAAAGAAGACTGGGGGTTGTGCCTCTCAGCTCCAGGGCAATTTAGCACACCCAGAGCAGAAGTTCTACTTCAGCCAGATCAGGCCTGCAAACAAACTGCGTTTCACAGGCCTTTGTAAGAGATGTTCCCGGTAGGCTGTAAGTGCACTGTGCAGAGCGAGTTGTTTCTTCGCTTCCCAAAGAGCTGGAAGCAAGATGCTTTGGGGCCCAACTCGCCCTTTGGAAAGAAGCCTGCACGTTGTGCCTTTCAGCTCTAGGGCCATGTGACACACCCAGAGCAGAAGTTCTACTTCAGCCAGATCAGGGCTGGGAAGAAACTGCGTTTAACAGGCCTTTGGAAGAGATGTTCCCGGTAGGCTGTAAGAGCACTGTGCTGAGCCAGTTGTTTCTTAGCTGCCGAAAGAGCTGGAAGCTGGACCTGAGGGACTTGTCTACCCTTGTGGAAACAAGGCCGGACTTTGTGCCTTGCAGCTCTAGCACCATGTAGGACCCGGCAGAGCAGAAGTTCTACTTCAGCCAGATCAGGGCTGGGAAGAAACTGCGTTTCACAGGCCTTTGTAAGACTCGTTCCCTGTAGGCTGTAAAACACCAGTGCAGAGCAAGTTGTTTCTTAGCTGCCCAAAGAGGTGGAAGCCCCACGCTGTGGGGCCTGTCTGCCCTTGAGGAGTCAAGGCAGGACTTTGAGCCTTGCAACTCTAGGCCGATGAAGGACACGGCATAGCAGCAGTTCTACCTCAGCGAGATAAGGCCTGCAAGGAAACTGTATTTCTCAGGCCTTTGCAAGAGATGTTCCCGGTTGGCTGTAAGAGAGGTCTGCAGAGCGAGTTGTTTCTTAGCTTCCCAAAGAGCTGGAAGCAAGATGCTTTGGGGCCCAACTCGCCCTTTGGAAAGAAGACTGGGGGTTGTGCCTCTCAGGTCCAGGGCAATTTAGCACACCCAGAGCAGAAGTTCTACTTCAGCCAGATCAGGCCTGCAAAAAAACTGCGTTTCACAGGCCTTTGTAAGACATGTTCCCGGTAGGCTGTAAGAGCACTGTGCAGAGCGAGTTGTTTCTTAGCTTCCCAAAGAGCTGGAAGCAAGATTCTTTGGGGCCCAACTCGCTTTTTGGAAAGGAGACTGCGGGTTGTGCCTTTCAGCTCCAGGGCAATGTAGCACACCCAGAGCAGAAGTTCTACTTCAGCCAGATCAGGCCTGCAAAGAAACTGCCTTTCACAGGCCTTTGGAAGAGATGTTCCCTGTAGGCTGTAAGAGCACTGTGCAGAGCGAGTTGTTTCTTCGCTTCCCAAAGAGCTGGAAGCAACATGCTCTGGGGCCCAACACGCCCTTTGGAAAGAAGCCAGCACGTTGTGCCTCTCAGCTCTAGGGCAATGTGGCACACCCAGAGCAGAAGTTCTACTTCAGCCACATCAGGCCTGCAAAGAAACTGCGTTTCACAGGCCTTTGTAAGACATGTTCTAGGTAGGCTGGAAGAGCCCTGTGCACAGCAAGCTGTTTCTTAGCTGCTCCAAGAGCTGGAAGCTGGACGCTGAGGTGCTAGTCTCCCCTTGGGGAAACAAGGCAGGACTTTGTGCCTTGCATCTCTAGGGCCAGGTTGCACACGGCAGAGCAGAAGTTCTACTTCAGCCAGATCAGGGCTGGGAAGGAACTGCGTTTCACAGTCCGTTTTAAGACATGTTCCGGTAGCTGTAAGAGCCCTATGCAGAGCGAGTTGTTTCTTAGCAGCCGAAAGAGCTGGATGCTGGACTTGAGGGACTTGTTTACCCTTGTGGAATCAAGGCAGGACTTTGTGCCTTGCAGCTCTAGCGCCATGTAGGACCCAGCAGAGCAGAAGTTCTACTTCAGCCAGGTCAGGCCTGCAAAGAAACTGCCTTTCACAGGCCTTTGTAAGAGATGATCCCGGTAGGCTGTAAGAGCACTGTGCAGAGCGAGTTGTCTCTTAGCTGCTGAAAGAGCTGGATGCTGGACTTGAGGGACTTGTCTACCCTTGTGGAATCAAGGCTGGACTTTGTGCCTTGCAGCTCTAGCGCCATGTAGGACCCGGCAGAGCAGAAGTTCTACTTAAGCCAGATCAGGCCTGGGAAGAAACTGCGTTTCACAGGCCTTTGTAAGACTCGTTCCCTGTAGGCTGTAAAACACCAGTGCAGAGCAAGTTGTTTCTTAGCTGCCCAAAGAGGTGGAAGCCCCACGCTGAGGGGCCTGTCTGCCCTTGAGGAGTCAGGGCATGACTTTGAGCCTTGAAACTCTAGGCCGATGTAGGACACGGCATAGCAGCAGTTCTACCTCAGCGAGATAAGGCCTGCAAAGAAAATGCGTTTCTCAGGCCTTTGGAAGACATGTTCCCGGTAGGCTGTAAGAGCACTGTGCAGAGCGAGTTGTTTCTTAGCTTCCCAAAGAGCTGGAAGCAAGATGCTTTGGGGCCCAACTCGCCCTTTGGAAAGAAGACTGCGTGTTGTGCCTCTCAGCTCCAGGGCAATTTAGCACACCCAGAGCAGAAGTTCTACTTCAGCCAGATCTGGCCTGCAAACAAACTGCGTTTCACAGGCCTTTGTAAGAGATGTTCCCGGTAGGCTGTAAGAGCACTGTGTAGAGCGAGTTGTTTCTTAGCTTCCCAAAGAGCTGGAAGCAAGATGCTGTGGGGCCCAACTCGCCCTTTGGAAACAAGCCTGCACCTTGTACCTTTCAGCTCTAGTGCCAGGTGGCACACCCACAGCAGAAGTTCTACTTCAGCCAGATTTGGCCTGCAAAGAAACTGCGTTTCACAGGCCTTTGTAAGAGATGTTACCGGTAGGCTGTAAGAGCACTGTGCAGAGCGAGTTGTTTCTTCGCTTCCCAAAGAGCTGGAAGCAAGATGCTCTGGGGCCCAACTCGCCCTTTGGAAAGAAGCCTGCACGTTGTGCCTTTCAGCTCTAGGGCAATGTGGCACACCCAGTGCAGAAGTTCTACTTCAGCCAGATCAGGCCTGCAAACAAACTGCGTTTCACAGGCCTTTGTAAGAGATGTTCCCGGTAGGCTGTAAGTGCACTGTGCAGAGCGAGTTGTTTCTTCGCTTCCCAAAGAGCTGGAAGCAAGATGCTCTGGGGCCCAACTCGCCCTTTGGAAAGAAGCCTGCACGTTGTGCCTTTCAGCTCTAGGGCAATGTGGCACACCCAGAGCAGAAGTTCTACTTCAGCCAGATCAGGCCTGCAAAGAAACTGCGTTTCACAGGCCTTTGTAAGAGATGTTCCCTGTAGGCTGTAAGAGCACTGGGCAGAGCGAATTGTTTCTCAGCTTCCCAAAGAGCTGGAATCAAGATGCTTTGGGTCCCAACTCGCCCTTTGGAAAGAAGCCTGCACGTTGTGCCTTTCAGCTCTAGGGCCATGTGACACACCCAGAGCAGAAGTTCTACTTCAGCCAGATCAGGGCTGGGAAGAAACTGCGTTTAACAGGCCTTTGGAAGAGATGTTCCCGGTAGGCTGTAAGAGCACTGTGCTGAGCCAGTTGTTTCTTAGCTGCCGAAAGAGCTGGAAGCTGGACCTGAGGGACTTGTCTACCCTTGTGGAAACAAGGCCGGACTTTGTGCCTTGCAGCTCTAGCGCCATGTAGGACCCGGCAGAGCAGAAGTTCTTCTTCAGCCAGATCAGGGCTGGGAAGAAACTGCGTTTCACAGGCCTTTGTAAGACTCGTTCCCTGTAGGCTGTAAAACACCAGTGCAGAGCAAGTTGTTTCTTAGCTGCCCAAAGAGGTGGAAGCCCCACGCTGTGGGGCCTGTCTGCCCTTGAGGAGTCAAGGCAGGACTTTGAGCCTTGCAACTCTAGGCCGATGAAGGACACGGCATAGCAGCAGTTCTACCTCAGCGAGATAAGGCCTGCAAGGAAACTGTATTTCTCAGGCCTTTGCAAGAGATGTTCCCGGTTGGCTGTAAGAGAGGTCTGCAGAGCGAGTTGTTTCTTAGCTTCCCAAAGAGCTGGAAGCAAGATGCTCTGGGGCCCAACTCGCCCTTTGGAAAGAAGCCTGCACGTTGTGCCTTTCAGCTCTAGGGCCATGTGACACACCCAGAGCAGAAGTTCTACTTCAGCCAGATCAGGCCTGCAAAGAAACTGCCTTTCACAGGCCTTTGTAAGACATGTTCCCGGGAGGCTGTAAGAGCACTGTGCAGAGCAAGTTGTTTCTTCGCTTCCCAAAGAGCTGGAAGCAAGATGCTCTGGGGCCCAACACGCCCTTTGGAATGAAGCCTGCACGTTGTGCCTTTCAGCTCTAGGGCAATGTGGCACACCCAGAGCAGAAGTTCTACTTCAGCCAGATCGGGCCTGCAAAGAAACTGCGTTTCACAGGCCTTTGTAAGACATGTTCCAGGTAGGCTGGAAGAGCCCTGTGCACAGCAAGCTGTTTCTTACCTGCTCCAAGAGCTGGAAGCTGGACGCTGAGGTACTAGTCTCCCCTTGGGGAAACAAGGCAGGACTTGGTGCCTTGCATCTCTAGGGCCATGTTGCACACGGCAGAGCAGAAGTTCTACTTCAGCCAGATCAGGGCTGGGAAGAAACTGCGTTTCACAGTCCGTTTTAAGACATGTTCCCGGTAGGCTGTAAGAGCCCTATGCAGAGCGAGTTGTTTCTTAGCTGCCGAAAGAGCTGGATGCTGGACTTGAGGGACTTGTCTACCCTTGTGGAATCAAGGCAGGACTTTGTGCCTTGCAGCTCTAGCGCCATGTAGGACCCGGCAGAGCAGAAGTTCTACTTCAGCCAGATCAGGCCTGCAAAGAAATTGCGTTTCACAGGCCTTTGTAAGAGATGTTCCCTGCTGTCTGTAACAGCACTGGGCAGAGCGAATTGTTTCTCAGCTTCCCAAAGAGCTGGAATCAAGATGCTTTGGGTCCCAACTCGCCCTTTGGAAAGAAGCCTGCACGTTGTGCCTTTCAGCTCTAGGGCCATGTGACACACCCAGAGCAGAAGTTCTACTTCAGCCAGATCAGGCCTGCAAAGAAACTGCGTTTAACAGGCCTTTGGAAGAGATGTTCCCGGTAGGCTGTAAGAGCACTATGCAGAGCGAATTGTTTCTTAGCTTCCCAAAGAGCTGGAAGCAAGATGCTTTGGGGCCCAACTCGCCCTTTGGAAACAAGCCTGCACGTTGTACATTTCAGCTCTAGGGCCATGTGGCACACCCAGAGCAGAAGTTCTACTTCAGCCAGATCAGGGCTGGGAAGAAACTGCGTTTCACTGTCCGTTTTAAGACATGTTCCCGGTAGGCTGTAAGAGCCCTATGCAGAGCGAGTTGTCTCTTAGCTGCTGAAAGAGCTGGATGCTGGACTTGAGGGACTTGTCTACCCTTGTGGAATCAAGGCAGGACTTTGTGCCTTGCAGCTCTAGCGCCATGTAGGACCCGGCAGAGCAGAAGTTCTACTTAAGCCAGATCAGGCCTGGGAAGAAACTGCGTTTCACAGGCCTTTGTAAGACTCGTTCCCTGTAGGCTGTAAAACACCAGTGCAGAGCAAGTTGTTTCTTAGCTGCCCAAAGAGGTGGAAGCCCCACGCTGTGGGGCCTGTCTGCCCTTGAGGAGTCAGGGCAGGACTTTGAGCCTTGCAACTCTAGGCCGATGTAGGACACGGCATAGCAGCAGTTCTACCTCAGCGAGATAAGGCCTGCAAAGAAAATGCGTTTCTCAGGCCTTTGGAAGACATGTTCCCGGTAGGCTGTAAGAGCACTGTGCAGAGCGAGTTGTTTCTTAGCTTCCCAAAGAGCTGGAAGCAAGATGCTTTGGGGCCCAACTCGCCCTTTGGAAAGAAGACTGCGTGTTGTGCCTCTCAGCTCCAGGGCAATTTAGCACACCCAGAGCAGAAGTTCTACTTCAGCCAGATGTGGCCTGCAAAGAAACTGCGTTTCACAGGCCTTTGGAAGAGATGTTCCAGGTAGGCTGTAAGAGCACTGTGCAGAGCGAGTTGTTTCTTAGCTTCCCAAAGAGCTGGAAACAAGATGCTCTGGGGCCCAACTCGCCCTTTGGAAACAAGCCTGCACGTTGTACCTTTCAGCTCTAGTGCCAGGTGGCACACCCAGAGCAAGAGTTCTACTTCAGGCAGATTTGGCCTGCAAAGAAACTGCGTTTCACAGGCCTTTGTAAGAGATGTTCCCGGTAGGCTGTAAGAGCACTGTGCAGAGCGAGTTGTTTCTTCGCTTCCCAAAGAGCTGGAAGCAAGATGCTCTGGGGCCCAACTCGCCCTTTGGAAAGAAGCCTGCACGTTGTGCCTTTCAGCTCTAGGGCAATGTGGCACACCCAGAGCAGAAGTTCTACTTCAGCCAGATCAGGCCTGCAAACAAACTGCGTTTCACAGGCCTTTGTAAGAGATGTTCCCGGTAGGCTGTAAGTGCACTGTGCAGAGCGAGTTGTTTCTTAGCTTCCCAAAGAGCTGGAAGCAAGATGCTTTGGGGCCCAACTCGCCCTTTGGAAAGAAGACTGCGTGTTGTGCCTCTCAGCTCCAGGGCAATTTAGCACACCCAGAGCAGAAGTTCTACTTCAGCCAGATCAGGCCTGCAAACAAACTGCGTTTCACAGGCCTTTGTAAGAGATGTTCCCGGTAGGCTGTAAGTGCACTGTGCAGAGCGAGTTGTTTCTTAGCTTCCCAAAGAGCTGGAAGCAAGATGCTTTGGGGCCCAACTCGCCCTTTGGAAAGAAGACTGCGTGTTGTGCCTCTCAGCTCCAGGGCAATTTAGCACACCCAGAGCAGAAGTTCTACTTCAGCCAGATCTGGCCTGCAAACAAACTGCGTTTCACAGGCCTTTGTAAGAGATGTTCCCGGTAGGCTGTAAGAGCACTGTGTAGAGCGAGTTGTTTCTTAGCTTCCCAAAGAGCTGGAAGCAAGATGCTTTGGGGCCCAACTCGCCCTTTGGAAACAAGCCTGCACATTGTACCTTTCAGCTCTAGGGCCAGGTGGCACACCCAGAGCAGAAGTTCTACTTCAGCCAGATCAGGCCTGCAAAGAAACTGCCTTTCACAGGCCTTTGTAAGACATGTTCCCGGTAGGCTGTAAGAGCACTGTGCAGAGCGAGTTGTTTCTTCGCTTCCCAAAGAGCTGGAAGCAAGATGCTCTGGGGCCCAACACGCCCTTTGGAAAGAAGCCTGCACGTTGTGCCTTTCAGCTCTAGGGCAATGTGGCACACCCAGAGCAGAAGTTCTACTTCAGCCACATCAGGCCTGCAAAGAAACTGCGTTTCACAGGCCTTTGTAAGACATGTTCTAGGTAGGCTGGAAGAGCCCTGTGCACAGCAAGCTGTTTCTTACCTGCTCGAAGAGCTGGAAGCTGGACGCTGAGGTACTAGTCTCCCCTTGGGGAAACAAGGCAGGACTTGGTGCCTTGCATCTCTAGGGCCATGTTGCACACGGCAGAGCAGAAGTTCTACTTCAGCCAGATCAGGGCTGGGAAGAAACTGCGTTTCACAGTCCGTTTTAAGACATGTTCCCGGTAGGCTGTAAGAGCCCTATGCAGAGCGAGTTGTTTCTTAGCTGCCGAAAGAGCTGGATGCTTTACTTGAGGGACTTGTCTACCCTTGTGGAATCAAGGCAGGACTTTGTGCCTTGCAGCTCTAGCGCCATGTAGGACCCGGCAGAGCAGAAGTTCTACTTCAGCCAGATCAGGCCTGCAAAGAAATTGCGTTTCACAGGCATTGGAAGAGATGTTCCCTGTAGGCTATAAGAGCACTGGGCAGAGCGAATTGTTTCTCAGCTTCCCAAAGAGCTGGAAGCAAGATGCTTTGGGTCCCAACTCGCCCTTTGGAAAGAAGCCTGCACGTTGTGCCTTTCAGCTCTAGGGCCATGTGACACACCCAGAGCAGAAGTTCTACTTCAGCCAGATCAGGCCTGCAAAGAAACTGCGTTTAACAGGCCTTTGGAAGAGATGTTCCCGGTAGGCTGTAAGAGCACTATGCAGAGCGAATTGTTTCTTAGCTTCCCAAAGAGCTGGAAGCAAGATGCTTTGGGGCCCAACTCGCCCTTTGGAAACAAGCCTGCACGTTGTACATTTCTGCTCTAGGGCCATGTGGCACACCCAGAGCAGAAGTTCTACTTCAGCCAGATCAGGGCTGGGAAGAAACTGCGTTTCACTGTCCGTTTTAAGACATGTTCCCGGTAGGCTGTAAGAGCCCTATGCAGAGCGAGTTGTCTCTTAGCTGCTGAAAGAGCTGGATGCTGGACTTGAGGGACTTGTCTACCCTTGTGGAATCAAGGCAGGACTTTGTGCCTTGCAGCTCTAGCGCCATGTAGGACCCGGCAGAGCAGAAGTTCTACTTAAGCCAGATCAGGCCTGGGAAGAAACTGCGTTTCACAGGCCTTTGTAAGACTCGTTCCCTGTAGGCTGTAAAACACCAGTGCAGAGCAAGTTGTTTCTTAGCTGCCCAAAGAGGTGGAAGCCCCACGCTGTGGGGCCTGTCTGCCCTTGAGGAGTCAGGGCAGGACTTTGAGCCTTGCAACTCTAGGCCGATGAAGGACACGGCATAGCAGCAGTTCTACCTCAGCGAGATAAGGCCTGCAAAGAAAATGCGTTTCTCAGGCCTTTGGAAGACATGTTCCCGGTAGGCTGTAAGAGCACTGTGCAGAGCGAGTTGTTTCTTAGCTTCCCAAAGAGCTGGAAGCAAGATGCTTTGGGGCCCAACTCGCCCTGTGGAAAGAAGACTGCGTGTTGTGCCTCTCAGCTCCAGGGCAATTTAGCACACCCAGAGCAGAAGTTCTACTTCAGCCAGATCTGGCCTGCAAACAAACTGCGTTTCACAGGCCTTTGTAAGAGATGTTCCCGGTAGGCTGTAAGAGCACTGTGTAGAGCGAGTTGTTTCTTAGCTTCCCAAAGAGCTGGAAGCAAGATGCTTTGGGGCCCAACTCGCCCTTTGGAAACAAGCCTGCACCTTGTACCTTTCAGCTCTAGTGCCAGGTGGCACACCCAGAGCAGAAGTTCTACTTCAGCCAGATTTGGCCTGCAAAGAAACTGCGTTTCACAGGCCTTTGTAAGAGATGTTACCGGTAGGCTGTAAGAGCACTGTGCAGAGCGAGTTGTTTCTTCGCTTCCCAAAGAGCTGGAAGCAAGATGCTCTGGGGCCCAACTCGCCCTTTGGAAAGAAGCCTGCACGTTGTGCCTTTCAGCTCTAGGGCAATGTGGCACACCCAGAGCAGAAGTTCTACTTCAGCCAGATCAGGCCTGCAAACAAACTGCGTTTCACAGGCCTTTGTAAGAGATGTTCCCGGTAGGCTGTAAGTGCACTGTGCAGAGCGAGTTGTTTCTTAGCTTCCCAAAGAGCTGGAAGCAAGATGCTTTGGGGCCCAACTCGCCCTTTGGAAAGAAGACTGCGTGTTGTGCCTCTCAGCTCCAGGGCAATTTAGCACACCCAGAGCAGAAGTTCTACTTCAGCCAGATCTGGCCTGCAAACAAACTGCGTTTCACAGGCCTTTGTAAGAGATGTTCCCGGTAGGCTGTAAGAGCACTGTGTAGAGCGAGTTGTTTCTTAGCTTCCCAAAGAGCTGGAAGCAAGATGCTTTGGGGCCCAACTCGCCCTTTGGAAACAAGCCTGCACCTTGTACCTTTCAGCTCTAGTGCCAGGTGGCACACCCAGAGCAGAAGTTCTACTTCAGCCAGATTTGGCCTGCAAAGAAACTGCGTTTCACAGGCCTTTGTAAGAGATGTTACCGGTAGGCTGTAAGAGCACTGTGCAGAGCGAGTTGTTTCTTCGCTTCCCAAAGAGCTGGAAGCAAGATGCTCTGGGGCCCAACTCGCCCTTTGGAAAGAAGCCTGCACGTTGTGCCTTTCAGCTCTAGGGCAATGTGGCACACCCAGAGCAGAAGTTCTACTTCAGCCAGATCAGGCCTGCAAAGAAACTGCGTTTCACAGGCCTTTGTAAGAGATGTTCCCTGTAGGCTGTAAGAGCACTGGGCAGAGCGAATTGTTTCTCAGCTTCCCAAAGAGCTGGAATCAAGATGCTTTGGGTCCCAACTCGCCCTTTGGAAAGAAGCCTGCACGTTGTGCCTTTCAGCTCTAGGGCCATGTGACACACCCAGAGCAGAAGTTCTACTTCAGCCAGATCAGGGCTGGGAAGAAACTGCGTTTAACAGGCCTTTGGAAGAGATGTTCCCGGTAGGCTGTAAGAGCACTGTGCTGAGCCAGTTGTTTCTTAGCTGCCGAAAGAGCTGGAAGCTGGACCTGAGGGACTTGTCTACCCTTGTGGAAACAAGGCCGGACTTTGTGCCTTGCAGCTCTAGCGCCATGTAGGACCCGGCAGAGCAGAAGTTCTTCTTCAGCCAGATCAAGGCTGGGAAGAAACTGCGTTTCACAGGCCTTTGTAAGACTCGTTCCCTGTAGGCTGTAAAACACCAGTGCAGAGCAAGTTGTTTCTTAGCTGCCCAAAGAGGTGGAAGCCCCACGCTGTGGGGCCTGTCTGCCCTTGAGGAGTCAAGGCAGGACTTTGAGCCTTGCAACTCTAGGCCGATGAAGGACACGGCATAGCAGCAGTTCTACCTCAGCGAGATAAGGCCTGCAAGGAAACTGTATTTCTCAGGCCTTTGCAAGAGATGTTCCCGGTTGGCTGTAAGAGAGGTCTGCAGAGCGAGTTGTTTCTTAGCTTCCCAAAGAGCTGGAAGCAAGATGCTCTGGGGCCCAACTCGCCCTTTGGAAAGAAGACTGGGGGTTGTGCCTCTCAGCTCCAGGGCAATTTAGCACACCCAGAGCAGAAGTTCTACTTCAGCCAGATCAGGCCTGCAAAGAAACTGCCTTTCACAGGCCTTTGTAAGACATGTTCCCGGGAGGCTGTAAGAGCACTGTGCAGAGCAAGTTGTTTCTTCGCTTCCCAAAGAGCTGGAAGCAAGATGCTCTGGGGCCCAACACGCCCTTTGGAAAGAAGCCTGCACGTTGTGCCTTTCAGCTCTAGGGCAATGTGGCACACCCAGAGCAGAAGTTCTACTTCAGCCAGATCAGGGCTGGGAAGAAACTGCGTTTCACTGTCCGTTTTAAGACATGTTCCCGGTAGGCTGTAAGAGCCCTATGCAGAGCGAGTTGTCTCTTAGCTGCTGAAAGAGCTGGATGCTGGACTTGAGGGACTTGTCTACCCTTGTGGAATCAAGGCAGGACTTTGTGCCTTGCAGCTCTAGCGCCATGTAGGACCCGGCAGAGCAGAAGTTCTACTTAAGCCAGATCAGGCCTGGGAAGAAACTGCGTTTCACAGGCCTTTGTAAGACTCGTTCCCTGTAGGCTGTAAAACACCAGTGCAGAGCAAGTTGTTTCTTAGCTGCCCAAAGAGGTGGAAGCCCCACGCTGTGGGGCCTGTATGCCCTTGAGGAGTCAGGGCAGGACTTTGAGCCTTGCAACTCTAGGCCGATGAAGGACACGGCATAGCAGCAGTTCTACCTCAGCGAGATAAGGCCTGCAAAGAAAATGCGTTTCTCAGGCCTTTGGAAGACATGTTCCCGGTAGGCTGTAAGAGCACTGTGCAGAGCGAGTTGTTTCTTAGCTTCCCAAAGAGCTGGAAGCAAGATGCTTTGGGGCCCAACTCGCCCTTTGGAAAGAAGACTGCGTGTTGTGCCTCTCAGCTCCAGGGCAATTTAGCACACCCAGAGCAGAAGTTCTACTTCAGCCAGATCTGGCCTGCAAACAAACTGCGTTTCACAGGCCTTTGTAAGAGATGTTCCCGGTAGGCTGTAAGAGCACTGTGTAGAGCGAGTTGTTTCTTAGCTTCCCAAAGAGCTGGAAGCAAGATGCTTTGGGGCCCAACTCGCCCTTTGGAAACAAGCCTGCACCTTGTACCTTTCAGCTCTAGTGCCAGGTGGCACACCCAGAGCAGAAGTTCTACTTCAGCCAGATTTGGCCTGCAAAGAAACTGCGTTTCACAGGCCTTTGTAAGAGATGTTACCGGTAGGCTGTAAGAGCACTGTGCAGAGCGAGTTGTTTCTTCGCTTCCCAAAGAGCTGGAAGCAAGATGCTCTGGGGCCCAACTCGCCCTTTGGAAAGAAGCCTGCACGTTGTGCCTTTCAGCTCTAGGGCAATGTGGCACACCCAGAGCAGAAGTTCTACTTCAGCCAGATCAGGCCTGCAAACAAACTGCGTTTCACAGGCCTTTGTAAGAGATGTTCCCGGTAGGCTGTAAGTGCACTGTGCAGAGCGAGTTGTTTCTTAGCTTCCCAAAGAGCTGGAAGCAAGATGCTTTGGGGCCCAACTCGCCCTTTGGAAAGAAGACTGCGTGTTGTGCCTCTCAGCTCCAGGGCAATTTAGCACACCCAGAGCAGAAGTTCTACTTCAGCCAGATCTGGCCTGCAAACAAACTGCGTTTCACAGGCCTTTGTAAGAGATGTTCCCGGTAGGCTGTAAGAGCACTGTGTAGAGCGAGTTGTTTCTTAGCTTCCCAAAGAGCTGGAAGCAAGATGCTTTGGGGCCCAACTCGCCCTTTGGAAACAAGCCTGCACCTTGTACCTTTCAGCTCTAGTGCCAGGTGGCACACCCAGAGCAGAAGTTCTACTTCAGCCAGATTTGGCCTGCAAAGAAACTGCGTTTCACAGGCCTTTGTAAGAGATGTTACCGGTAGGCTGTAAGAGCACTGTGCAGAGCGAGTTGTTTCTTCGCTTCCCAAAGAGCTGGAAGCAAGATGCTCTGGGGCCCAACTCGCCCTTTGGAAACAAGCCTGCACCTTGTACCTTTCAGCTCTAGTGCCAGGTGGCACACCCAGAGCAGAAGTTCTACTTCAGCCAGATCAGGCCTGCAAAGAAACTGCGTTTCACAGGCCTTTGTAAGAGATGTTCCCTGTAGGCTGTAAGAGCACTGGGCAGAGCGAATTGTTTCTCAGCTTCCCAAAGAGCTGGAATCAAGATGCTTTGGGTCCCAACTCGCCCTTTGGAAAGAAGCCTGCACGTTGTGCCTTTCAGCTCTAGGGCCATGTGACACACCCAGAGCAGAAGTTCTACTTCAGCCAGATCAGGCCTGCAAAAAAACTGCGTTTCACAGGCCTTTGTAAGACATGTTCCCGGTAGGCTGTAAGAGCACTGTGCAGAGCGAGTTGTTTCTTAGCTTCCCAAAGAGCTGGAAGCAAGATTCTTTGGGGCCCAACTCGCTTTTTGGAAAGGAGACTGCGGGTTGTGCCTTTCAGCTCCAGGGCAATGTAGCACACCCAGAGCAGAAGTTCTACTTCAGCCAGATCAGGCCTGCAAAGAAACTGCCTTTCACAGGCCTTTGGAAGAGATGTTCCCTGTAGGCTGTAAGAGCACTGTGCAGAGCGAGTTGTTTCTTCGCTTCCCAAAGAGCTGGAAGCAACATGCTCTGGGGCCCAACACGCCCTTTGGAAAGAAGCCAGCACGTTGTGCCTCTCAGCTCTAGGGCAATGTGGCACACCCAGAGCAGAAGTTCTACTTCAGCCACATCAGGCCTGCAAAGAAACTGCGTTTCACAGGCCTTTGTAAGACATGTTCTAGGTAGGCTGGAAGAGCCCTGTGCACAGCAAGCTGTTTCTTAGCTGCTCCAAGAGCTGGAAGCTGGACGCTGAGGTGCTAGTCTCCCCTTGGGGAAACAAGGCAGGACTTTGTGCCTTGCATCTCTAGGGCCAGGTTGCACACGGCAGAGCAGAAGTTCTACTTCAGCCAGATCAGGGCTGGGAAGGAACTGCGTTTCACAGTCCGTTTTAAGACATGTTCCGGTAGCTGTAAGAGCCCTATGCAGAGCGAGTTGTTTCTTAGCAGCCGAAAGAGCTGGATGCTGGACTTGAGGGACTTGTTTACCCTTGTGGAATCAAGGCAGGACTTTGTGCCTTGCAGCTCTAGCGCCATGTAGGACCCAGCAGAGCAGAAGTTCTACTTCAGCCAGGTCAGGCCTGCAAAGAAACTGCCTTTCACAGGCCTTTGTAAGAGATGATCCCGGTAGGCTGTAAGAGCACTGTGCAGAGCGAGTTGTCTCTTAGCTGCTGAAAGAGCTGGATGCTGGACTTGAGGGACTTGTCTACCCTTGTGGAATCAAGGCAGGACTTTGTGCCTTGCAGCTCTAGCGCCATGTAGGACCCGGCAGAGCAGAAGTTCTACTTAAGCCAGATCAGGCCTGGGAAGAAACTGCGTTTCACAGGCCTTTGTAAGACTCGTTCCCTGTAGGCTGTAAAACACCAGTGCAGAGCAAGTTGTTTCTTAGCTGCCCAAAGAGGTGGAAGCCCCACGCTGAGGGGCCTGTCTGCCCTTGAGGAGTCAGGGCATGACTTTGAGCCTTGAAACTCTAGGCCGATGTAGGACACGGCATAGCAGCAGTTCTACCTCAGCGAGATAAGGCCTGCAAAGAAAATGCGTTTCTCAGGCCTTTGGAAGACATGTTCCCGGTAGGCTGTAAGAGCACTGTGCAGAGCGAGTTGTTTCTTAGCTTCCCAAAGAGCTGGAAGCAAGATGCTTTGGGGCCCAACTCGCCCTGTGGAAAGAAGACTGCGTGTTGTGCCTCTCAGCTCCAGGGCAATTTAGCACACCCAGAGCAGAAGTTCTACTTCAGCCAGATCTGGCCTGCAAACAAACTGCGTTTCACAGGCCTTTGTAAGAGATGTTCCCGGTAGGCTGTAAGAGCACTGTGTAGAGCGAGTTGTTTCTTAGCTTCCCAAAGAGCTGGAAGCAAGATGCTTTGGGGCCCAACTCGCCCTTTGGAAACAAGCCTGCACCTTGTACCTTTCAGCTCTAGTGCCAGGTGGCACACCCACAGCAGAAGTTCTACTTCAGCCAGATTTGGCCTGCAAAGAAACTGCGTTTCACAGGCCTTTGTAAGAGATGTTACCGGTAGGCTGTAAGAGCACTGTGCAGAGCGAGTTGTTTCTTCGCTTCCCAAAGAGCTGGAAGCAAGATGCTCTGGGGCCCAACTCGCCCTTTGGAAAGAAGCCTGCACGTTGTGCCTTTCAGCTCTAGGGCAATGTGGCACACCCAGTGCAGAAGTTCTACTTCAGCCAGATCAGGCCTGCAAACAAACTGCGTTTCACAGGCCTTTGTAAGAGATGTTCCCGGTAGGCTGTAAGTGCACTGTGCAGAGCGAGTTGTTTCTTAGCTTCCCAAAGAGCTGGAAGCAAGATGCTTTGGGGCCCAACTCGCCCTTTGGAAAGAAGACTGCGTGTTGTGCCTCTCAGCTCCAGGGCAATTTAGCACACCCAGAGCAGAAGTTCTACTTCAGCCAGATCTGGCCTGCAAACAAACTGCGTTTCACAGGCCTTTGTAAGAGATGTTCCCGGTAGGCTGTAAGAGCACTGTGTAGAGCGAGTTGTTTCTTAGCTTCCCAAAGAGCTGGAAGCAAGATGCTTTGGGGCCCAACTCGCCCTTTGGAAACAAGCCTGCACCTTGTACCTTTCAGCTCTAGTGCCAGGTGGCACACCCAGAGCAGAAGTTCTACTTCAGCCAGATTTGGCCTGCAAAGAAACTGCGTTTCACAGGCCTTTGTAAGAGATGTTACCGGTAGGCTGTAAGAGCACTGTGCAGAGCGAGTTGTTTCTTCGCTTCCCAAAGAGCTGGAAGCAAGATGCTCTGGGGCCCAACTCGCCCTTTGGAAAGAAGCCTGCACGTTGTGCCTTTCAGCTCTAGGGCAATGTGGCACACCCAGAGCAGAAGTTCTACTTCAGCCAGATCAGGCCTGCAAAGAAACTGCGTTTCACAGGCCTTTGTAAGAGATGTTCCCTGTAGGCTGTAAGAGCACTGGGCAGAGCGAATTGTTTCTCAGCTTCCCAAAGAGCTGGAATCAAGATGCTTTGGGTGCCAACTCGCCCTTTGGAAAGAAGCCTGCACGTTGTGCCTTTCAGCTCTAGGGCCATGTGACACACCCAGAGCAGAAGTTCTACTTCAGCCAGATCAGGGCTGGGAAGAAACTGCGTTTAACAGGCCTTTGGAAGAGATGTTCCCGGTAGGCTGTAAGAGCACTGTGCTGAGCCAGTTGTTTCTTAGCTGCCGAAAGAGCTGGAAGCTGGACCTGAGGGACTTGTCTACCCTTGTGGAAACAAGGCAGGACTTTGTGCCTTGCAGCTCTAGCGCCATGTAGGACCCGGCAGAGCAGAAGTTCTTCTTCAGCCAGATCAGGGCTGGGAAGAAACTGCGTTTCACAGGCCTTTGTAAGACTCGTTCCCTGTAGGCTGTAAAACACCAGTGCAGAGCAAGTTGTTTCTTAGCTGCCCAAAGAGGTGGAAGCCCCACGCTGTGGGGCCTGTCTGCCCTTGAGGAGTCAAGGCAGGACTTTGAGCCTTGCAACTCTAGGCCGATGAAGGACACGGCATAGCAGCAGTTCTACCTCAGCGAGATAAGGCCTGCAAGGAAACTGTATTTCTCAGGCCTTTGCAAGAGATGTTCCCGGTTGGCTGTAAGAGAGGTCTGCAGAGCGAGTTGTTTCTTAGCTTCCCAAAGAGCTGGAAGCAAGATGCTCTGGGGCCCAACTCGCCCTTTGGAAAGAAGACTGGGGGTTGTGCCTCTCAGCTCCAGGGCAATTTAGCACACCCAGAGCAGAAGTTCTACTTCAGCCAGATCAGGCCTGCAAAGAAACTGCCTTTCACAGGCCTTTGTAAGACATGTTCCCGGGAGGCTGTAAGAGCACTGTGCAGAGCAAGTTGTTTCTTCGCTTCCCAAAGAGCTGGAAGCAAGATGCTCTGGGGCCCAACACGCCCTTTGGAAAGAAGCCTGCACGTTGTGCCTTTCAGCTCTAGGGCAATGTGGCACACCCAGAGCAGAAGTTCTACTTCAGCCAGATCGGGCCTGCAAAGAAACTGCGTTTCACAGGCCTTTGTAAGACATGTTCCAGGTAGGCTGGAAGAGCCCTGTGCACAGCAAGCTGTTTCTTACCTGCTCCAAGAGCTGGAAGCTGGACGCTGAGGTACTAGTCTCCCCTTGGGGAAACAAGGCAGGACTTGGTGCCTTGCATCTCTAGGGCCATGTTGCACACGGCAGAGCAGAAGTTCTACTTCAGCCAGATCAGGGCTGGGAAGAAACTGCGTTTCACAGTCCGTTTTAAGACATGTTCCCGGTAGGCTGTAAGAGCCCTATGCAGAGCGAGTTGTTTCTTAGCTGCCGAAAGAGCTGGATGCTGGACTTGAGGGACTTGTCTACCCTTGTGGAATCAAGGCAGGACTTTGTGCCTTGCAGCTCTAGCGCCATGTAGGACCCGGCAGAGCAGAAGTTCTACTTCAGCCAGATCAGGCCTGCAAAGAAATTGCGTTTCACAGGCCTTTGTAAGAGATGTTCCCTGCTGTCTGTAAGAGCACTGGGCAGAGCGAATTGTTTCTCAGCTTCCCAAAGAGCTGGAATCAAGATGCTTTGGGTCCCAACTCGCCCTTTGGAAAGAAGCCTGCACGTTGTGCCTTTCAGCTCTAGGGCCATGTGACACACCCAGAGCAGAAGTTCTACTTCAGCCAGATCAGGCCTGCAAAGAAACTGCGTTTAACAGGCCTTTGGAAGAGATGTTCCCGGTAGGCTGTAAGAGCACTATGCAGAGCGAATTGTTTCTTAGCTTCCCAAAGAGCTGGAAGCAAGATGCTTTGGGGCCCAACTCGCCCTTTGGAAACAAGCCTGCACGTTGTACATTTCAGCTCTAGGGCCATGTGGCACACCCAGAGCAGAAGTTCTACTTCAGCCAGATCAGGGCTGGGAAGAAACTGCGTTTCACTGTCCGTTTTAAGACATGTTCCCGGTAGGCTGTAAGAGCCCTATGCAGAGCGAGTTGTCTCTTAGCTGCTGAAAGAGCTGGATGCTGGACTTGAGGGACTTGTCTACCCTTGTGGAATCAAGGCAGGACTTTGTGCCTTGCAGCTCTAGCGCCATGTAGGACCCGGCAGAGCAGAAGTTCTACTTAAGCCAGATCAGGCCTGGGAAGAAACTGCGTTTCACAGGCCTTTGTAAGACTCGTTCCCTGTAGGCTGTAAAACACCAGTGCAGAGCAAGTTGTTTCTTAGCTGCCCAAAGAGGTGGAAGCCCCACGCTGTGGGGCCTGTCTGCCCTTGAGGAGTCAGGGCAGGACTTTGAGCCTTGCAACTCTAGGCCGATGTAGGACACGGCATAGCAGCAGTTCTACCTCAGCGAGATAAGGCCTGCAAAGAAAATGCGTTTCTCAGGCCTTTGGAAGACATGTTCCCGGTAGGCTGTAAGAGCACTGTGCAGAGCGAGTTGTTTCTTAGCTTCCCAAAGAGCTGGAAGCAAGATGCTTTGGGGCCCAACTCGCCCTTTGGAAAGAAGACTGCGTGTTGTGCCTCTCAGCTCCAGGGCAATTTAGCACACCCAGAGCAGAAGTTCTACTTCAGCCAGATGTGGCCTGCAAAGAAACTGCGTTTCACAGGCCTTTGGAAGAGATGTTCCAGGTAGGCTGTAAGAGCACTGTGCAGAGCGAGTTGTTTCTTAGCTTCCCAAAGAGCTGGAAACAAGATGCTCTGGGGCCCAACTCGCCCTTTGGAAACAAGCCTGCACGTTGTACCTTTCAGCTCTAGTGCCAGGTGGCACACCCAGAGCAAGAGTTCTACTTCAGCCAGATTTGGCCTGCAAAGAAACTGCGTTTCACAGGCCTTTGTAAGAGATGTTCCCGGTAGGCTGTAAGAGCACTGTGCAGAGCGAGTTGTTTCTTCGCTTCCCAAAGAGCTGGAAGCAAGATGCTCTGGGGCCCAACTCGCCCTTTGGAAAGAAGCCTGCACGTTGTGCCTTTCAGCTCTAGGGCAATGTGGCACACCCAGAGCAGAAGTTCTACTTCAGCCAGATCAGGCCTGCAAACAAACTGCGTTTCACAGGCCTTTGTAAGAGATGTTCCCGGTAGGCTGTAAGTGCACTGTGCAGAGCGAGTTGTTTCTTAGCTTCCCAAAGAGCTGGAAGCAAGATGCTTTGGGGCCCAACTCGCCCTTTGGAAAGAAGACTGCGTGTTGTGCCTCTCAGCTCCAGGGCAATTTAGCACACCCAGAGCAGAAGTTCTACTTCAGCCAGATCTGGCCTGCAAACAAACTGCGTTTCACAGGCCTTTGTAAGAGATGTTCCCGGTAGGCTGTAAGAGCACTGTGTAGAGCGAGTTGTTTCTTAGCTTCCCAAAGAGCTGGAAGCAAGATGCTTTGGGGCCCAACTCGCCCTTTGGAAACAAGCCTGCACCTTGTACCTTTCAGCTCTAGGGCAATGTGGCACACCCAGAGCAGAAGTTCTACTTCAGCCAGATCAGGCCTGCAAAGAAACTGCCTTTCACAGGCCTTTGTAAGACATGTTCCCGGGAGGCTGTAAGAGCACTGTGCAGAGCGAGTTGTTTCTTCGCTTCCCAAAGAGCTGGAAGCAAGATGCTCTGGGGCCCAACACGCCCTTTGGAAAGAAGCCTGCACGTTGTGCCTTTCAGCTCTAGGGCAATGTGGCACACCCAGAGCAGAAGTTCTACTTCAGCCACATCAGGCCTGCAAAGAAACTGCGTTTCACAGGCCTTTGTAAGACATGTTCTAGGTAGGCTGGAAGAGCCCTGTGCACAGCAAGCTGTTTCTTACCTGCTCGAAGAGCTGGAAGCTGGACGCTGAGGTACTAGTCTCCCCTTGGGGAAACAAGGCAGGACTTGGTGCCTTGCATCTCTAGGGCCATGTTGCACACGGCAGAGCAGAAGTTCTACTTCAGCCAGATCAGGGCTGGGAAGAAACTGCGTTTCACAGTCCGTTTTAAGACATGTTCCCGGTAGGCTGTAAGAGCCCTATGCAGAGCGAGTTGTTTCTTAGCTGCCGAAAGAGCTGGATGCTTTACTTGAGGGACTTGTCTACCCTTGTGGAATCAAGGCAGGACTTTGTGCCTTGCAGCTCTAGCGCCATGTAGGACCCGGCAGAGCAGAAGTTCTACTTCAGCCAGATCAGGCCTGCAAAGAAATTGCGTTTCACAGGCATTGGAAGAGATGTTCCCTGTAGGCTATAAGAGCACTGGGCAGAGCGAATTGTTTCTCAGCTTCCCAAAGAGCTGGAAGCAAGATGCTTTGGGTCCCAACTCGCCCTTTGGAAAGAAGCCTGCACGTTGTGCCTTTCAGCTCTAGGGCCATGTGACACACCCAGAGCAGAAGTTCTACTTCAGCCAGATCAGGCCTGCAAAGAAACTGCGTTTAACAGGCCTTTGGAAGAGATGTTCCCGGTAGGCTGTAAGAGCACTATGCAGAGCGAATTGTTTCTTAGCTTCCCAAAGAGCTGGAAGCAAGATGCTTTGGGGCCCAACTCGCCCTTTGGAAACAAGCCTGCACGTTGTACATTTCAGCTCTAGGGCCATGTGGCACACCCAGAGCAGAAGTTCTACTTCAGCCAGATCAGGGCTGGGAAGAAACTGCGTTTCACTGTCCGTTTTAAGACATGTTCCCGGTAGGCTGTAAGAGCCCTATGCAGAGCGAGTTGTCTCTTAGCTGCTGAAAGAGCTGGATGCTGGACTTGAGGGACTTGTCTACCCTTGTGGAATCAAGGCAGGACTTTGTGCCTTGCAGCTCTAGCGCCATGTAGGACCCGGCAGAGCAGAAGTTCTACTTAAGCCAGATCAGGCCTGGGAAGAAACTGCGTTTCACAGGCCTTTGTAAGACTCGTTCCCTGTAGGCTGTAAAACACCAGTGCAGAGCAAGTTGTTTCTTAGCTGCCCAAAGAGGTGGAAGCCCCACGCTGTGGGGCCTGTCTGCCCTTGAGGAGTCAGGGCAGGACTTTGAGCCTTGCAACTCTAGGCCGATGAAGGACACGGCATAGCAGCAGTTCTACCTCAGCGAGATAAGGCCTGCAAAGAAAATGCGTTTCTCAGGCCTTTGGAAGACATGTTCCCGGTAGGCTGTAAGAGCACTGTGCAGAGCGAGTTGTTTCTTAGCTTCCCAAAGAGCTGGAAGCAAGATGCTTTGGGGCCCAACTCGCCCTGTGGAAAGAAGACTGCGTGTTGTGCCTCTCAGCTCCAGGGCAATTTAGCACACCCAGAGCAGAAGTTCTACTTCAGCCAGATCTGGCCTGCAAACAAACTGCGTTTCACAGGCCTTTGTAAGAGATGTTCCCGGTAGGCTGTAAGAGCACTGTGTAGAGCGAGTTGTTTCTTAGCTTCCCAAAGAGCTGGAAGCAAGATGCTTTGGGGCCCAACTCGCCCTTTGGAAACAAGCCTGCACCTTGTACCTTTCAGCTCTAGTGCCAGGTGGCACACCCAGAGCAGAAGTTCTACTTCAGCCAGATTTGGCCTGCAAAGAAACTGCGTTTCACAGGCCTTTGTAAGAGATGTTACCGGTAGGCTGTAAGAGCACTGTGCAGAGCGAGTTGTTTCTTCGCTTCCCAAAGAGCTGGAAGCAAGATGCTCTGGGGCCCAACTCGCCCTTTGGAAAGAAGCCTGCACGTTGTGCCTTTCAGCTCTAGGGCAATGTGGCACACCCAGAGCAGAAGTTCTACTTCAGCCAGATCAGGCCTGCAAACAAACTGCGTTTCACAGGCCTTTGTAAGAGATGTTCCCGGTAGGCTGTAAGTGCACTGTGCAGAGCGAGTTGTTTCTTAGCTTCCCAAAGAGCTGGAAGCAAGATGCTTTGGGGCCCAACTCGCCCTTTGGAAAGAAGACTGCGTGTTGTGCCTCTCAGCTCCAGGGCAATTTAGCACACCCAGAGCAGAAGTTCTACTTCAGCCAGATCTGGCCTGCAAACAAACTGCGTTTCACAGGCCTTTGTAAGAGATGTTCCCGGTAGGCTGTAAGAGCACTGTGTAGAGCGAGTTGTTTCTTAGCTTCCCAAAGAGCTGGAAGCAAGATGCTTTGGGGCCCAACTCGCCCTTTGGAAACAAGCCTGCACCTTGTACCTTTCAGCTCTAGTGCCAGGTGGCACACCCAGAGCAGAAGTTCTACTTCAGCCAGATTTGGCCTGCAAAGAAACTGCGTTTCACAGGCCTTTGTAAGAGATGTTACCGGTAGGCTGTAAGAGCACTGTGCAGAGCGAGTTGTTTCTTCGCTTCCCAAAGAGCTGGAAGCAAGATGCTCTGGGGCCCAACTCGCCCTTTGGAAAGAAGCCTGCACGTTGTGCCTTTCAGCTCTAGGGCAATGTGGCACACCCAGAGCAGAAGTTCTACTTCAGCCAGATCAGGCCTGCAAACAAACTGCGTTTCACAGGCCTTTGTAAGAGATGTTCCCGGTAGGCTGTAAGTGCACTGTGCAGAGCGAGTTGTTTCTTAGCTTCCCAAAGAGCTGGAAGCAAGATGCTTTGGGGCCCAACTCGCCCTTTGGAAAGAAGACTGCGTGTTGTGCCTCTCAGCTCCAGGGCAATTTAGCACACCCAGAGCAGAAGTTCTACTTCAGCCAGATCTGGCCTGCAAACAAACTGCGTTTCACAGGCCTTTGTAAGAGATGTTCCCGGTAGGCTGTAAGAGCACTGTGTAGAGCGAGTTGTTTCTTAGCTTCCCAAAGAGCTGGAAGCAAGATGCTTTGGGGCCCAACTCGCCCTTTGGAAACAAGCCTGCACCTTGTACCTTTCAGCTCTAGTGCCAGGTGGCACACCCAGAGCAGAAGTTCTACTTCAGCCAGATTTGGCCTGCAAAGAAACTGCGTTTCACAGGCCTTTGTAAGAGATGTTACCGGTAGGCTGTAAGAGCACTGTGCAGAGCGAGTTGTTTCTTCGCTTCCCAAAGAGCTGGAAGCAAGATGCTCTGGGGCCCAACTCGCCCTTTGGAAAGAAGCCTGCACGTTGTGCCTTTCAGCTCTAGGGCAATGTGGCACACCCAGAGCAGAAGTTCTACTTCAGCCAGATCAGGCCTGCAAAGAAACTGCGTTTCACAGGCCTTTGTAAGAGATGTTCCCTGTAGGCTGTAAGAGCACTGGGCAGAGCGAATTGTTTCTCAGCTTCCCAAAGAGCTGGAATCAAGATGCTTTGGGTCCCAACTCGCCCTTTGGAAAGAAGCCTGCACGTTGTGCCTTTCAGCTCTAGGGCCATGTGACACACCCAGAGCAGAAGTTCTACTTCAGCCAGATCAGGGCTGGGAAGAAACTGCGTTTAACAGGCCTTTGGAAGAGATGTTCCCGGTAGGCTGTAAGAGCACTGTGCTGAGCCAGTTGTTTCTTAGCTGCCGAAAGAGCTGGAAGCTGGACCTGAGGGACTTGTCTACCCTTGTGGAAACAAGGCCGGACTTTGTGCCTTGCAGCTCTAGCGCCATGTAGGACCCGGCAGAGCAGAAGTTCTACTTCAGCCAGATCAGGGCTGGGAAGAAACTGCGTTTCACAGGCCTTTGTAAGACTCGTTCCCTGTAGGCTGTAAAACACCAGTGCAGAGCAAGTTGTTTCTTAGCTGCCCAAAGAGGTGGAAGCCCCACGCTGTGGGGCCTGTCTGCCCTTGAGGAGTCAAGGCAGGACTTTGAGCCTTGCAACTCTAGGCCGATGAAGGACACGGCATAGCAGCAGTTCTACCTCAGCGAGATAAGGCCTGCAAGGAAACTGTATTTCTCAGGCCTTTGCAAGAGATGTTCCCGGTTGGCTGTAAGAGAGGTCTGCAGAGCGAGTTGTTTCTTAGCTTCCCAAAGAGCTGAGAGCAAGATGCTTTGGGGCCCAACTCGCCCTTTGGAAAGAAGACTGGGGGTTGTGCCTCTCAGCTCCAGGGCAATTTAGCACACCCAGAGCAGAAGTTCTACTTCAGCCAGATCAGGCCTGCCAAGAAACTGCCTTTCACAGGCCTTTGTAAGACATGTTCCCGGGAGGCTGTAAGAGCACTGTGCAGAGCAAGTTGTTTCTTCGCTTCCCAAAGAGCTGGAAGCAAGATGCTCTGGGGCCCAACACGCCCTTTGGAAAGAAGCCTGCACGTTGTGCCTTTCAGCTCTAGGGCAATGTGGCACACCCAGAGCAGAAGTTCTACTTCAGCCAGATCGGGCCTGCAAAGAAACTGCGTTTCACAGGCCTTTGTAAGACATGTTCCAGGTAGGCTGTAAGTGCACTGTGCAGAGCGAGTTGTTTCTTACCTGCTCCAAGAGCTGGAAGCTGGACGCTGAGGTACTAGTCTCCCCTTGGGGAAACAAGGCAGGACTTGGTGCCTTGCATCTCTAGGGCCATGTTGCACACGGCAGAGCAGAAGTTCTACTTCAGCCAGATCAGGGCTGGGAAGAAACTGCGTTTCACAGTCCGTTTTAAGACATGTTCCCGGTAGGCTGTAAGAGCCCTATGCAGAGCGAGTTGTTTCTTAGCTGCCGAAAGAGCTGGATGCTGGACTTGAGGGACTTGTCTACCCTTGTGGAATCAAGGCAGGACTTTGTGCCTTGCAGCTCTAGCGCCATGTAGGACCCGGCAGAGCAGAAGTTCTACTTCAGCCAGATCAGGCCTGCAAAGAAATTGCGTTTCACAGGCCTTTGTAAGAGATGTTCCCTGCTGTCTGTAAGAGCACTGGGCAGAGCGAATTGTTTCTCAGCTTCCCAAAGAGCTGGAATCAAGATGCTTTGGGTCCCAACTCGCCCTTTGGAAAGAAGCCTGCACGTTGTGCCTTTCAGCTCTAGGGCCATGTGACACACCCAGAGCAGAAGTTCTACTTCAGCCAGATCAGGCCTGCAAAGAAACTGCGTTTAACAGGCCTTTGGAAGAGATGTTCCCGGTAGGCTGTAAGAGCACTATGCAGAGCGAATTGTTTCTTAGCTTCCCAAAGAGCTGGAAGCAAGATGCTTTGGGGCCCAACTCGCCCTTTGGAAACAAGCCTGCACGTTGTACATTTCAGCTCTAGGGCCATGTGGCACACCCAGAGCAGAAGTTCTACTTCAGCCAGATCAGGGCTGGGAAGAAACTGCGTTTCACTGTCCGTTTTAAGACATGTTCCCGGTAGGCTGTAAGAGCCCTATGCAGAGCGAGTTGTCTCTTAGCTGCTGAAAGAGCTGGATGCTGGACTTGAGGGACTTGTCTACCCTTGAGGAATCAAGGCAGGACTTTGTGCCTTGCAGCTCTAGCGCCATGTAGGACCCGGCAGAGCAGAAGTTCTACTTAAGCCAGATCAGGCCTGGGAAGAAACTGCGTTTCACAGGCCTTTGTAAGACTCGTTCCCTGTAGGCTGTAAAACACCAGTGCAGAGCAAGTTGTTTCTTAGCTGCCCAAAGAGGTGGAAGCCCCACGCTGTGGGGCCTGTCTGCCCTTGAGGAGTCAGGGCAGGACTTTGAGCCTTGCAACTCTAGGCCGATGTAGGACACGGCATAGCAGCAGTTCTACCTCAGCGAGATAAGGCCTGCAAAGAAAATGCGTTTCTCAGGCCTTTGGAAGACATGTTCCCGGTAGGCTGTAAGAGCACTGTGCAGAGCGAGTTGTTTCTTAGCTTCCCAAAGAGCTGGAAGCAAGATGCTTTGGGGCCCAACTCGCCCTTTGGAAAGAAGACTGCGGGTTGTGCCTTTCAGCTCCAGGGCAATGTAGCACACCCAGAGCAGAAGTTCTACTTCAGCCAGATCAGGCCTGCAAACAAACTGCGTTTCACAGGCCTTTGTAAGAGATGTTCCCGGTAGGCTGTAAGAGCACTGTGCAGAGCGAGTTGTTTCTCAGCTTCCCAAAGAGCTGGAATCAAGATGCTTTGGGTCCCAACTCGCCCTTTGGAAAGAAGCCTGCACGTTGTGCCTTTCAGCTCTAGGGCCATGTGACACACCCAGAGCAGAAGTTCTACTTCAGCCAGATCAGGCCTGCAAAGAAACTGCGTTTAACAGGCCTTTGGAAGAGATGTTCCCGGTAGGCTGTAAGAGCACTATGCAGAGCGAATTGTTTCTTAGCTTCCCAAAGAGCTGGAAGCAAGATGCTTTGGGGCCCAACTCGCCCTTTGGAAACAAGCCTGCACCTTGTACCTTTCAGCTCTAGTGCCAGGTGGCACACCCAGAGCAGAAGTTCTACTTCAGCCAGATTTGGCCTGCAAAGAAACTGCGTTTCACAGGCCTTTGTAAGAGATGTTACCGGTAGGCTGTAAGAGCACTGTGCAGAGCGAGTTGTTTCTTCGCTTCCCAAAGAGCTGGAAGCAAGATGCTCTGGGGCCCAACTCGCCCTTTGGAAAGAAGCCTGCACGTTGTGCCTTTCAGCTCTAGGGCAATGTGGCACACCCAGAGCAGAAGTTCTACTTCAGCCAGATCAGGCCTGCAAACAAACTGCGTTTCACAGGCCTTTGTAAGAGATGTTCCCGGTAGGATGTAAGTGCACTGTGCAGAGCGAGTTGTTTCTTAGCTTCCCAAAGAGCTGGAAGCAAGATGCTTTGGGGCCCAACTCGCCCTTTGGAAAGAAGACTGCGTGTTGTGCCTCTCAGCTCCAGGGCAATTTAGCACACCCAGAGCAGAAGTTCTACTTCAGCCAGATCTGGCCTGCAAACAAACTGCGTTTCACAGGCCTTTGTAAGAGATGTTCCCGGTAGGCTGTAAGAGCACTGTGTAGAGCGAGTTGTTTCTTAGCTTCCCAAAGAGCTGGAAGCAAGATGCTTTGGGGCCCAACTCGCCCTTTGGAAACAAGCCTGCACCTTGTACCTTTCAGCTCTAGTGCCAGGTGGCACACCCAGAGCAGAAGTTCTACTTCAGCCAGATTTGGCCTGCAAAGAAACTGCGTTTCACAGGCCTTTGTAAGAGATGTTACCGGTAGGCTGTAAGAGCACTGTGCAGAGCGAGTTGTTTCTTCGCTTCCCAAAGAGCTGGAAGCAAGATGCTCTGGGGCCCAACTCGCCCTTTGGAAAGAAGCCTGCACGTTGTGCCTTTCAGCTCTAGGGCAATGTGGCACACCCAGAGCAGAAGTTCTACTTCAGCCAGATCAGGCCTGCAAAGAAACTGCGTTTCACAGGCCTTTGTAAGAGATGTTCCCTGTAGGCTGTAAGAGCACTGGGCAGAGCGAATTGTTTCTCAGCTTCCCAAAGAGCTGGAATCAAGATGCTTTGGGTCCCAACTCGCCCTTTGGAAAGAAGCCTGCACGTTGTGCCTTTCAGCTCTAGGGCCATGTGACACACCCAGAGCAGAAGTTCTACTTCAGCCAGATCAGGGCTGGGAAGAAACTGCGTTTAACAGGCCTTTGGAAGAGATGTTCCCGGTAGGCTGTAAGAGCACTGTGCTGAGCCAGTTGTTTCTTAGCTGCCGAAAGAGCTGGAAGCTGGACCTGAGGGACTTGTCTACCCTTGTGGAAACAAGGCCGGACTTTGTGCCTTGCAGCTCTAGCGCCATGTAGGACCCGGCAGAGCAGAAGTTCTTCTTCAGCCAGATCAGGGCTGGGAAGAAACTGCGTTTCACAGGCCTTTGTAAGACTCGTTCCCTGTAGGCTGTAAAACACCAGTGCAGAGCAAGTTGTTTCTTAGCTGCCCAAAGAGGTGGAAGCCCCACGCTGTGGGGCCTGTCTGCCCTTGAGGAGTCAAGGCAGGACTTTGAGCCTTGCAACTCTAGGCCGATGAAGGACACGGCATAGCAGCAGTTCTACCTCAGCGAGATAAGGCCTGCAAGGAAACTGTATTTCTCAGGCCTTTGCAAGAGATGTTCCCGGTTGGCTGTAAGAGAGGTCTGCAGAGCGAGTTGTTTCTTAGCTTCCCAAAGAGCTGGAAGCAAGATGCTCTGGGGCCCAACTCGCCCTTTGGAAAGAAGACTGGGGGTTGTGCCTCTCAGCTCCAGGGCAATTTAGCACACCCAGAGCAGAAGTTCTACTTCAGCCAGATCAGGCCTGCAAAGAAACTGCCTTTCACAGGCCTTTGTAAGACATGTTCCCGGGAGGCTGTAAGAGCACTGTGCAGAGCAAGTTGTTTCTTCGCTTCCCAAAGAGCTGGAAGCAAGATGCTCTGGGGCCCAACACGCCCTTTGGAAAGAAGCCTGCACGTTGTGCCTTTCAGCTCTAGGGCAATGTGGCACACCCAGAGCAGAAGTTCTACTTCAGCCAGATCGGGCCTGCAAAGAAACTGCGTTTCACAGGCCTTTGTAAGACATGTTCCAGGTAGGCTGGAAGAGCCCTGTGCACAGCAAGCTGTTTCTTACCTGCTCCAAGAGCTGGAAGCTGGACGCTGAGGTACTAGTCTCCCCTTGGGGAAACAAGGCAGGACTTGGTGCCTTGCATCTCTAGGGCCATGTTGCACACGGCAGAGCAGAAGTTCTACTTCAGCCAGATCAGGGCTGGGAAGAAACTGCGTTTCACAGTCCGTTTTAAGACATGTTCCCGGTAGGCTGTAAGAGCCCTATGCAGAGCGAGTTGTTTCTTAGCTGCCGAAAGAGCTGGATGCTGGACTTGAGGGACTTGTCTACCCTTGTGGAATCAAGGCAGGACTTTGTGCCTTGCAGCTCTAGCGCCATGTAGGACCCGGCAGAGCAGAAGTTCTACTTCAGCCAGATCAGGCCTGCAAAGAAATTGCGTTTCACAGGCCTTTGTAAGAGATGTTCCCTGCTGTCTGTAAGAGCACTGGGCAGAGCGAATTGTTTCTCAGCTTCCCAAAGAGCTGGAATCAAGATGCTTTGGGTCCCAACTCGCCCTTTGGAAAGAAGCCTGCACGTTGTGCCTTTCAGCTCTAGGGCCATGTGACACACCCAGAGCAGAAGTTCTACTTCAGCCAGATCAGGCCTGCAAAGAAACTGCGTTTAACAGGCCTTTGGAAGAGATGTTCCCGGTAGGCTGTAAGAGCACTATGCAGAGCGAATTGTTTCTTAGCTTCCCAAAGAGCTGGAAGCAAGATGCTTTGGGGCCCAACTCGCCCTTTGGAAACAAGCCTGCACGTTGTACATTTCAGCTCTAGGGCCATGTGGCACACCCAGAGCAGAAGTTCTACTTCAGCCAGATCAGGGCTGGGAAGAAACTGCGTTTCACTGTCCGTTTTAAGACATGTTCCCGGTAGGCTGTAAGAGCCCTATGCAGAGCGAGTTGTCTCTTAGCTGCTGAAAGAGCTGGATGCTGGACTTGAGGGACTTGTCTACCCTTGTGGAATCAAGGCAGGACTTTGTGCCTTGCAGCTCTAGCGCCATGTAGGACCCGGCAGAGCAGAAGTTCTACTTAAGCCAGATCAGGCCTGGGAAGAAACTGCGTTTCACAGGCCTTTGTAAGACTCGTTCCCTGTAGGCTGTAAAACACCAGTGCAGAGCAAGTTGTTTCTTAGCTGCCCAAAGAGGTGGAAGCCCCACGCTGTGGGGCCTGTCTGCCCTTGAGGAGTCAGGGCAGGACTTTGAGCCTTGCAACTCTAGGCCGATGTAGGACACGGCATAGCAGCAGTTCTACCTCAGCGAGATAAGGCCTGCAAAGAAAATGCGTTTCTCAGGCCTTTGGAAGACATGTTCCCGGTAGGCTGTAAGAGCACTGTGCAGAGCGAGTTGTTTCTTAGCTTCCCAAAGAGCTGGAAGCAAGATGCTTTGGGGCCCAACTCGCCCTTTGGAAAGAAGACTGCGTGTTGTGCCTCTCAGCTCCAGGGCAATTTAGCACACCCAGAGCAGAAGTTCTACTTCAGCCAGATGTGGCCTGCAAAGAAACTGCGTTTCACAGGCCTTTGGAAGAGATGTTCCAGGTAGGCTGTAAGAGCACTGTGCAGAGCGAGTTGTTTCTTAGCTTCCCAAAGAGCTGGAAACAAGATGCTGTGGGGCCCAACTCGCCCTTTGGAAACAAGCCTGCACGTTGTACCTTTCAGCTCTAGTGCCAGGTGGCACACCCAGAGCAAGAGTTCTACTTCAGCCAGATTTGGCCTGCAAAGAAACTGCGTTTCACAGGCCTTTGTAAGAGATGTTCCCGGTAGGCTGTAAGAGCACTGTGCAGAGCGAGTTGTTTCTTCGCTTCCCAAAGAGCTGGAAGCAAGATGCTCTGGGGCCCAACTCGCCCTTTGGAAAGAAGCCTGCACGTTGTGCCTTTCAGCTCTAGGGCAATGTGGCACACCCAGAGCAGAAGTTCTACTTCAGCCAGATCAGGCCTGCAAACAAACTGCGTTTCACAGGCCTTTGTAAGAGATGTTCCCGGTAGGCTGTAAGTGCACTGTGCAGAGCGAGTTGTTTCTTAGCTTCCCAAAGAGCTGGAAGCAAGATGCTTTGGGGCCCAACTCGCCCTTTGGAAAGAAGACTGCGTGTTGTGCCTCTCAGCTCCAGGGCAATTTAGCACACCCAGAGCAGAAGTTCTACTTCAGCCAGATCTGGCCTGCAAACAAACTGCGTTTCACAGGCCTTTGTAAGAGATGTTCCCGGTAGGCTGTAAGAGCACTGTGTAGAGCGAGTTGTTTCTTAGCTTCCCAAAGAGCTGGAAGCAAGATGCTTTGGGGCCCAACTCGCCCTTTGGAAACAAGCCTGCACCTTGTACCTTTCAGCTCTAGGGCAATGTGGCACACCCAGAGCAGAAGTTCTACTTCAGCCAGATCAGGCCTGCAAAGAAACTGCCTTTCACAGGCCTTTGTAAGACATGTTCCCGGGAGGCTGTAAGAGCACTGTGCAGAGCGAGTTGTTTCTTCGCTTCCCAAAGAGCTGGAAGCAAGATGCTCTGGGGCCCAACACGCCCTTTGGAAAGAAGCCTGCACGTTGTGCCTTTCAGCTCTAGGGCAATGTGGCACACCCAGAGCAGAAGTTCTACTTCAGCCACATCAGGCCTGCAAAGAAACTGCGTTTCACAGGCCTTTGTAAGACATGTTCTAGGTAGGCTGGAAGAGCCCTGTGCACAGCAAGCTGTTTCTTACCTGCTCGAAGAGCTGGAAGCTGGACGCTGAGGTACTAGTCTCCCCTTGGGGAAACAAGGCAGGACTTGGTGCCTTGCATCTCTAGGGCCATGTTGCACACGGCAGAGCAGAAGTTCTACTTCAGCCAGATCAGGGCTGGGAAGAAACTGCGTTTCACAGTCCGTTTTAAGACATGTTCCCGGTAGGCTGTAAGAGCCCTATGCAGAGCGAGTTGTTTCTTAGCTGCCGAAAGAGCTGGATGCTTTACTTGAGGGACTTGTCTACCCTTGTGGAATCAAGGCAGGACTTTGTGCCTTGCAGCTCTAGCGCCATGTAGGACCCGGCAGAGCAGAAGTTCTACTTCAGCCAGATCAGGCCTGCAAAGAAATTGCGTTTCACAGGCATTGGAAGAGATGTTCCCTGTAGGCTATAAGAGCACTGGGCAGAGCGAATTGTTTCTCAGCTTCCCAAAGAGCTGGAAGCAAGATGCTTTGGGTCCCAACTCGCCCTTTGGAAAGAAGCCTGCACGTTGTGCCTTTCAGCTCTAGGGCCATGTGACACACCCAGAGCAGAAGTTCTACTTCAGCCAGATCAGGCCTGCAAAGAAACTGCGTTTAACAGGCCTTTGGAAGAGATGTTCCCGGTAGGCTGTAAGAGCACTATGCAGAGCGAATTGTTTCTTAGCTTCCCAAAGAGCTGGAAGCAAGATGCTTTGGGGCCCAACTCGCCCTTTGGAAACAAGCCTGCACGTTGTACATTTCAGCTCTAGGGCCATGTGGCACACCCAGAGCAGAAGTTCTACTTCAGCCAGATCAGGGCTGGGAAGAAACTGCGTTTCACTGTCCGTTTTAAGACATGTTCCCGGTAGGCTGTAAGAGCCCTATGCAGAGCGAGTTGTCTCTTAGCTGCTGAAAGAGCTGGATGCTGGACTTGAGGGACTTGTCTACCCTTGTGGAATCAAGGCAGGACTTTGAGCCTTGCAGCTCTAGCGCCATGTAGGACCCGGCAGAGCAGAAGTTCTACTTAAGCCAGATCAGGCCTGGGAAGAAACTGCGTTTCACAGGCCTTTGTAAGACTCGTTCCCTGTAGGCTGTAAAACACCAGTGCAGAGCAAGTTGTTTCTTAGCTGCCCAAAGAGGTGGAAGCCCCACGCTGTGGGGCCTGTCTGCCCTTGAGGAGTCAGGGCAGGACTTTGAGCCTTGCAACTCTAGGCCGATGAAGGACACGGCATAGCAGCAGTTCTACCTCAGCGAGATAAGGCCTGCAAAGAAAATGCGTTTCTCAGGCCTTTGGAAGACATGTTCCCGGTAGGCTGTAAGAGCACTGTGCAGAGCGAGTTGTTTCTTAGCTTCCCAAAGAGCTGGAAGCAAGATGCTTTGGGGCCCAACTCGCCCTGTGGAAAGAAGACTGCGTGTTGTGCCTCTCAGCTCCAGGGCAATTTAGCACACCCAGAGCAGAAGTTCTACTTCAGCCAGATCTGGCCTGCAAACAAACTGCGTTTCACAGGCCTTTGTAAGAGATGTTCCCGGTAGGCTGTAAGAGCACTGTGTAGAGCGAGTTGTTTCTTAGCTTCCCAAAGAGCTGGAAGCAAGATGCTTTGGGGCCCAACTCGCCCTTTGGAAACAAGCCTGCACCTTGTACCTTTCAGCTCTAGTGCCAGGTGGCACACCCAGAGCAGAAGTTCTACTTCAGCCAGATTTGGCCTGCAAAGAAACTGCGTTTCACAGGCCTTTGTAAGAGATGTTACCGGTAGGCTGTAAGAGCACTGTGCAGAGCGAGTTGTTTCTTCGCTTCCCAAAGAGCTGGAAGCAAGATGCTCTGGGGCCCAACTCGCCCTTTGGAAAGAAGCCTGCACGTTGTGCCTTTCAGCTCTAGGGCAATGTGGCACACCCAGAGCAGAAGTTCTACTTCAGCCAGATCAGGCCTGCAAAGAAACTGCGTTTCACAGGCCTTTGTAAGAGATGTTCCCTGTAGGCTGTAAGAGCACTGGGCAGAGCGAATTGTTTCTCAGCTTCCCAAAGAGCTGGAATCAAGATGCTTTGGGTCCCAACTCGCCCTTTGGAAAGAAGCCTGCACGTTGTGCCTTTCAGCTCTAGGGCCATGTGACACACCCAGAGCAGAAGTTCTACTTCAGCCAGATCAGGGCTGGGAAGAAACTGCGTTTAACAGGCCTTTGGAAGAGATGTTCCCGGTAGGCTGTAAGAGCACTGTGCTGAGCCAGTTGTTTCTTAGCTGCCGAAAGAGCTGGAAGCTGGACCTGAGGGACTTGTCTACCCTTGTGGAAACAAGGCCGGACTTTGTGCCTTGCAGCTCTAGCGCCATGTAGGACCCGGCAGAGCAGAAGTTCTACTTCAGCCAGATCAGGGCTGGGAAGAAACTGCGTTTCACAGGCCTTTGTAAGACTCGTTCCCTGTAGGCTGTAAAACACCAGTGCAGAGCAAGTTGTTTCTTAGCTGCCCAAAGAGGTGGAAGCCCCACGCTGTGGGGCCTGTCTGCCCTTGAGGAGTCAAGGCAGGACTTTGAGCCTTGCAACTCTAGGCCGATGAAGGACACGGCATAGCAGCAGTTCTACCTCAGCGAGATAAGGCCTGCAAGGAAACTGTATTTCTCAGGCCTTTGCAAGAGATGTTCCCGGTTGGCTGTAAGAGAGGTCTGCAGAGCGAGTTGTTTCTTAGCTTCCCAAAGAGCTGGAAGCAAGATGCTTTGGGGCCCAACTCGCCCTTTGGAAAGAAGACTGGGGGTTGTGCCTCTCAGCTCCAGGGCAATTTAGCACACCCAGAGCAGAAGTTCTACTTCAGCCAGATCAGGCCTGCAAAGAAACTGCCTTTCACAGGCCTTTGTAAGACATGTTCCCGGGAGGCTGTAAGAGCACTGTGCAGAGCAAGTTGTTTCTTCGCTTCCCAAAGAGCTGGAAGCAAGATGCTCTGGGGCCCAACACGCCCTTTGGAAAGAAGCCTGCACGTTGTACATTTCAGCTCTAGGGCCATGTGGCACACCCAGAGCAGAAGTTCTACTTCAGCCAGATCAGGGCTGGGAAGAAACTGCGTTTCACTGTCCGTTTTAAGACATGTTCCCGGTAGGCTGTAAGAGCCCTATGCAGAGCGAGTTGTCTCTTAGCTGCTGAAAGAGCTGGATGCTGGACTTGAGGGACTTGTCTACCCTTGTGGAATCAAGGCAGGACTTTGAGCCTTGCAGCTCTAGCGCCATGTAGGACCCGGCAGAGCAGAAGTTCTACTTAAGCCAGATCAGGCCTGGGAAGAAACTGCGTTTCACAGGCCTTTGTAAGACTCGTTCCCTGTAGGCTGTAAAACACCAGTGCAGAGCAAGTTGTTTCTTAGCTGCCCAAAGAGGTGGAAGCCCCACGCTGTGGGGCCTGTCTGCCCTTGAGGAGTCAGGGCAGGACTTTGAGCCTTGCAACTCTAGGCCGATGAAGGACACGGCATAGCAGCAGTTCTACCTCAGCGAGATAAGGCCTGCAAAGAAAATGCGTTTCTCAGGCCTTTGGAAGACATGTTCCCGGTAGGCTGTAAGAGCACTGTGCAGAGCGAGTTGTTTCTTAGCTTCCCAAAGAGCTGGAAGCAAGATGCTTTGGGGCCCAACTCACCCTGTGGAAAGAAGACTGCGTGTTGTGCCTCTCAGCTCCAGGGCAATTTAGCACACCCAGAGCAGAAGTTCTACTTCAGCCAGATCTGGCCTGCAAACAAACTGCGTTTCACAGGCCTTTGTAAGAGATGTTCCCGGTAGGCTGTAAGAGCACTGTGTAGAGCGAGTTGTTTCTTAGCTTCCCAAAGAGCTGGAAGCAAGATGCTTTGGGGCCCAACTCGCCCTTTGGAAACAAGCCTGCACCTTGTACCTTTCAGCTCTAGTGCCAGGTGGCACACCCAGAGCAGAAGTTCTACTTCAGCCAGATTTGGCCTGCAAAGAAACTGCGTTTCACAGGCCTTTGTAAGAGATGTTACCGGTAGGCTGTTAGAGCACTGTGCAGAGCGAGTTGTTTCTTCGCTTCCCAAAGAGCTGGAAGCAAGATGCTCTGGGGCCCAACTCGCCCTTTGGAAAGAAGCCTGCACGTTGTGCCTTTCAGCTCTAGGGCAATGTGGCACACCCAGAGCAGAAGTTCTACTTCAGCCAGATCAGGCCTGCAAACAAACTGCGTTTCACAGGCCTTTGTAAGAGATGTTCCCTGTAGGCTGTAAGAGCACTGGGCAGAGCGAATTGTTTCTCAGCTTCCCAAAGAGCTGGAATCAAGATGCTTTGGGTCCCAACTCGCCCTTTGGAAAGAAGCCTGCACGTTGTGCCTTTCAGCTCTAGGGCCATGTGACACACCCAGAGCAGAAGTTCTACTTCAGCCAGATCAGGGCTGGGAAGAAACTGCGTTTAACAGGCCTTTGGAAGAGATGTTCCCGGTAGGCTGTAAGAGCACTGTGCTGAGCCAGTTGTTTCTTAGCTGCCGAAAGAGCTGGAAGCTGGACCTGAGGGACTTGTCTACCCTTGTGGAAACAAGGCCGGACTTTGTGCCTTGCAGCTCTAGCGCCATGTAGGACCCGGCAGAGCAGAAGTTCTACTTCAGCCAGATCAGGGCTGGGAAGAAACTGCGTTTCACAGGCCTTTGTAAGACTCGTTCCCTGTAGGCTGTAAAACACCAGTGCAGAGCAAGTTGTTTCTTAGCTGCCCAAAGAGGTGGAAGCCCCACGCTGTGGGGCCTGTCTGCCCTTGAGGAGTCAAGGCAGGACTTTGAGCCTTGCAACTCTAGGCCGATGAAGGACACGGCATAGCAGCAGTTCTACCTCAGCGAGATAAGGCCTGCAAGGAAACTGTATTTCTCAGGCCTTTGCAAGAGATGTTCCCGGTTGGCTGTAAGAGAGGTCTGCAGAGCGAGTTGTTTCTTAGCTTCCCAAAGAGCTGGAAGCAAGATGCTTTGGGGCCCAACTCGCCCTTTGGAAAGAAGACTGGGGGTTGTGCCTCTCAGCTCCAGGGCAATTTAGCACACCCAGAGCAGAAGTTCTACTTCAGCCAGATCAGGCCTGCAAAGAAACTGCCTTTCACAGGCCTTTGTAAGACATGTTCCCGGGAGGCTGTAAGAGCACTGTGCAGAGCAAGTTGTTTCTTCGCTTCCCAAAGAGCTGGAAGCAAGATGCTCTGGGGCCCAACACGCCCTTTGGAAAGAAGCCTGCACGTTGTACATTTCAGCTCTAGGGCCATGTGGCACACCCAGAGCAGAAGTTCTACTTCAGCCAGATCAGGGCTGGGAAGAAACTGCGTTTCACTGTCCGTTTTAAGACATGTTCCCGGTAGGCTGTAAGAGCCCTATGCAGAGCGAGTTGTCTCTTAGCTGCTGAAAGAGCTGGATGCTGGACTTGAGGGACTTGTCTACCCTTGTGGAATCAAGGCAGGACTTTGAGCCTTGCAGCTCTAGCGCCATGTAGGACCCGGCAGAGCAGAAGTTCTACTTAAGCCAGATCAGGCCTGGGAAGAAACTGCGTTTCACAGGCCTTTGTAAGACTCGTTCCCTGTAGGCTGTAAAACACCAGTGCAGAGCAAGTTGTTTCTTAGCTGCCCAAAGAGGTGGAAGCCCCACGCTGTGGGGCCTGTATGCCCTTGAGGAGTCAGGGCAGGACTTTGAGCCTTGCAACTCTAGGCCGATGAAGGACACGGCATAGCAGCAGTTCTACCTCAGCGAGATAAGGCCTGCAAAGAAAATGCGTTTCTCAGGCCTTTGGAAGACATGTTCCCGGTAGGCTGTAAGAGCACTGTGCAGAGCGAGTTGTTTCTTAGCTTCCCAAAGAGCTGGAAGCAAGATGCTTTGGGGCCCAACTCGCCCTTTGGAAAGAAGACTGCGTGTTGTGCCTCTCAGCTCCAGGGCAATTTAGCACACCCAGAGCAGAAGTTCTACTTCAGCCAGATCTGGCCTGCAAACAAACTGCGTTTCACAGGCCTTTGTAAGAGATGTTCCCGGTAGGCTGTAAGAGCACTGTGTAGAGCGAGTTGTTTCTTAGCTTCCCAAAGAGCTGGAAGCAAGATGCTTTGGGGCCCAACTCGCCCTTTGGAAACAAGCCTGCACCTTGTACCTTTCAGCTCTAGTGCCAGGTGGCACACCCAGAGCAGAAGTTCTACTTCAGCCAGATTTGGCCTGCAAAGAAACTGCGTTTCACAGGCCTTTGTAAGAGATGTTACCGGTAGGCTGTAAGAGCACTGTGCAGAGCGAGTTGTTTCTTCGCTTCCCAAAGAGCTGGAAGCAAGATGCTCTGGGGCCCAACTCGCCCTTTGGAAAGAAGCCTGCACGTTGTGCCTTTCAGCTCTAGGGCAATGTGGCACACCCAGAGCAGAAGTTCTACTTCAGCCAGATCAGGCCTGCAAACAAACTGCGTTTCACAGGCCTTTGTAAGAGATGTTCCCGGTAGGCTGTAAGTGCACTGTGCAGAGCGAGTTGTTTCTTAGCTTCCCAAAGAGCTGGAAGCAAGATGCTTTGGGGCCCAACTCGCCCTTTGGAAAGAAGACTGCGTGTTGTGCCTCTCAGCTCCAGGGCAATTTAGCACACCCAGAGCAGAAGTTCTACTTCAGCCAGATCTGTCCTGCAAACAAACTGCGTTTCACAGGCCTTTGTAAGAGATGTTCCCGGTAGGCTGTAAGAGCACTGTGTAGAGCGAGTTGTTTCTTAGCTTCCCAAAGAGCTGGAAGCAAGATGCTTTGGGGCCCAACTCGCCCTTTGGAAACAAGCCTGCACCTTGTACCTTTCAGCTCTAGTGCCAGGTGGCACACCCAGAGCAGAAGTTCTACTTCAGCCAGATTTGGCCTGCAAAGAAACTGCGTTTCACAGGCCTTTGTAAGAGATGTTACCGGTAGGCTGTAAGAGCACTGTGCAGAGCGAGTTGTTTCTTCGCTTCCCAAAGAGCTGGAAGCAAGATGCTCTGGGGCCCAACTCGCCCTTTGGAAAGAAGCCTGCACGTTGTGCCTTTCAGCTCTAGGGCAATGTGGCACACCCAGAGCAGAAGTTCTACTTCAGCCAGATCAGGCCTGCAAAGAAACTGCGTTTCACAGGCCTTTGTAAGAGATGTTCCCTGTAGGCTGTAAGAGCACTGGGCAGAGCGAATTGTTTCTCAGCTTCCCAAAGAGCTGGAATCAAGATGCTTTGGGTCCCAACTCGCCCTTTGGAAAGAAGCCTGCACGTTGTGCCTTTCAGCTCTAGGGCCATGTGACACACCCAGAGCAGAAGTTCTACTTCAGCCAGATCAGGGCTGGGAAGAAACTGCGTTTAACAGGCCTTTGGAAGAGATGTTCCCGGTAGGCTGTAAGAGCACTGTGCTGAGCCAGTTGTTTCTTAGCTGCCGAAAGAGCTGGAAGCTGGACCTGAGGGACTTGTCTACCCTTGTGGAAACAAGGCCGGACTTTGTGCCTTGCAGCTCTAGCGCCATGTAGGACCCGGCAGAGCAGAAGTTCTACTTCAGCCAGATCAGGGCTGGGAAGAAACTGCGTTTCACAGGCCTTTGTAAGACTCGTTCCCTGTAGGCTGTAAAACACCAGTGCAGAGCAAGTTGTTTCTTAGCTGCCCAAAGAGGTGGAAGCCCCACGCTGTGGGGCCTGTCTGCCCTTGAGGAGTCAAGGCAGGACTTTGAGCCTTGCAACTCTAGGCCGATGAAGGACACGGCATAGCAGCAGTTCTACCTCAGCGAGATAAGGCCTGCAAGGAAACTGTATTTCTCAGGCCTTTGCAAGAGATGTTCCCGGTTGGCTGTAAGAGAGGTCTGCAGAGCGAGTTGTTTCTTAGCTTCCCAAAGAGCTGGAAGCAAGATGCTTTGGGGCCCAACTCGCCCTTTGGAAAGAAGACTGGGGGTTGTGCCTCTCAGCTCCAGGGCAATTTAGCACACCCAGAGCAGAAGTTCTACTTCAGCCAGATCAGGCCTGCCAAGAAACTGCCTTTCACAGGCCTTTGTAAGACATGTTCCCGGGAGGCTGTAAGAGCACTGTGCAGAGCAAGTTGTTTCTTCGCTTCCCAAAGAGCTGGAAGCAAGATGCTCTGGGGCCCAACACGCCCTTTGGAAAGAAGCCTGCACGTTGTGCCTTTCAGCTCTAGGGCAATGTGGCACACCCAGAGCAGAAGTTCTACTTCAGCCAGATCGGGCCTGCAAAGAAACTGCGTTTCACAGGCCTTTGTAAGACATGTTCCAGGTAGGCTGTAAGTGCACTGTGCAGAGCGAGTTGTTTCTTACCTGCTCCAAGAGCTGGAAGCTGGACGCTGAGGTACTAGTCTCCCCTTGGGGAAACAAGGCAGGACTTGGTGCCTTGCATCTCTAGGGCCATGTTGCACACGGCAGAGCAGAAGTTCTACTTCAGCCAGATCAGGGCTGGGAAGAAACTGCGTTTCACAGTCCGTTTTAAGACATGTTCCCGGTAGGCTGTAAGAGCCCTATGCAGAGCGAGTTGTTTCTTAGCTGCCGAAAGAGCTGGATGCTGGACTTGAGGGACTTGTCTACCCTTGTGGAATCAAGGCAGGACTTTGTGCCTTGCAGCTCTAGCGCCATGTAGGACCCGGCAGAGCAGAAGTTCTACTTCAGCCAGATCAGGCCTGCAAAGAAATTGCGTTTCACAGGCCTTTGTAAGAGATGTTCCCTGCTGTCTGTAAGAGCACTGGGCAGAGCGAATTGTTTCTCAGCTTCCCAAAGAGCTGGAATCAAGATGCTTTGGGTCCCAACTCGCCCTTTGGAAAGAAGCCTGCACGTTGTGCCTTTCAGCTCTAGGGCCATGTGACACACCCAGAGCAGAAGTTCTACTTCAGCCAGATCAGGCCTGCAAAGAAACTGCGTTTAACAGGCCTTTGGAAGAGATGTTCCCGGTAGGCTGTAAGAGCACTATGCAGAGCGAATTGTTTCTTAGCTTCCCAAAGAGCTGGAAGCAAGATGCTTTGGGGCCCAACTCGCCCTTTGGAAACAAGCCTGCACGTTGTACATTTCAGCTCTAGGGCCATGTGGCACACCCAGAGCAGAAGTTCTACTTCAGCCAGATCAGGGCTGGGAAGAAACTGCGTTTCACTGTCCGTTTTAAGACATGTTCCCGGTAGGCTGTAAGAGCCCTATGCAGAGCGAGTTGTCTCTTAGCTGCTGAAAGAGCTGGATGCTGGACTTGAGGGACTTGTCTACCCTTGTGGAATCAAGGCAGGACTTTGTGCCTTGCAGCTCTAGCGCCATGTAGGACCCGGCAGAGCAGAAGTTCTACTTAAGCCAGATCAGGCCTGGGAAGAAACTGCGTTTCACAGGCCTTTGTAAGACTCGTTCCCTGTAGGCTGTAAAACACCAGTGCAGAGCAAGTTGTTTCTTAGCTGCCCAAAGAGGTGGAAGCCCCACGCTGTGGGGCCTGTCTGCCCTTGAGGAGTCAGGGCAGGACTTTGAGCCTTGCAACTCTAGGCCGATGTAGGACACGGCATAGCAGCAGTTCTACCTCAGCGAGATAAGGCCTGCAAAGAAAATGCGTTTCTCAGGCCTTTGGAAGACATGTTCCCGGTAGGCTGTAAGAGCACTGTGCAGAGCGAGTTGTTTCTTAGCTTCCCAAAGAGCTGGAAGCAAGATGCTTTGGGGCCCAACTCGCCCTTTGGAAAGAAGACTGCGGGTTGTGCCTTTCAGCTCCAGGGCAATGTAGCACACCCAGAGCAGAAGTTCTACTTCAGCCAGATCAGGCCTGCAAACAAACTGCGTTTCACAGGCCTTTGTAAGAGATGTTCCCGGTAGGCTGTAAGAGCACTGTGCAGAGCGAGTTGTTTCTCAGCTTCCCAAAGAGCTGGAATCAAGATGCTTTGGGTCCCAACTCGCCCTTTGGAAAGAAGCCTGCACGTTGTGCCTTTCAGCTCTAGGGCCATGTGACACACCCAGAGCAGAAGTTCTACTTCAGCCAGATCAGGCCTGCAAAGAAACTGCGTTTAACAGGCCTTTGGAAGAGATGTTCCCGGTAGGCTGTAAGAGCACTATGCAGAGCGAATTGTTTCTTACCTTCCCAAAGAGCTGGAAGCAAGATGCTTTGGGGCCCAACTCGACCTTTGGAAACAAGCCTGCACCTTGTACCTTTCAGCTCTAGTGCCAGGTGGCACACCCAGAGCAGAAGTTCTACTTCAGCCAGATTTGGCCTGCAAAGAAACTGCGTTTCACAGGCCTTTGTAAGAGATGTTACCGGTAGGCTGTAAGAGCACTGTGCAGAGCGAGTTGTTTCTTCGCTTCCCAAAGAGCTGGAAGCAAGATGCTCTGGGGCCCAACTCGCCCTTTGGAAAGAAGCCTGCACGTTGTGCCTTTCAGCTCTAGGGCAATGTGGCACACCCAGAGCAGAAGTTCTACTTCAGCCAGATCAGGCCTGCAAACAAACTGCGTTTCACAGGCCTTTGTAAGAGATGTTCCCGGTAGGCTGTAAGTGCACTGTGCAGAGCGAGTTGTTTCTTAGCTTCCCAAAGAGCTGGAAGCAAGATGCTTTGGGGCCCAGCTCGCCCTTTGGAAAGAAGACTGCGTGTTGTGCCTCTCAGCTCCAGGGCAATTTAGCACACCCAGAGCAGAAGTTCTACTTCAGCCAGATCTGGCCTGCAAACAAACTGCGTTTCACAGGCCTTTGTAAGAGATGTTCCCGGTAGGCTGTAAGAGCACTGTGTAGAGCGAGTTGTTTCTTAGCTTCCCAAAGAGCTGGAAGCAAGATGCTTTGGGGCCCAACTCGCCCTTTGGAAACAAGCCTGCACCTTGTACCTTTCAGCTCTAGTGCCAGGTGGCACACCCAGAGCAGAAGTTCTACTTCAGCCAGATTTGGCCTGCAAAGAAACTGCGTTTCACAGGCCTTTGTAAGAGATGTTACCGGTAGGCTGTAAGAGCACTGTGCAGAGCGAGTTGTTTCTTCGCTTCCCAAAGAGCTGGAAGCAAGATGCTCTGGGGCCCAACTCGCCCTTTGGAAAGAAGCCTGCACGTTGTGCCTTTCAGCTCTAGGGCAATGTGGCACACCCAGAGCAGAAGTTCTACTTCAGCCAGATCAGGCCTGCAAAGAAACTGCGTTTCACAGGCCTTTGTAAGAGATGTTCCCTGTAGGCTGTAAGAGCACTGGGCAGAGCGAATTGTTTCTCAGCTTCCCAAAGAGCTGGAATCAAGATGCTTTGGGTCCCAACTCGCCCTTTGGAAAGAAGCCTGCACGTTGTGCCTTTCAGCTCTAGGGCCATGTGACACACCCAGAGCAGAAGTTCTACTTCAGCCAGATCAGGGCTGGGAAGAAACTGCGTTTAACAGGCCTTTGGAAGAGATGTTCCCGGTAGGCTGTAAGAGCACTGTGCTGAGCCAGTTGTTTCTTAGCTGCCGAAAGAGCTGGAAGCTGGACCTGAGGGACTTGTCTACCCTTGTGGAAACAAGGCCGGACTTTGTGCCTTGCAGCTCTAGCGCCATGTAGGACCCGGCAGAGCAGAAGTTCTACTTCAGCCAGATCAGGGCTGGGAAGAAACTGCGTTTCACAGGCCTTTGTAAGACTCGTTCCCTGTAGGCTGTAAAACACCAGTGCAGAGCAAGTTGTTTCTTAGCTGCCCAAAGAGGTGGAAGCCCCACGCTGTGGGGCCTGTCTGCCCTTGAGGAGTCAAGGCAGGACTTTGAGCCTTGCAACTCTAGGCCGATGAAGGACACGGCATAGCAGCAGTTCTACCTCAGCGAGATAAGGCCTGCAAGGAAACTGTATTTCTCAGGCCTTTGCAAGAGATGTTCCCGGTTGGCTGTAAGAGAGGTCTGCAGAGCGAGTTGTTTCTTAGCTTCCCAAAGAGCTGGAAGCAAGATGCTTTGGGGCCCAACTCGCCCTTTGGAAAGAAGACTGGGGGTTGTGCCTCTCAGCTCCAGGGCAATTTAGCACACCCAGAGCAGAAGTTCTACTTCAGCCAGATCAGGCCTGCCAAGAAACTGCCTTTCACAGGCCTTTGTAAGACATGTTCCCGGGAGGCTGTAAGAGCACTGTGCAGAGCAAGTTGTTTCTTCGCTTCCCAAAGAGCTGGAAGCAAGATGCTCTGGGGCCCAACACGCCCTTTGGAAAGAAGCCTGCACGTTGTGCCTTTCAGCTCTAGGGCAATGTGGCACACCCAGAGCAGAAGTTCTACTTCAGCCAGATCGGGCCTGCAAAGAAACTGCGTTTCACAGGCCTTTGTAAGACATGTTCCAGGTAGGCTGTAAGTGCACTGTGCAGAGCGAGTTGTTTCTTACCTGCTCCAAGAGCTGGAAGCTGGACGCTGAGGTACTAGTCTCCCCTTGGGGAAACAAGGCAGGACTTGGTGCCTTGCATCTCTAGGGCCATGTTGCACACGGCAGAGCAGAAGTTCTACTTCAGCCAGATCAGGGCTGGGAAGAAACTGCGTTTCACAGGCCTTGGAAGAGATGTTCCCTGTAGGCTATAAGAGCACTGGGCAGAGCGAATTGTTTCTCAGCTTCCCAAAGAGCTGGAAGCAAGATGCTTTGGGTCCCAACTCGCCCTTTGGAAAGAAGCCTGCACGTTGTGCCTTTCAGCTCTAGGGCCATGTGACACACCCAGAGCAGAAGTTCTACTTCAGCCAGATCAGGCCTGCAAAGAAACTGCGTTTAACAGGCCTTTGGAAGAGATGTTCCCGGTAGGCTGTAAGAGCACTATGCAGAGCGAATTGTTTCTTAGCTTCCCAAAGAGCTGGAAGCAAGATGCTTTGGGGCCCAACTCGCCCTTTGGAAACAAGCCTGCACGTTGTACATTTCAGCTCTAGGGCCATGTGGCACACCCAGAGCAGAAGTTCTACTTCAGCCAGATTTGGCCTGCAAAGAAACTGCGTTTCACTGTCCGTTTTAAGACATGTTCCCGGTAGGCTGTAAGAGCCCTATGCAGAGCGAGTTGTCTCTTAGCTGCTGAAAGAGCTGGATGCTGGACTTGAGGGACTTGTCTACCCTTGTGGAATCAAGGCAGGACTTTGTGCCTTGCAGCTCTAGCGCCATGTAGGACCCGGCAGAGCAGAAGTTCTACTTAAGCCAGATCAGGCCTGGGAAGAAACTGCGTTTCACAGGCCTTTGTAAGACTCGTTCCCTGTAGGCTGTAAAACACCAGTGCAGAGCAAGTTGTTTCTTAGCTGCCCAAAGAGGTGGAAGCCCCACGCTGTGGGGCCTGTCTGCCCTTGAGGAGTCAGGGCAGGACTTTGAGCCTTGCAACTCTAGGCCGATGAAGGACACGGCATAGCAGCAGTTCTACCTCAGCGAGATAAGGCCTGCAAAGAAAATGCGTTTCTCAGGCCTTTGGAAGACATGTTCCCGGTAGGCTGTAAGAGCACTGTGCAGAGCGAGTTGTTTCTTAGCTTCCCAAAGAGCTGGAAGCAAGATGCTTTGGGGCCCAACTCGCCCTGTGGAAAGAAGACTGCGTGTTGTGCCTCTCAGCTCCAGGGCAATTTAGCACACCCAGAGCAGAAGTTCTACTTCAGCCAGATCTGGCCTGCAAACAAACTGCGTTTCACAGGCCTTTGTAAGAGATGTTCCCGGTAGGCTGTAAGAGCACTGTGTAGAGCGAGTTGTTTCTTAGCTTCCCAAAGAGCTGGAAGCAAGATGCTTTGGGGCCCAACTCGCCCTTTGGAAACAAGCCTGCACCTTGTACCTTTCAGCTCTAGTGCCAGGTGGCACACCCAGAGCAGAAGTTCTACTTCAGCCAGATTTGGCCTGCAAAGAAACTGCGTTTCACAGGCCTTTGTAAGAGATGTTACCGGTAGGCTGTAAGAGCACTGTGCAGAGCGAGTTGTTTCTTCGCTTCCCAAAGAGCTGGAAGCAAGATGCTCTGGGGCCCAACTCGCCCTTTGGAAAGAAGCCTGCACGTTGTGCCTTTCAGCTCTAGGGCAATGTGGCACACCCAGAGCAGAAGTTCTACTTCAGCCAGATCAGGCCTGCAAACAAACTGCGTTTCACAGGCCTTTGTAAGAGATGTTCCCGGTAGGCTGTAAGTGCACTGTGCAGAGCGAGTTGTTTCTTAGCTTCCCAAAGAGCTGGAAGCAAGATGCTTTGGGGCCCAACTCGCCCTTTGGAAAGAAGACTGCGTGTTGTGCCTCTCAGCTCCAGGGCAATTTAGCACACCCAGAGCAGAAGTTCTACTTCAGCCAGATCTGGCCTGCAAACAAACTGCGTTTCACAGGCCTTTGTAAGAGATGTTCCCGGTAGGCTGTAAGAGCACTGTGTAGAGCGAGTTGTTTCTTAGCTTCCCAAAGAGCTGGAAGCAAGATGCTTTGGGGCCCAACTCGCCCTTTGGAAACAAGCCTGCACCTTGTACCTTTCAGCTCTAGTGCCAGGTGGCACACCCAGAGCAGAAGTTCTACTTCAGCCAGATTTGGCCTGCAAAGAAACTGCGTTTCACAGGCCTTTGTAAGAGATGTTACCGGTAGGCTGTAAGAGCACTGTGCAGAGCGAGTTGTTTCTTCGCTTCCCAAAGAGCTGGAAGCAAGATGCTCTGGGGCCCAACTCGCCCTTTGGAAAGAAGCCTGCACGTTGTGCCTTTCAGCTCTAGGGCAATGTGGCACACCCAGAGCAGAAGTTCTACTTCAGCCAGATCAGGCCTGCAAAGAAACTGCGTTTCACAGGCCTTTGTAAGAGATGTTCCCTGTAGGCTGTAAGAGCACTGGGCAGAGCGAATTGTTTCTCAGCTTCCCAAAGAGCTGGAATCAAGATGCTTTGGGTCCCAACTCGCCCTTTGGAAAGAAGCCTGCACGTTGTGCCTTTCAGCTCTAGGGCCATGTGACACACCCAGAGCAGAAGTTCTACTTCAGCCAGATCAGGGCTGGGAAGAAACTGCGTTTAACAGGCCTTTGGAAGAGATGTTCCCGGTAGGCTGTAAGAGCACTGTGCTGAGCCAGTTGTTTCTTAGCTGCCGAAAGAGCTGGAAGCTGGACCTGAGGGACTTGTCTACCCTTGTGGAAACAAGGCCGGACTTTGTGCCTTGCAGCTCTAGCGCCATGTAGGACCCGGCAGAGCAGAAGTTCTACTTCAGCCAGATCAGGGCTGGGAAGAAACTGCGTTTCACAGGCCTTTGTAAGACTCGTTCCCTGTAGGCTGTAAAACACCAGTGCAGAGCAAGTTGTTTCTTAGCTGCCCAAAGAGGTGGAAGCCCCACGCTGTGGGGCCTGTCTGCCCTTGAGGAGTCAAGGCAGGACTTTGAGCCTTGCAACTCTAGGCCGATGAAGGACACGGCATAGCAGCAGTTCTACCTCAGCGAGATAAGGCCTGCAAGGAAACTGTATTTCTCAGGCCTTTGCAAGAGATGTTCCCGGTTGGCTGTAAGAGAGGTCTGCAGAGCGAGTTGTTTCTTAGCTTCCCAAAGAGCTGGAAGCAAGATGCTTTGGGGCCCAACTCGCCCTTTGGAAAGAAGACTGGGGGTTGTGCCTCTCAGCTCCAGGGCAATTTAGCACACCCAGAGCAGAAGTTCTACTTCAGCCAGATCAGGCCTGCCAAGAAACTGCGTTTCACAGGCCTTTGTAAGACATGTTCCCGGGAGGCTGTAAGAGCACTGTGCAGAGCAAGTTGTTTCTTCGCTTCCCAAAGAGCTGGAAGCAAGATGCTCTGGGGCCCAACACGCCCTTTGGAAAGAAGCCTGCACGTTGTGCCTTTCAGCTCTAGGGCAATGTGGCACACCCAGAGCAGAAGTTCTACTTCAGCCAGATCGGGCCTGCAAAGAAACTGCGTTTCACAGGCCTTTGTAAGACATGTTCCAGGTAGGCTGTAAGTGCACTGTGCAGAGCGAGTTGTTTCTTACCTGCTCCAAGAGCTGGAAGCTGGACGCTGAGGTACTAGTCTCCCCTTGGGGAAACAAGGCAGGACTTGGTGCCTTGCATCTCTAGGGCCATGTTGCACACGGCAGAGCAGAAGTTCTACTTCAGCCAGATCAGGGCTGGGAAGAAACTGCGTTTCACAGTCCGTTTTAAGACATGTTCCCGGTAGGCTGTAAGAGCCCTATGCAGAGCGAGTTGTTTCTTAGCTGCCGAAAGAGCTGGATGCTGGACTTGAGGGACTTGTCTACCCTTGTGGAATCAAGGCAGGACTTTGTGCCTTGCAGCTCTAGCGCCATGTAGGACCCGGCAGAGCAGAAGTTCTACTTCAGCCAGATCAGGCCTGCAAAGAAATTGCGTTTCACAGGCCTTTGTAAGAGATGTTCCCTGCTGTCTGTAAGAGCACTGGGCAGAGCGAATTGTTTCTCAGCTTCCCAAAGAGCTGGAATCAAGATGCTTTGGGTCCCAACTCGCCCTTTGGAAAGAAGCCTGCACGTTGTGCCTTTCAGCTCTAGGGCCATGTGACACACCCAGAGCAGAAGTTCTACTTCAGCCAGATCAGGCCTGCAAAGAAACTGCGTTTAACAGGCCTTTGGAAGAGATGTTCCCGGTAGGCTGTAAGAGCACTATGCAGAGCGAATTGTTTCTTAGCTTCCCAAAGAGCTGGAAGCAAGATGCTTTGGGGCCCAACTCGCCCTTTGGAAACAAGCCTGCACGTTGTACATTTCAGCTCTAGGGCCATGTGGCACACCCAGAGCAGAAGTTCTACTTCAGCCAGATCAGGGCTGGGAAGAAACTGCGTTTCACTGTCCGTTTTAAGACATGTTCCCGGTAGGCTGTAAGAGCCCTATGCAGAGCGAGTTGTCTCTTAGCTGCTGAAAGAGCTGGATGCTGGACTTGAGGGACTTGTCTACCCTTGTGGAATCAAGGCAGGACTTTGTGCCTTGCAGCTCTAGCGCCATGTAGGACCCGGCAGAGCAGAAGTTCTACTTAAGCCAGATCAGGCCTGGGAAGAAACTGCGTTTCACAGGCCTTTGTAAGACTCGTTCCCTGTAGGCTGTAAAACACCAGTGCAGAGCAAGTTGTTTCTTAGCTGCCCAAAGAGGTGGAAGCCCCACGCTGTGGGGCCTGTCTGCCCTTGAGGAGTCAGGGCAGGACTTTGAGCCTTGCAACTCTAGGCCGATGTAGGACACGGCATAGCAGCAGTTCTACCTCAGCGAGATAAGGCCTGCAAAGAAAATGCGTTTCTCAGGCCTTTGGAAGACATGTTCCCGGTAGGCTGTAAGAGCACTGTGCAGAGCGAGTTGTTTCTTAGCTTCCCAAAGAGCTGGAAGCAAGATGCTTTGGGGCCCAACTCGCCCTTTGGAAAGAAGACTGCGGGTTGTGCCTTTCAGCTCCAGGGCAATGTAGCACACCCAGAGCAGAAGTTCTACTTCAGCCAGATCAGGCCTGCAAACAAACTGCGTTTCACAGGCCTTTGTAAGAGATGTTCCCGGTAGGCTGTAAGAGCACTGTGCAGCCGAGTTGTTTCTCAGCTTCCCAAAGAGCTGGAATCAAGATGCTTTGGGTCCCAACTCGCCCTTTGGAAAGAAGCCTGCACGTTGTGCCTTTCAGCTCTAGGGCCATGTGACACACCCAGAGCAGAAGTTCTACTTCAGCCAGATCAGGCCTGCAAAGAAACTGCGTTTAACAGGCCTTTGGAAGAGATGTTCCCGGTAGGCTGTAAGAGCACTATGCAGAGCGAATTGTTTCTTAGCTTCCCAAAGAGCTGGAAGCAAGATGCTTTGGGGCCCAACTCGCCCTTTGGAAACAAGCCTGCACCTTGTACCTTTCAGCTCTAGTGCCAGGTGGCACACCCAGAGCAGAAGTTCTACTTCAGCCAGATTTGGCCTGCAAAGAAACTGCGTTTCACAGGCCTTTGTAAGAGATGTTACCGGTAGGCTGTAAGAGCACTGTGCAGAGCGAGTTGTTTCTTCGCTTCCCAAAGAGCTGGAAGCAAGATGCTCTGGGGCCCAACTCGCCCTTTGGAAAGAAGCCTGCACGTTGTGCCTTTCAGCTCTAGGGCAATGTGGCACACCCAGAGCAGAAGTTCTACTTCAGCCAGATCAGGCCTGCAAACAAACTGCGTTTCACAGGCCTTTGTAAGAGATGTTCCCGGTAGGCTGTAAGTGCACTGTGCAGAGCGAGTTGTTTCTTAGCTTCCCAAAGAGCTGGAAGCAAGATGCTTTGGGGCCCAACTCGCCCTTTGGAAAGAAGACTGCGTGTTGTGCCTCTCAGCTCCAGGGCAATTTAGCACACCCAGAGCAGAAGTTCTACTTCAGCCAGATCAGGCCTGCAAAGAAACTGCGTTTCACAGGCCTTTGTAAGAGATGTTCCCTGTAGGCTGTAAGAGCACTGGGCAGAGCGAATTGTTTCTCAGCTTCCCAAAGAGCTGGAAGCAAGATGCTTTGGGGCCCAACTCGCCCTTTGGAAAGAAGCCTGCACGTTGTGCCTTTCAGCTCTAGGGCCATGTGACACACCCAGAGCAGAAGTTCTACTTCAGCCAGATCAGGGCTGGGAAGAAACTGCGTTTAACAGGCCTTTGGAAGAGATGTTCCCGGTAGGCTGTAAGAGCACTGTGCTGAGCCAGTTGTTTCTTAGCTGCCGAAAGAGCTGGAAGCTGGACCTGAGGGACTTGTCTACCCTTGTGGAAACAAGGCCGGACTTTGTGCCTTGCAGCTCTAGCGCCATGTAGGACCCGGCAGAGCAGAAGTTCTACTTCAGCCAGATCAGGGCTGGGAAGAAACTGCGTTTCACAGGCCTTTGTAAGACTCGTTCCCTGTAGGCTGTAAAACACCAGTGCAGAGCAAGTTGTTTCTTAGCTGCCCAAAGAGGTGGAAGCCCCACGCTGTGGGGCCTGTCTGCCCTTGAGGAGTCAAGGCAGGACTTTGAGCCTTGCAACTCTAGGCCGATGAAGGACACGGCATAGCAGCAGTTCTACCTCAGCGAGATAAGGCCTGCAAGGAAACTGTATTTCTCAGGCCTTTGCAAGAGATGTTCCCGGTTGGCTGTAAGAGAGGTCTGCAGAGCGAGTTGTTTCTTAGCTTCCCAAAGAGCTGGAAGCAAGATGCTTTGGGGCCCAACTCGCCCTTTGGAAAGAAGACTGGGGGTTGTGCCTCTCAGCTCCAGGGCAATTTAGCACACCCAGAGCAGAAGTTCTACTTCAGCCAGATCAGGCCTGCCAAGAAACTGCGTTTCACAGGCCTTTGTAAGACATGTTCCCGGGAGGCTGTAAGAGCACTGTGCAGAGCAAGTTGTTTCTTCGCTTCCCAAAGAGCTGGAAGCAAGATGCTCTGGGGCCCAACACGCCCTTTGGAAAGAAGCCTGCACGTTGTGCCTTTCAGCTCTAGGGCAATGTGGCACACCCAGAGCAGAAGTTCTACTTCAGCCAGATCGGGCCTGCAAAGAAACTGCGTTTCACAGGCCTTTGTAAGACATGTTCCAGGTAGGCTGTAAGTGCACTGTGCAGAGCGAGTTGTTTCTTACCTGCTCCAAGAGCTGGAAGCTGGACGCTGAGGTACTAGTCTCCCCTTGGGGAAACAAGGCAGGACTTGGTGCCTTGCATCTCTAGGGCCATGTTGCACACGGCAGAGCAGAAGTTCTACTTCAGCCAGATCAGGGCTGGGAAGAAACTGCGTTTCACAGTCCGTTTTAAGACATGTTCCCGGTAGGCTGTAAGAGCCCTATGCAGAGCGAGTTGTTTCTTAGCTGCCGAAAGAGCTGGATGCTGGACTTGAGGGACTTGTCTACCCTTGTGGAATCAAGGCAGGACTTTGTGCCTTGCAGCTCTAGCGCCATGTAGGACCCGGCAGAGCAGAAGTTCTACTTCAGCCAGATCAGGCCTGCAAAGAAATTGCGTTTCACAGGCCTTTGTAAGAGATGTTCCCTGCTGTCTGTAAGAGCACTGGGCAGAGCGAATTGTTTCTCAGCTTCCCAAAGAGCTGGAATCAAGATGCTTTGGGTCCCAACTCGCCCTTTGGAAAGAAGCCTGCACGTTGTGCCTTTCAGCTCTAGGGCCATGTGACACACCCAGAGCAGAAGTTCTACTTCAGCCAGATCAGGCCTGCAAAGAAACTGCGTTTAACAGGCCTTTGGAAGAGATGTTCCCGGTAGGCTGTAAGAGCACTATGCAGAGCGAATTGTTTCTTAGCTTCCCAAAGAGCTGGAAGCAAGATGCTTTGGGGCCCAACTCGCCCTTTGGAAACAAGCCTGCACGTTGTACATTTCAGCTCTAGGGCCATGTGGCACACCCAGAGCAGAAGTTCTACTTCAGCCAGGTCAGGCCTGCAAAGAAACTGCCTTTCACAGGCCTTTGTAAGAGATGATCCCGGTAGGCTGTAAGAGCACTGTGCAGAGCGAGTTGTCTCTTAGCTGCTGAAAGAGCTGGATGCTGGACTTGAGGGACTTGTCTACCCTTGTGGAATCAAGGCAGGACTTTGTGCCTTGCAGCTCTAGCGCCATGTGGGACCCGGCAGAGCAGAAGTTCTACTTAAGCCAGATCAGGCCTGGGAAGAAACTGCGTTTCACAGGCCTTTGTAAGACTCGTTCCCTGTAGGCTGTAAAACACCAGTGCAGAGCAAGTTGTTTCTTAGCTGCCCAAAGAGGTGGAAGCCCCACGCTGTGGGGCCTGTCTGCCCTTGAGGAGTCAGGGCATGACTTTGAGCCTTGCAACTCTAGGCCGATGTAGGACACGGCATAGCAGCAGTTCTACCTCAGCGAGATAAGGCCTGCAAAGAAAATGCGTTTCTCAGGCCTTTGGAAGACATGTTCCCGGTAGGCTGTAAGAGCACTGTGCAGAGCGAGTTGTTTCTTAGCATCCCAAAGAGCTGGAAGCAAGATGCTTTGGGGCCCAATCGCCCTTTGGAAAGAAGACTGCGTGTTGTGCCTCTCAGCTCCAGGGCAATTTAGCACACCCAGAGCAGAAGTTCTACTTCAGCCAGATCTGGCCTGCAAACAAACTGCGTTTCACAGGCCTTTGTAAGAGATGTTCCCGGTAGGCTGTAAGAGCACTGTGTAGAGCGAGTTGTTTCTTAGCTTCCCAAAGAGCTGGAAGCAAGATGCTTTGGGGCCCAACTCGCCCTTTGGAAACAAGCCTGCACCTTGTACCTTTCAGCTCTAGTGCCAGGTGGCACACCCACAGCAGAAGTTCTACTTCAGCCAGATTTGGCCTGCAAAGAAACTGCGTTTCACAGGCCTTTGTAAGAGATGTTACCGGTAGGCTGTAAGAGCACTGTGCAGAGCGAGTTGTTTCTTCGCTTCCCAAAGAGCTGGAAGCAAGATGCTGTGGGGCCCAACTCGCCCTTTGGAAAGAAGCCTGCACGTTGTGCCTTTCAGCTCTAGGGCAAAGTAGCACACCCAGAGCAGAAGTCCTACTTCAGCCAGATCAGGCCTGCAAAGAAACTGCGTTTCACAGGCCTTTGGAAGAGATGTTCCCGGTAGGCTGTAAGAGCACTGTGCAGAGCGAGTTGTTTCTTAGCTTCCCAAAGAGCTGGAAGCAAGATGCCGTGGGGCCCAACTCGCCCTTTATAAAGAAGCCTGCACGTTGTGCTTTTCAGCTCTGGGGCAAAGTAGCACACCCAGAGCAGAAGTCCTACTTCAGCCAGATCAGGCCTGCAAAGAAACTGCGTTTCACAGGCCTTTGGAAGAGATGTTCCTGGTAGGCTGTAAGAGCACTGCGCAGAGCGAGATGTTTCTTAGCTTCCCAAAGAGCTGGAAGCAAGATGCTGTGGGGCCCAACTCGCCCTTTGGAAAGAAGCCTGCACGTTGTGCCTTTCAGCTCTAGGGCAAAGTAGCACACCCAGAGCAGAAGTCCTACTTCAGCCAGATCAGGCCTGCAAAGAAACTGCGTTTCACAGGCCTTTGGAAGAGAGGTTCCCACTAGGCTGTAAGAGCACTGTGCAGAGCGAGTTGTTTCTTAGCTTCCCAAAGAGCTGGAAGCAAGATGCTGTGGGGCCCAACTCGCCCTTTGGAAAGAAGCCTGCACGTTGTGCCTTTCAGCTCTAGGGCAAAGTAGCACACCCAGAGCAGAAGTCCTACTTCAGCCAGATCAGGCCTGCAAAGAAACTGGGTTTCACAGGCCTTTGGAACACATGTTCCCGGTAGGCTGTAAGAGCACTGTGCAGAGCGAGTTGTTTCTTAGCTTCCCAAAGAGCTGGAAGCAAGATGCTGTGGGGCCCAACTCGCCCTTTGGAAAGAAGCCTGCACGTTGTGCCTTTCAGCTCTAGGGCAAAGTAGCACACCCAGAGCAGAAGTCCTACTTCAGCCAGATCAGGCCTGCAAAGAAACTGCGTTTCACAGGCCTTTGGAAGAGAGGTTCCCACTAGGCTGTAAGAGCACTGTGCAGAGCGAGTTGTTTCTTAGCTTCCCAAAGAGCTGGAAGCAAGATGCTGTGGGGCCCAACTCGCCCTTTGGAAAGAAGCCTGCACGTTGTGCCTTTCAGCTCTAGGGCAAAGTAGCACACCCAGAGCAGAAGTCCTACTTCAGCCAGATCAGGCCTGCAAAGAAACTGCGTTTCACAGGCCTTTGGAAGAGATGTTCCCACTAGGCTGTAAGAGCACTGTGCAGAGCGAGTTGTTTCTTAGCTTCCCAAAGAGCTGGAAGCAAGATGCTGTGGGGCCCAACTCGCCCTTTGGAAAGAAGCCTGCACGTTGTGTCTTTCAGCTCTATGGCAAAGTAGCACACCCAGAGCAGAAGTCCTACTTCAGCCAGATCAAGCCTGCAAAGAAACTGCGTTTCACAGGCCTTTGGAAGAGATGTTCCCGGTAGGCTGTAAGAGCACTGTGCAGAGCGAGTTGTTTCTTAGCTTCCCAAAGAGCTGGAAGCAAGATGCTGTGGGGCCCAACTCGCCCTTTGGAAAGAAGCCTGCACGTTGTGCCTTTCAGCTCTAGGGCAAAGTAGCACACCCAGAGCAGAAGTGCTACTTCAGCCAGATCAGGCCTGCAAAGAAACTGCGTTTCACAGGCCTTTGGAAGAGATGTTCCCGGTAGGCTGTAAGAGCACTGTGCAGAGCGAGTTGTTTCTTAGCTTCCCAAAGAGCTGGAAGCAAGATGCCGTGGGGCCCAACTCGCCCTTTATAAAGAAGCCTGCACGTTGTGCTTTTCAGCTCTGGGGCAAAGTAGCACACCCAGAGCAGAAGTGCTACTTCAGCCAGATCAGGCCTGCAAAGAAACTGCGTTTCACAGGCCTTTGGAAGAGATGTTCCCACTAGGCTGTAAGAGCACTGTGCAGAGCGAGTTGTTTCTTAGCTTCCCAAAGAGCTGGAAGCAAGATGCTGTGGGGCCCAACTCGCCCTTTGGAAAGAAGCCTGCACGTTGTGCCTTTCAGCTCTAGGGCAAAGTAGCACACCCAGAGCAGAAGTCCTACTTCAGCCAGATCAGGCCTGCAAAGAAACTGCGTTTCACAGTCCTTTGGAAGAGATGTTCCCGGTAGGCTGTAAGAGCGCTGTGCAGAGAGAGTGGTTTCTTATCTTCCCAAAGAGCTGGAAGCAAGATGCTGTGGGGCCCAACTCGCCCTTTGGAAAGAAGCCTGCACGTTGTGCCTTTCAGCTCTAGGGCAAAGTAGCACACCCAGAGCAGAAGTCCTACTTCAGCCAGATCATGCCTGCAAAGAAACTGCGTTTCACAGGCCTTTGGAAGACATGTTCCCACTAGGCTGTAAGAGCACTGTGCAGAGCGAGTTGTTTCTTAGCTTCCCAAAGAGCTGGAAGCAAGATGCTTTGGGGCCCAACTCGCCCTTTGGAAAGAAGACTGCGTGTTGTGCCTCTCAGCTCCAGGGCAATTTAGCACACCCAGAGCAGAAGTTCTACTTCAGCCAGATCTGGCCTGCAAACAAACTGCGTTTCAGAGGCCTTTGTAAGAGATGTTCCCGGTAGGCTGTAAGAGCACTGTGTAGAGCGAGTTGTTTCTTAGCTTCCCAAAGAGCTGGAAGCAAGATGCTTTGGGGCCCAACTCGCCCTTTGGAAACAAGCCTGCACCTTGTACCTTTCAGCTCTAGTGCCAGGTGGCACACCCAGAGCAGAAGTTCTACTTCAGCCAGATTTGGCCTGCAAAGAAACTGCGTTTCACAGGCCTTTGTAAGAGATGTTACCGGTAGGCTGTAAGAGCACTGTGCAGAGCGAGTTGTTTCTTCGCTTCCCAAAGAGCTGGAAGCAAGATGCTCTGGGGCCCAACTCGCCCTTTGGAAAGAAGCCTGCACGTTGTGCCTTTCAGCTCTAGGGCAATGTGGCACACCCAGAGCAGAAGTTCTACTTCAGCCAGATCAGGCCTGCCAAGAAACTGCCTTTCACAGGCCTTTGTAAGACATGTTCCCGGGAGGCTGTAAGAGCACTGTGCAGAGCAAGTTGTTTCTTCGCTTCCCAAAGAGCTGGAAGCAAGATGCTCTGGGGCCCAACACGCCCTTTGGAAAGAAGCCTGCACGTTGTGCCTTTCAGCTCTAGGGCAATGTGGCACACCCAGAGCAGAAGTTCTACTTCAGCCAGATCGGGCCTGCAAAGAAACTGCGTTTCACAGGCCTTTGTAAGACATGTTCCAGGTAGGCTGTAAGTGCACTGTGCAGAGCGAGTTGTTTCTTACCTGCTCCAAGAGCTGGAAGCTGGACGCTGAGGTACTAGTCTCCCCTTGGGGAAACAAGGCAGGACTTGGTGCCTTGCATCTCTAGGGCCATGTTGCACACGGCAGAGCAGAAGTTCTACTTCAGCCAGATCAGGGCTGGGAAGAAACTGCGTTTCACAGGCATTGGAAGAGATGTTCCCTGTAGGCTATAAGAGCACTGGGCAGAGCGAATTGTTTCTCAGCTTCCCAAAGAGCTGGAAGCAAGATGCTTTGGGTCCCAACTCGCCCTTTGGAAAGAAGCCTGCACGTTGTGCCTTTCAGCTCTAGGGCCATGTGACACACCCAGAGCAGAAGTTCTACTTCAGCCAGATCAGGCCTGCAAAGAAACTGCGTTTAACAGGCCTTTGGAAGAGATGTTCCCGGTAGGCTGTAAGAGCACTATGCAGAGCGAATTGTTTCTTAGCTTCCCAAAGAGCTGGAAGCAAGATGCTTTGGGGCCCAACTCGCCCTTTGGAAACAAGCCTGCACGTTGTACATTTCAGCTCTAGGGCCATGTGGCACACCCAGAGCAGAAGTTCTACTTCAGCCAGATTTGGCCTGCAAAGAAACTGCGTTTCACTGTCCGTTTTAAGACATGTTCCCGGTAGGCTGTAAGAGCCCTATGCAGAGCGAGTTGTCTCTTAGCTGCTGAAAGAGCTGGATGCTGGACTTGAGGGACTTGTCTACCCTTGTGGAATCAAGGCAGGACTTTGTGCCTTGCAGCTCTAGCGCCATGTAGGACCCGGCAGAGCAGAAGTTCTACTTAAGCCAGATCAGGCCTGGGAAGAAACTGCGTTTCACAGGCCTTTGTAAGACTCGTTCCCTGTAGGCTGTAAAACACCAGTGCAGAGCAAGTTGTTTCTTAGCTGCCCAAAGAGGTGGAAGCCCCACGCTGTGGGGCCTGTCTGCCCTTGAGGAGTCAGGGCAGGACTTTGAGCCTTGCAACTCTAGGCCGATGAAGGACACGGCATAGCAGCAGTTCTACCTCAGCGAGATAAGGCCTGCAAAGAAAATGCGTTTCTCAGGCCTTTGGAAGACATGTTCCCGGTAGGCTGTAAGAGCACTGTGCAGAGCGAGTTGTTTCTTAGCTTCCCAAAGAGCTGGAAGCAAGATGCTTTGGGGCCCAACTCGCCCTGTGGAAAGAAGACTGCGTGTTGTGCCTCTCAGCTCCAGGGCAATTTAGCACACCCAGAGCAGAAGTTCTACTTCAGCCAGATCTGGCCTGCAAACAAACTGCGTTTCACAGGCCTTTGTAAGAGATGTTCCCGGTAGGCTGTAAGAGCACTGTGTAGAGCGAGTTGTTTCTTAGCTTCCCAAAGAGCTGGAAGCAAGATGCTTTGGGGCCCAACTCGCCCTTTGGAAACAAGCCTGCACCTTGTACCTTTCAGCTCTAGTGCCAGGTGGCACACCCAGAGCAGAAGTTCTACTTCAGCCAGATTTGGCCTGCAAAGAAACTGCGTTTCACAGGCCTTTGTAAGAGATGTTACCGGTAGGCTGTAAGAGCACTGTGCAGAGCGAGTTGTTTCTTCGCTTCCCAAAGAGCTGGAAGCAAGATGCTCTGGGGCCCAACTCGCCCTTTGGAAAGAAGCCTGCACGTTGTGCCTTTCAGCTCTAGGGCAATGTGGCACACCCAGAGCAGAAGTTCTACTTCAGCCAGATCAGGCCTGCAAACAAACTGCGTTTCACAGGCCTTTGTAAGAGATGTTCCCGGTAGGCTGTAAGTGCACTGTGCAGAGCGAGTTGTTTCTTAGCTTCCCAAAGAGCTGGAAGCAAGATGCTTTGGGGCCCAACTCGCCCTTTGGAAAGAAGACTGCGTGTTGTGCCTCTCAGCTCCAGGGCAATTTAGCACACCCAGAGCAGAAGTTCTACTTCAGCCAGATCTGGCCTGCAAACAAACTGCGTTTCACAGGCCTTTGTAAGAGATGTTCCCGGTAGGCTGTAAGAGCACTGTGTAGAGCGAGTTGTTTCTTAGCTTCCCAAAGAGCTGGAAGCAAGATGCTTTGGGGCCCAACTCGCCCTTTGGAAACAAGCCTGCACCTTGTACCTTTCAGCTCTAGTGCCAGGTGGCACACCCAGAGCAGAAGTTCTACTTCAGCCAGATTTGGCCTGCAAAGAAACTGCGTTTCACAGGCCTTTGTAAGAGATGTTACCGGTAGGCTGTAAGAGCACTGTGCAGAGCGAGTTGTTTCTTCGCTTCCCAAAGAGCTGGAAGCAAGATGCTCTGGGGCCCAACTCGCCCTTTGGAAAGAAGCCTGCACGTTGTGCCTTTCAGCTCTAGGGCAATGTGGCACACCCAGAGCAGAAGTTCTACTTCAGCCAGATCAGGCCTGCAAAGAAACTGCGTTTCACAGGCCTTTGTAAGAGATGTTCCCTGTAGGCTGTAAGAGCACTGGGCAGAGCGAATTGTTTCTCAGCTTCCCAAAGAGCTGGAATCAAGATGCTTTGGGTCCCAACTCGCCCTTTGGAAAGAAGCCTGCACGTTGTGCCTTTCAGCTCTAGGGCCATGTGACACACCCAGAGCAGAAGTTCTACTTCAGCCAGATCAGGGCTGGGAAGAAACTGCGTTTAACAGGCCTTTGGAAGAGATGTTCCCGGTAGGCTGTAAGAGCACTGTGCTGAGCCAGTTGTTTCTTAGCTGCCGAAAGAGCTGGAAGCTGGACCTGAGGGACTTGTCTACCCTTGTGGAAACAAGGCCGGACTTTGTGCCTTGCAGCTCTAGCGCCATGTAGGACCCGGCAGAGCAGAAGTTCTACTTCAGCCAGATCAGGGCTGGGAAGAAACTGCGTTTCACAGGCCTTTGTAAGACTCGTTCCCTGTAGGCTGTAAAACACCAGTGCAGAGCAAGTTGTTTCTTAGCTGCCCAAAGAGGTGGAAGCCCCACGCTGTGGGGCCTGTCTGCCCTTGAGGAGTCAAGGCAGGACTTTGAGCCTTGCAACTCTAGGCCGATGAAGGACACGGCATAGCAGCAGTTCTACCTCAGCGAGATAAGGCCTGCAAGGAAACTGTATTTCTCAGGCCTTTGCAAGAGATGTTCCCGGTTGGCTGTAAGAGAGGTCTGCAGAGCGAGTTGTTTCTTAGCTTCCCAAAGAGCTGGAAGCAAGATGCTTTGGGGCCCAACTCGCCCTTTGGAAAGAAGACTGGGGGTTGTGCCTCTCAGCTCCAGGGCAATTTAGCACACCCAGAGCAGAAGTTCTACTTCAGCCAGATCAGGCCTGCCAAGAAACTGCGTTTCACAGGCCTTTGTAAGACATGTTCCCGGGAGGCTGTAAGAGCACTGTGCAGAGCAAGTTGTTTCTTCGCTTCCCAAAGAGCTGGAAGCAAGATGCTCTGGGGCCCAACACGCCCTTTGGAAAGAAGCCTGCACGTTGTGCCTTTCAGCTCTAGGGCAATGTGGCACACCCAGAGCAGAAGTTCTACTTCAGCCAGATCGGGCCTGCAAAGAAACTGCGTTTCACAGGCCTTTGTAAGACATGTTCCAGGTAGGCTGTAAGTGCACTGTGCAGAGCGAGTTGTTTCTTACCTGCTCCAAGAGCTGGAAGCTGGACGCTGAGGTACTAGTCTCCCCTTGGGGAAACAAGGCAGGACTTGGTGCCTTGCATCTCTAGGGCCATGTTGCACACGGCAGAGCAGAAGTTCTACTTCAGCCAGATCAGGGCTGGGAAGAAACTGCGTTTCACAGTCCGTTTTAAGACATGTTCCCGGTAGGCTGTAAGAGCCCTATGCAGAGCGAGTTGTTTCTTAGCTGCCGAAAGAGCTGGATGCTGGACTTGAGGGACTTGTCTACCCTTGTGGAATCAAGGCAGGACTTTGTGCCTTGCAGCTCTAGCGCCATGTAGGACCCGGCAGAGCAGAAGTTCTACTTCAGCCAGATCAGGCCTGCAAAGAAATTGCGTTTCACAGGCCTTTGTAAGAGATGTTCCCTGCTGTCTGTAAGAGCACTGGGCAGAGCGAATTGTTTCTCAGCTTCCCAAAGAGCTGGAATCAAGATGCTTTGGGTCCCAACTCGCCCTTTGGAAAGAAGCCTGCACGTTGTGCCTTTCAGCTCTAGGGCCATGTGACACACCCAGAGCAGAAGTTCTACTTCAGCCAGATCAGGCCTGCAAAGAAACTGCGTTTAACAGGCCTTTGGAAGAGATGTTCCCGGTAGGCTGTAAGAGCACTATGCAGAGCGAATTGTTTCTTAGCTTCCCAAAGAGCTGGAAGCAAGATGCTTTGGGGCCCAACTCGCCCTTTGGAAACAAGCCTGCACGTTGTACATTTCAGCTCTAGGGCCATGTGGCACACCCAGAGCAGAAGTTCTACTTCAGCCAGATCAGGGCTGGGAAGAAACTGCGTTTCACTGTCCGTTTTAAGACATGTTCCCGGTAGGCTGTAAGAGCCCTATGCAGAGCGAGTTGTCTCTTAGCTGCTGAAAGAGCTGGATGCTGGACTTGAGGGACTTGTCTACCCTTGTGGAATCAAGGCAGGACTTTGTGCCTTGCAGCTCTAGCGCCATGTAGGACCCGGCAGAGCAGAAGTTCTACTTAAGCCAGATCAGGCCTGGGAAGAAACTGCGTTTCACAGGCCTTTGTAAGACTCGTTCCCTGTAGGCTGTAAAACACCAGTGCAGAGCAAGTTGTTTCTTAGCTGCCCAAAGAGGTGGAAGCCCCACGCTGTGGGGCCTGTCTGCCCTTGAGGAGTCAGGGCAGGACTTTGAGCCTTGCAACTCTAGGCCGATGTAGGACACGGCATAGCAGCAGTTCTACCTCAGCGAGATAAGGCCTGCAAAGAAAATGCGTTTCTCAGGCCTTTGGAAGACATGTTCCCGGTAGGCTGTAAGAGCACTGTGCAGAGCGAGTTGTTTCTTAGCTTCCCAAAGAGCTGGAAGCAAGATGCTTTGGGGCCCAACTCGCCCTTTGGAAAGAAGACTGCGGGTTGTGCCTTTCAGCTCCAGGGCAATGTAGCACACCCAGAGCAGAAGTTCTACTTCAGCCAGATCAGGCCTGCAAACAAACTGCGTTTCACAGGCCTTTGTAAGAGATGTTCCCGGTAGGCTGTAAGAGCACTGTGCAGCCGAGTTGTTTCTCAGCTTCCCAAAGAGCTGGAATCAAGATGCTTTGGGTCCCAACTCGCCCTTTGGAAAGAAGCCTGCACGTTGTGCCTTTCAGCTCTAGGGCCATGTGACACACCCAGAGCAGAAGTTCTACTTCAGCCAGATCAGGCCTGCAAAGAAACTGCGTTTAACAGGCCTTTGGAAGAGATGTTCCCGGTAGGCTGTAAGAGCACTATGCAGAGCGAATTGTTTCTTAGCTTCCCAAAGAGCTGGAAGCAAGATGCTTTGGGGCCCAACTCGCCCTTTGGAAACAAGCCTGCACCTTGTACCTTTCAGCTCTAGTGCCAGGTGGCACACCCAGAGCAGAAGTTCTACTTCAGCCAGATTTGGCCTGCAAAGAAACTGCGTTTCACAGGCCTTTGTAAGAGATGTTACCGGTAGGCTGTAAGAGCACTGTGCAGAGCGAGTTGTTTCTTCGCTTCCCAAAGAGCTGGAAGCAAGATGCTCTGGGGCCCAACTCGCCCTTTGGAAAGAAGCCTGCACGTTGTGCCTTTCAGCTCTAGGGCAATGTGGCACACCCAGAGCAGAAGTTCTACTTCAGCCAGATCAGGCCTGCAAACAAACTGCGTTTCACAGGCCTTTGTAAGAGATGTTCCCGGTAGGCTGTAAGTGCACTGTGCAGAGCGAGTTGTTTCTTAGCTTCCCAAAGAGCTGGAAGCAAGATGCTTTGGGGCCCAACTCGCCCTTTGGAAAGAAGACTGCGTGTTGTGCCTCTCAGCTCCAGGGCAATTTAGCACACCCAGAGCAGAAGTTCTACTTCAGCCAGATCTGGCCTGCAAACAAACTGCGTTTCACAGGCCTTTGTAAGAGATGTTCCCGGTAGGCTGTAAGAGCACTGTGTAGAGCGAGTTGTTTCTTAGCTTCCCAAAGAGCTGGAAGCAAGATGCTTTGGGGCCCAACTCGCCCTTTGGAAACAAGCCTGCACCTTGTACCTTTCAGCTCTAGTGCCAGGTGGCACACCCAGAGCAGAAGTTCTACTTCAGCCAGATTTGGCCTGCAAAGAAACTGCGTTTCACAGGCCTTTGTAAGAGATGTTACCGGTAGGCTGTAAGAGCACTGTGCAGAGCGAGTTGTTTCTTCGCTTCCCAAAGAGCTGGAAGCAAGATGCTCTGGGGCCCAACTCGCCCTTTGGAAAGAAGCCTGCACGTTGTGCCTTTCAGCTCTAGGGCAATGTGGCACACCCAGAGCAGAAGTTCTACTTCAGCCAGATCAGGCCTGCAAAGAAACTGCGTTTCACAGGCCTTTGTAAGAGATGTTCCCTGTAGGCTGTAAGAGCACTGGGCAGAGCGAATTGTTTCTCAGCTTCCCAAAGAGCTGGAAGCAAGATGCTTTGGGGCCCAACTCGCCCTTTGGAAAGAAGCCTGCACGTTGTGCCTTTCAGCTCTAGGGCCATGTGACACACCCAGAGCAGAAGTTCTACTTCAGCCAGATCAGGGCTGGGAAGAAACTGCGTTTAACAGGCCTTTGGAAGAGATGTTCCCGGTAGGCTGTAAGAGCACTGTGCTGAGCCAGTTGTTTCTTAGCTGCCGAAAGAGCTGGAAGCTGGACCTGAGGGACTTGTCTACCCTTGTGGAAACAAGGCCGGACTTTGTGCCTTGCAGCTCTAGCGCCATGTAGGACCCGGCAGAGCAGAAGTTCTACTTCAGCCAGATCAGGGCTGGGAAGAAACTGCGTTTCACAGGCCTTTGTAAGACTCGTTCCCTGTAGGCTGTAAAACACCAGTGCAGAGCAAGTTGTTTCTTAGCTGCCCAAAGAGGTGGAAGCCCCACGCTGTGGGGCCTGTCTGCCCTTGAGGAGTCAAGGCAGGACTTTGAGCCTTGCAACTCTAGGCCGATGAAGGACACGGCATAGCAGCAGTTCTACCTCAGCGAGATAAGGCCTGCAAGGAAACTGTATTTCTCAGGCCTTTGCAAGAGATGTTCCCGGTTGGCTGTAAGAGAGGTCTGCAGAGCGAGTTGTTTCTTAGCTTCCCAAAGAGCTGGAAGCAAGATGCTTTGGGGCCCAACTCGCCCTTTGGAAAGAAGACTGGGGGTTGTGCCTCTCAGCTCCAGGGCAATTTAGCACACCCAGAGCAGAAGTTCTACTTCAGCCAGATCAGGCCTGCCAAGAAACTGCGTTTCACAGGCCTTTGTAAGACATGTTCCCGGGAGGCTGTAAGAGCACTGTGCAGAGCAAGTTGTTTCTTCGCTTCCCAAAGAGCTGGAAGCAAGATGCTCTGGGGCCCAACACGCCCTTTGGAAAGAAGCCTGCACGTTGTGCCTTTCAGCTCTAGGGCAATGTGGCACACCCAGAGCAGAAGTTCTACTTCAGCCAGATCGGGCCTGCAAAGAAACTGCGTTTCACAGGCCTTTGTAAGACATGTTCCAGGTAGGCTGTAAGTGCACTGTGCAGAGCGAGTTGTTTCTTACCTGCTCCAAGAGCTGGAAGCTGGACGCTGAGGTACTAGTCTCCCCTTGGGGAAACAAGGCAGGACTTGGTGCCTTGCATCTCTAGGGCCATGTTGCACACGGCAGAGCAGAAGTTCTACTTCAGCCAGATCAGGGCTGGGAAGAAACTGCGTTTCACAGTCCGTTTTAAGACATGTTCCCGGTAGGCTGTAAGAGCCCTATGCAGAGCGAGTTGTTTCTTAGCTGCCGAAAGAGCTGGATGCTGGACTTGAGGGACTTGTCTACCCTTGTGGAATCAAGGCAGGACTTTGTGCCTTGCAGCTCTAGCGCCATGTAGGACCCGGCAGAGCAGAAGTTCTACTTCAGCCAGATCAGGCCTGCAAAGAAATTGCGTTTCACAGGCCTTTGTAAGAGATGTTCCCTGCTGTCTGTAAGAGCACTGGGCAGAGCGAATTGTTTCTCAGCTTCCCAAAGAGCTGGAATCAAGATGCTTTGGGTCCCAACTCGCCCTTTGGAAAGAAGCCTGCACGTTGTGCCTTTCAGCTCTAGGGCCATGTGACACACCCAGAGCAGAAGTTCTACTTCAGCCAGATCAGGCCTGCAAAGAAACTGCGTTTAACAGGCCTTTGGAAGAGATGTTCCCGGTAGGCTGTAAGAGCACTATGCAGAGCGAATTGTTTCTTAGCTTCCCAAAGAGCTGGAAGCAAGATGCTTTGGGGCCCAACTCGCCCTTTGGAAACAAGCCTGCACGTTGTACATTTCAGCTCTAGGGCCATGTGGCACACCCAGAGCAGAAGTTCTACTTCAGCCAGGTCAGGCCTGCAAAGAAACTGCCTTTCACAGGCCTTTGTAAGAGATGATCCCGGTAGGCTGTAAGAGCACTGTGCAGAGCGAGTTGTCTCTTAGCTGCTGAAAGAGCTGGATGCTGGACTTGAGGGACTTGTCTACCCTTGTGGAATCAAGGCAGGACTTTGTGCCTTGCAGCTCTAGCGCCATGTGGGACCCGGCAGAGCAGAAGTTCTACTTAAGCCAGATCAGGCCTGGGAAGAAACTGCGTTTCACAGGCCTTTGTAAGACTCGTTCCCTGTAGGCTGTAAAACACCAGTGCAGAGCAAGTTGTTTCTTAGCTGCCCAAAGAGGTGGAAGCCCCACGCTGTGGGGCCTGTCTGCCCTTGAGGAGTCAGGGCATGACTTTGAGCCTTGCAACTCTAGGCCGATGTAGGACACGGCATAGCAGCAGTTCTACCTCAGCGAGATAAGGCCTGCAAAGAAAATGCGTTTCTCAGGCCTTTGGAAGACATGTTCCCGGTAGGCTGTAAGAGCACTGTGCAGAGCGAGTTGTTTCTTAGCATCCCAAAGAGCTGGAAGCAAGATGCTTTGGGGCCCAATCGCCCTTTGGAAAGAAGACTGCGTGTTGTGCCTCTCAGCTCCAGGGCAATTTAGCACACCCAGAGCAGAAGTTCTACTTCAGCCAGATCTGGCCTGCAAACAAACTGCGTTTCACAGGCCTTTGTAAGAGATGTTCCCGGTAGGCTGTAAGAGCACTGTGTAGAGCGAGTTGTTTCTTAGCTTCCCAAAGAGCTGGAAGCAAGATGCTTTGGGGCCCAACTCGCCCTTTGGAAACAAGCCTGCACCTTGTACCTTTCAGCTCTAGTGCCAGGTGGCACACCCACAGCAGAAGTTCTACTTCAGCCAGATTTGGCCTGCAAAGAAACTGCGTTTCACAGGCCTTTGTAAGAGATGTTACCGGTAGGCTGTAAGAGCACTGTGCAGAGCGAGTTGTTTCTTCGCTTCCCAAAGAGCTGGAAGCAAGATGCTGTGGGGCCCAACTCGCCCTTTGGAAAGAAGCCTGCACGTTGTGCCTTTCAGCTCTAGGGCAAAGTAGCACACCCAGAGCAGAAGTCCTACTTCAGCCAGATCAGGCCTGCAAAGAAACTGCGTTTCACAGGCCTTTGGAAGAGATGTTCCCGGTAGGCTGTAAGAGCACTGTGCAGAGCGAGTTGTTTCTTAGCTTCCCAAAGAGCTGGAAGCAAGATGCCGTGGGGCCCAACTCGCCCTTTATAAAGAAGCCTGCACGTTGTGCTTTTCAGCTCTGGGGCAAAGTAGCACACCCAGAGCAGAAGTCCTACTTCAGCCAGATCAGGCCTGCAAAGAAACTGCGTTTCACAGGCCTTTGGAAGAGATGTTCCTGGTAGGCTGTAAGAGCACTGCGCAGAGCGAGATGTTTCTTAGCTTCCCAAAGAGCTGGAAGCAAGATGCTGTGGGGCCCAACTCGCCCTTTGGAAAGAAGCCTGCACGTTGTGCCTTTCAGCTCTAGGGCAAAGTAGCACACCCAGAGCAGAAGTCCTACTTCAGCCAGATCAGGCCTGCAAAGAAACTGCGTTTCACAGGCCTTTGGAAGAGAGGTTCCCACTAGGCTGTAAGAGCACTGTGCAGAGCGAGTTGTTTCTTAGCTTCCCAAAGAGCTGGAAGCAAGATGCTGTGGGGCCCAACTCGCCCTTTGGAAAGAAGCCTGCACGTTGTGCCTTTCAGCTCTAGGGCAAAGTAGCACACCCAGAGCAGAAGTCCTACTTCAGCCAGATCAGGCCTGCAAAGAAACTGGGTTTCACAGGCCTTTGGAACACATGTTCCCGGTAGGCTGTAAGAGCACTGTGCAGAGCGAGTTGTTTCTTAGCTTCCCAAAGAGCTGGAAGCAAGATGCTGTGGGGCCCAACTCGCCCTTTGGAAAGAAGCCTGCACGTTGTGCCTTTCAGCTCTAGGGCAAAGTAGCACACCCAGAGCAGAAGTCCTACTTCAGCCAGATCAGGCCTGCAAAGAAACTGCGTTTCACAGGCCTTTGGAAGAGAGGTTCCCACTAGGCTGTAAGAGCACTGTGCAGAGCGAGTTGTTTCTTAGCTTCCCAAAGAGCTGGAAGCAAGATGCTGTGGGGCCCAACTCGCCCTTTGGAAAGAAGCCTGCACGTTGTGCCTTTCAGCTCTAGGGCAAAGTAGCACACCCAGAGCAGAAGTCCTACTTCAGCCAGATCAGGCCTGCAAAGAAACTGCGTTTCACAGGCCTTTGGAAGAGATGTTCCCACTAGGCTGTAAGAGCACTGTGCAGAGCGAGTTGTTTCTTAGCTTCCCAAAGAGCTGGAAGCAAGATGCTGTGGGGCCCAACTCGCCCTTTGGAAAGAAGCCTGCACGTTGTGTCTTTCAGCTCTATGGCAAAGTAGCACACCCAGAGCAGAAGTCCTACTTCAGCCAGATCAAGCCTGCAAAGAAACTGCGTTTCACAGGCCTTTGGAAGAGATGTTCCCGGTAGGCTGTAAGAGCACTGTGCAGAGCGAGTTGTTTCTTAGCTTCCCAAAGAGCTGGAAGCAAGATGCTGTGGGGCCCAACTCGCCCTTTGGAAAGAAGCCTGCACGTTGTGCCTTTCAGCTCTAGGGCAAAGTAGCACACCCAGAGCAGAAGTGCTACTTCAGCCAGATCAGGCCTGCAAAGAAACTGCGTTTCACAGGCCTTTGGAAGAGATGTTCCCGGTAGGCTGTAAGAGCACTGTGCAGAGCGAGTTGTTTCTTAGCTTCCCAAAGAGCTGGAAGCAAGATGCCGTGGGGCCCAACTCGCCCTTTATAAAGAAGCCTGCACGTTGTGCTTTTCAGCTCTGGGGCAAAGTAGCACACCCAGAGCAGAAGTGCTACTTCAGCCAGATCAGGCCTGCAAAGAAACTGCGTTTCACAGGCCTTTGGAAGAGATGTTCCCACTAGGCTGTAAGAGCACTGTGCAGAGCGAGTTGTTTCTTAGCTTCCCAAAGAGCTGGAAGCAAGATGCTGTGGGGCCCAACTCGCCCTTTGGAAAGAAGCCTGCACGTTGTGCCTTTCAGCTCTAGGGCAAAGTAGCACACCCAGAGCAGAAGTCCTACTTCAGCCAGATCAGGCCTGCAAAGAAACTGCGTTTCACAGTCCTTTGGAAGAGATGTTCCCGGTAGGCTGTAAGAGCGCTGTGCAGAGAGAGTGGTTTCTTATCTTCCCAAAGAGCTGGAAGCAAGATGCTGTGGGGCCCAACTCGCCCTTTGGAAAGAAGCCTGCACGTTGTGCCTTTCAGCTCTAGGGCAAAGTAGCACACCCAGAGCAGAAGTCCTACTTCAGCCAGATCATGCCTGCAAAGAAACTGCGTTTCACAGGCCTTTGGAAGACATGTTCCCACTAGGCTGTAAGAGCACTGTGCAGAGCGAGTTGTTTCTTAGCTTCCCAAAGAGCTGGAAGCAAGATGCTTTGGGGCCCAACTCGCCCTTTGGAAAGAAGACTGCGTGTTGTGCCTCTCAGCTCCAGGGCAATTTAGCACACCCAGAGCAGAAGTTCTACTTCAGCCAGATCTGGCCTGCAAACAAACTGCGTTTCAGAGGCCTTTGTAAGAGATGTTCCCGGTAGGCTGTAAGAGCACTGTGTAGAGCGAGTTGTTTCTTAGCTTCCCAAAGAGCTGGAAGCAAGATGCTTTGGGGCCCAACTCGCCCTTTGGAAACAAGCCTGCACCTTGTACCTTTCAGCTCTAGTGCCAGGTGGCACACCCAGAGCAGAAGTTCTACTTCAGCCAGATTTGGCCTGCAAAGAAACTGCGTTTCACAGGCCTTTGTAAGAGATGTTACCGGTAGGCTGTAAGAGCACTGTGCAGAGCGAGTTGTTTCTTCGCTTCCCAAAGAGCTGGAAGCAAGATGCTCTGGGGCCCAACTCGCCCTTTGGAAAGAAGCCTGCACGTTGTGCCTTTCAGCTCTAGGGCAATGTGGCACACCCAGAGCAGAAGTTCTACTTCAGCCAGATCAGGCCTGCAAAGAAACTGCGTTTCACAGGCCTTTGGAAGAGATGTTCCAGGTAGGCTGTAAGAGCACTGTGCAGAGCGAGTTGTTTCTTAGCTTCCCAAAGAGCTGGAAACAAGATGCTCTGGGGCCCAACTCGCCCTTTGGAAACAAGCCTGCACGTTGTACCTTTCAGCTCTAGTGCCAGGTGGCACACCCAGAGCAAGAGTTCTACTTCAGCCAGATTTGGCCTGCAAAGAAACTGCGTTTCACAGGCCTTTGTAAGAGATGTTCCCGGTAGGCTGTAAGAGCACTGTGCAGAGCGAGTTGTTTCTTCGCTTCCCAAAGAGCTGGAAGCAAGATGCTCTGGGGCCCAACTCGCCCTTTGGAAAGAAGCCTGCACGTTGTGCCTTTCAGCTCTAGGGCAATGTGGCACACCCAGAGCAGAAGTTCTACTTCAGCCAGATCAGGCCTGCAAACAAACTGTGTTTCACAGGCCTTTGTAAGAGATGTTCCCGGTAGGCTGTAAGTGCACTGTGCAGAGCGAGTTGTTTCTTAGCTTCCCAAAGAGCTGGAAGCAAGATGCTTTGGGGCCCAACTCGCCCTTTGGAAAGAAGACTGCGTGTTGTGCCTCTCAGCTCCAGGGCAATTTAGCACACCCAGAGCAGAAGTTCTACTTCAGCCAGATCTGGCCTGCAAACAAACTGCGTTTCACAGGCCTTTGTAAGAGATGTTCCCGGTAGGCTGTAAGAGCACTGTGTAGAGCGAGTTGTTTCTTAGCTTCCCAAAGAGCTGGAAGCAAGATGCTTTGGGGCCCAACTCGCCCTTTGGAAACAAGCCTGCACCTTGTACCTTTCAGCTCTAGGGCAATGTGGCACACCCAGAGCAGAAGTCCTACTTCAGCCAGATCAGGCCTGCAAAGAAACTGCGTTTCACAGGCCTTTGGAAGAGAGGTTCCCACTAGGCTGTAAGAGCACTGTGCAGAGCGAGTTGTTTCTTAGCTTCCCAAAGAGCTGGAAGCAAGATGCTGTGGGGCCCAACTCGCCCTTAGGAAAGAAGCCTGCACGTTGTGCCTTTCAGCTCTAGGGCAAAGTAGCACACCCAGAGCAGAAGTGCTACTTCAGCCAGATCAGGCCTGCAAAGAAACTGCGTTTCACAGGCCTTTGGAAGAGATGTTCCCGGTAGGCTGTAAGAGCACTGTGCAGAGCGAGTTGTTTCTTAGCTTCCCAAAGAGCTGGAAGCAAGATGCCGTGGGGCCCAACTCGCCCTTTATAAAGAAGCCTGCACGTTGTGCTTTTCAGCTCTGGGGCAAAGTAGCACACCCAGAGCAGAAGTGCTACTTCAGCCAGATCAGGCCTGCAAAGAAACTGCGTTTCACAGGCCTTTGGAAGAGATGTTCCCACTAGGCTGTAAGAGCACTGTGCAGAGCGAGTTGTTTCTTAGCTTCCCAAAGAGCTGGAAGCAAGATGCTGTGGGGCCCAACTCGCCCTTTGGAAAGAAGCCTGCACGTTGTGCCTTTCAGCTCTAGGGCAAAGTAGCACACCCAGAGCAGAAGTCCTACTTCAGCCAGATCAGGCCTGCAAAGAAACTGCGTTTCACAGTCCTTTGGAAGAGATGTTCCCGGTAGGCTGTAAGAGCGCTGTGCAGAGAGAGTGGTTTCTTATCTTCCCAAAGAGCTGGAAGCAAGATGCTGTGGGGCCCAACTCGCCCTTTGGAAAGAAGCCTGCACGTTGTGCCTTTCAGCTCTAGGGCAAAGTAGCACACCCAGAGCAGAAGTCCTACTTCAGCCAGATCAGGCCTGCAAAGAAACTGCGTTTCACAGGCCTTTGGAAGACATGTTCCCACTAGGCTGTAAGAGCACTGTGCAGAGCGAGTTGTTTCTTAGCTTCCCAAAGAGCTGGAAGCAAGATGCTTTGGGGCCCAACTCGCCCTTTGGAAAGAAGACTGCGTGTTGTGCCTCTCAGCTCCAGGGAAATTTAGCACACCCAGAGCAGAAGTTCTACTTCAGCCAGATCTGGCCTGCAAACAAACTGCGTTTCACAGGCCTTTGTAAGAGATGTTCCCGGTAGGCTGTAAGAGCACTGTGTAGAGCGAGTTGTTTCTTAGCTTCCCAAAGAGCTGGAAGCAAGATGCTTTGGGGCCCAACTCGCCCTTTGGAAACAAGCCTGCACCTTGTACCTTTCAGCTCTAGTGCCAGGTGGCACACCCAGAGCAGAAGTTCTACTTCAGCCAGATTTGGCCTGCAAAGAAACTGCGTTTCACAGGCCTTTGTAAGAGATGTTACCGGTAGGCTGTAAGAGCACTGTGCAGAGCGAGTTGTTTCTTCGCTTCCCAAAGAGCTGGAAGCAAGATGCTCTGGGGCCCAACTCGCCCTTTGGAAAGAAGCCTGCACGTTGTGCCTTTCAGCTCTAGGGCAATGTGGCACACCCAGAGCAGAAGTTCTACTTCAGCCAGATCAGGCCTGCAAAGAAACTGCGTTTCACAGGCCTTTGGAAGAGATGTTCCAGGTAGGCTGTAAGAGCACTGTGCAGAGCGAGTTGTTTCTTAGCTTCCCAAAGAGCTGGAAACAAGATGCTCTGGGGCCCAACTCACCCTTTGGAAACAAGCCTGCACGTTGTACCTTTCAGCTCTAGTGCCAGGTGGCACACCCAGAGCAAGAGTTCTACTTCAGCCAGATTTGGCCTGCAAAGAAACTGCGTTTCACAGGCCTTTGTAAGAGATGTTCCCGGTAGGCTGTAAGAGCACTGTGCAGAGCGAGTTGTTTCTTCGCTTCCCAAAGAGCTGGAAGCAAGATGCTCTGGGGCCCAACTCGCCCTTTGGAAAGAAGCCTGCACGTTGTGCCTTTCAGCTCTAGGGCAATGTGGCACACCCAGAGCAGAAGTTCTACTTCAGCCAGATCAGGCCTGCAAACAAACTGCGTTTCACAGGCCTTTGTAAGAGATGTTCCCGGTAGGCTGTAAGTGCACTGTGCAGAGCGAGTTGTTTCTTAGCTTCCCAAAGAGCTGGAAGCAAGATGCTTTGGGGCCCAACTCGCCCTTTGGAAAGAAGACTGCGTGTTGTGCCTCTCAGCTCCAGGGCAATTTAGCACACCCAGAGCAGAAGTTCTACTTCAGCCAGATCTGGCCTGCAAACAAACTGCGTTTCACAGGCCTTTGTAAGAGATGTTCCCGGTAGGCTGTAAGAGCACTGTGTAGAGCGAGTTGTTTCTTAGCTTCCCAAAGAGCTGGAAGCAAGATGCTTTGGGGCCCAACTCGCCCTTTGGAAACAAGCCTGCACCTTGTACCTTTCAGCTCTAGGGCAATGTGGCACACCCAGAGCAGAAGTCCTACTTCAGCCAGATCAGGCCTGCAAAGAAACTGCGTTTCACAGGCCTTTGGAAGAGAGGTTCCCACTAGGCTGTAAGAGCACTGTGCAGAGCGAGTTGTTTCTTAGCTTCCCAAAGAGCTGGAAGCAAGATGCTGTGGGGCCCAACTCGCCCTTTGGAAAGAAGCCTGCACGTTGTGCCTTTCAGCTCTAGGGCAAAGTAGCACACCCAGAGCAGAAGTGCTACTTCAGCCAGATCAGGCCTGCAAAGAAACTGCGTTTCACAGGCCTTTGGAAGAGATGTTCCCACTAGGCTGTAAGAGCACTGTGCAGAGCGAGTTGTTTCTTAGCTTCCCAAAGAGCTGGAAGCAAGATGCTGTGGGGCCCAACTCGCCCTTTGGAAAGAAGCCTGCACGTTGTGCCTTTCAGCTCTAGGGCAAAGTAGCACACCCAGAGCAGAAGTCCTACTTCAGCCAGATCAGGCCTGCAAAGAAACTGCGTTTCACAGTCCTTTGGAAGAGATGTTCCCGGTAGGCTGTAAGAGCGCTGTGCAGAGAGAGTGGTTTCTTATCTTCCCAAAGAGCTGGAAGCAAGATGCTGTGGGGCCCAACTCGCCCTTTGGAAAGAAGCCTGCACGTTGTGCCTTTCAGCTCTAGGGCAAAGTAGCACACCCAGAGCAGAAGTCCTACTTCAGCCAGATCAGGCCTGCAAAGAAACTGCGTTTCACAGGCCTTTGGAAGACATGTTCCCACTAGGCTGTAAGAGCACTGTGCAGAGCGAGTTGTTTCTTAGCTTCCCAAAGAGCTGGAAGCAAGATGCTGTGGGGCCCAACTCGCCCTTTGGAAAGAAGCCTGCACGTTGTGCCTTTCAGCTCTAGGGCAAAGTAGCACACCCAGAGCAGAAGTCCTACTTCAGCCAGATCAGGCCTGCAAAGAAACTGGGTTTCACAGGCCTTTGGAACACATGTTCCCGGTAGGCTGTAAGAGCACTGTGCAGAGCGAGTTGTTTCTTAGCTTCCCAAAGAGCTGGAAGCAAGATGCTGTGGGGCCCAACTCGCCCTTTGGAAAGAAGCCTGCACGTTGTGCCTTTCAGCTCTAGGGCAAAGTAGCACACCCAGAGCAGAAGTCCTACTTCAGCCAGATCAGGCCTGCAAAGAAACTGCGTTTCACAGGCCTTTGGAAGAGAGGTTCCCACTAGGCTGTAAGAGCACTGTGCAGAGCGAGTTGTTTCTTAGCTTCCCAAAGAGCTGGAAGCAAGATGCTGTGGGGCCCAACTCGCCCTTTGGAAAGAAGCCTGCACGTTGTGCCTTTCAGCTCTAGGGCAAAGTAGCACACCCAGAGCAGAAGTCCTACTTCAGCCAGATCAGGCCTGCAAAGAAACTGCGTTTCACAGGCCTTTGGAAGAGATGTTCCCACTAGGCTGTAAGAGCACTGTGCAGAGCGAGTTGTTTCTTAGCTTCCCAAAGAGCTGGAAGCAAGATGCTGTGGGGCCCAACTCGCCCTTTGGAAAGAAGCCTGCACGTTGTGTCTTTCAGCTCTATGGCAAAGTAGCACACCCAGAGCAGAAGTCCTACTTCAGCCAGATCAAGCCTGCAAAGAAACTGCGTTTCACAGGCCTTTGGAAGAGATGTTCCCGGTAGGCTGTAAGAGCACTGTGCAGAGCGAGTTGTTTCTTAGCTTCCCAAAGAGCTGGAAGCAAGATGCTGTGGGGCCCAACTCGCCCTTTGGAAAGAAGCCTGCACGTTGTGCCTTTCAGCTCTAGGGCAAAGTAGCACACCCAGAGCAGAAGTCCTACTTCAGCCAGATCAGGCCTGCAAAGAAACTGCGTTTCACAGGCCTTTGGAAGAGATGTTCCCGGTAGGCTGTAAGAGCACTGTGCAGAGCGAGTTGTTTCTTAGCTTCCCAAAGAGCTGGAAGCAAGATGCCGTGGGGCCCAACTCGCCCTTTATAAAGAAGCCTGCACGTTGTGCTTTTCAGCTCTGGGGCAAAGTAGCACACCCAGAGCAGAAGTGCTACTTCAGCCAGATCAGGCCTGCAAAGAAACTGCGTTTCACAGGCCTTTGGAAGAGATGTTCCCACTAGGCTGTAAGAGCACTGTGCAGAGCGAGTTGTTTCTTAGCTTCCCAAAGAGCTGGAAGCAAGATGCTGTGGGGCCCAACTCGCCCTTTGGAAAGAAGCCTGCACGTTGTGCCTTTCAGCTCTAGGGCAAAGTAGCACACCCAGAGCAGAAGTCCTACTTCAGCCAGATCAGGCCTGCAAAGAAACTGCGTTTCACAGTCCTTTGGAAGAGATGTTCCCGGTAGGCTGTAAGAGCGCTGTGCAGAGAGAGTGGTTTCTTATCTTCCCAAAGAGCTGGAAGCAAGATGCTGTGGGGCCCAACTCGCCCTTTGGAAAGAAGCCTGCACGTTGTGCCTTTCAGCTCTAGGGCAAAGTAGCACACCCAGAGCAGAAGTGCTACTTCAGCCAGATCAGGCCTGCAAAGAAACTGCGTTTCACAGGCCTTTGGAAGACATGTTCCCACTAGGCTGTAAGAGCACTGTGCAGAGCGAGTTGTTTCTTAGCTTCCCAAAGAGCTGGAAGCAAGATGCTTTGGGGCCCAACTCGCCCTTTGGAAAGAAGACTGCGTGTTGTGCCTCTCAGCTCCAGGGCAATTTAGCACACCCAGAGCAGAAGTTCTACTTCAGCCAGATCTGGCCTGCAAACAAACTGCGTTTCACAGGCCTTTGTAAGAGATGTTCCCGGTAGGCTGTAAGAGCACTGTGTAGAGCGAGTTGTTTCTTAGCTTCCCAAAGAGCTGGAAGCAAGATGCTTTGGGGCCCAACTCGCCCTTTGGAAACAAGCCTGCACCTTGTACCTTTCAGCTCTAGTGCCAGGTGGCACACCCAGAGCAGAAGTTCTACTTCAGCCAGATTTGGCCTGCAAAGAAACTGCGTTTCACAGGCCTTTGTAAGAGATGTTACCGGTAGGCTGTAAGAGCACTGTGCAGAGCGAGTTGTTTCTTCGCTTCCCAAAGAGCTGGAAGCAAGATGCTCTGGGGCCCAACTCGCCCTTTGGAAAGAAGCCTGCACGTTGTGCCTTTCAGCTCTAGGGCAATGTGGCACACCCAGAGCAGAAGTTCTACTTCAGCCAGATCAGGCCTGCAAAGAAACTGCGTTTCACAGGCCTTTGGAAGAGATGTTCCAGGTAGGCTGTAAGAGCACTGTGCAGAGCGAGTTGTTTCTTAGCTTCCCAAAGAGCTGGAAACAAGATGCTCTGGGGCCCAACTCGCCCTTTGGAAACAAGCCTGCACGTTGTACCTTTCAGCTCTAGTGCCAGGTGGCACACCCTGAGCAAGAGTTCTACTTCAGCCAGATTTGGCCTGCAAAGAAACTGCGTTTCACAGGCCTTTGTAAGAGATGTTCCCGGTAGGCTGTAAGAGCACTGTGCAGAGCGAGTTGTTTCTTCGCTTCCCAAAGAGCTGGAAGCAAGATGCTTTGGGGCCCAACTCGCCCTTTGGAAAGAAGACTGCGTGTTGTGCCTCTCAGCTCCAGGGCAATTTAGCACACCCAGAGCAGAAGTTCTACTTCAGCCAGATCTGGCCTGCAAACAAACTGCGTTTCACAGGCCTTTGTAAGAGATGTTCCCGGTAGGCTGTAAGAGCACTGTGTAGAGCGAGTTGTTTCTTAGCTTCCCAAAGAGCTGGAAGCAAGATGCTTTGGGGCCCAACTCGCCCTTTGGAAACAAGCCTGCACCTTGTACCTTTCAGCTCTAGGGCAATGTGGCACACCCAGAGCAGAAGTTCTACTTCAGCCAGATCAGGCCTGCAAAGAAACTGCCTTTCACAGGCCTTTGTAAGACATGTTCCCGGGAGGCTGTAAGAGCACTGTGCAGAGCGAGCTGTTTCTTCGCTTCCCAAAGAGCTGGAAGCAAGATGCTCTGGGGCCCAACACGCCCTTTGGAAAGAAGCCTGCACGTTGAGCCTTTCAGCTCTAGGGCAATGTGGCACACCCAGAGCAGAAGTTCTACTTCAGCCACATCAGGCCTGCAAAGAAACTGCGTTTCACAGGCCTTTGTAAGACATGTTCTAGGTAGGCTCGAAGAGCCCTGTGCACAGCAAGCTGTTTCTTACCTGCTCGAAGAGCTGGAAGCTGGACGCTGAGGTACTAGTCTCCCCTTGGGGAAACAAGGCAGGACTTGGTGCCTTGCATCTCTAGGGCCATGTTGCACACGGCAGAGCAGAAGTTCTACTTCAGCCAGATCAGGGCTGGGAAGAAACTGCGTTTCACAGTCCGTTTTAAGACATGTTCCCGGTAGGCTGTAAGAGCCCTATGCAGAGCGAGTTGTTTCTTAGCTGCCGAAAGAGCTGGATGCTTTACTTGAGGGACTTGTCTACCCTTGTGGAATCAAGGCAGGACTTTGTGCCTTGCAGCTCTAGCGCCATGTAGGACCCGGCAGAGCAGAAGTTCTACTTCAGCCAGATCAGGCCTGCAAAGAAATTGCGTTTCACAGGCATTGGAAGAGATGTTCCCTGTAGGCTATAAGAGCACTGGGCAGAGCGAATTGTTTCTCAGCTTCCCAAAGAGCTGGAAGCAAGATGCTTTGGGTCCCAACTCGCCCTTTGGAAAGAAGCCTGCACGTTGTGCCTTTCAGCTCTAGGGCCATGTGACACACCCAGAGCAGAAGTTCTACTTCAGCCAGATCAGGCCTGCAAAGAAACTGCGTTTAACAGGCCTTTGGAAGAGATGTTCCCGGTAGGCTGTAAGAGCACTATGCAGAGCGAATTGTTTCTTAGCTTCCCAAAGAGCTGGAAGCAAGATGCTTTGGGGCCCAACTCGCCCTTTGGAAACAAGCCTGCACGTTGTACATTTCAGCTCTAGGGCCATGTGGCACACCCAGAGCAGAAGTTCTACTTCAGCCAGATCAGGGCTGGGAAGAAACTGCGTTTCACTGTCCGTTTTAAGACATGTTCCCGGTAGGCTGTAAGAGCCCTATGCAGAGCGAGTTGTCTCTTAGCTGCTGAAAGAGCTGGATGCTGGACTTGAGGGACTTCTCTACCCTTGTGGAATCAAGGCAGGACTTTGTGCCTTGCAGCTCTAGCGCCATGTAGGACCCGGCAGAGCAGAAGTTCTACTTAAGCCAGATCAGGCCTGGGAAGAAACTGCGTTTCACAGGCCTTTGTAAGACTCGTTCCCTGTAGGCTGTAAAACACCAGTGCAGAGCAAGTTGTTTCTTAGCTGCCCAAAGAGGTGGAAGCCCCACGCTGTGGGGCCTGTCTGCCCTTGAGGAGTCAGGGCAGGACTTTGAGCCTTGAAACTCTAGGCCGATGTAGGACACGGCATAGCAGCAGTTCTACCTCAGCGAGATAAGGCCTGCAAAGAAAATGCGTTTCTCAGGCCTTTGGAAGACATGTTCCCGGTAGGCTGTAAGAGCACTGTGCAGAGCGAGTTGTTTCTTAGCTTCCCAAAGAGCTGGAAGCAAGATGCTATGGGGCCCAACTCGCCCTTTGGAAAGAAGACTGCGGGTTGTGCCTTTCAGCTCCAGGGCAATGTAGCACACCCAGAGCAGAAGTTCTACTTAAGCCAGATCAGGCCTGCAAACAAACTGCGTTTCACAGGCCTTTGTAAGAGATGTTCCCGGTAGGCTGTAAGAGCACTGTGCAGAGCGAGTTGTTTCTTAGCTTCCCAAAGAGCTGGAAGCAAGATGCTTTGGGGCCCAACTCGCCCTTTGGAAAGAAGACTGCGGGTTGTGCCTTTCAGCTCCAGGGCAATGTAGCACACCCAGAGGAGAAGTTCTACTTAAGCCAGATCAGGCCTGCAAACAAACTGCGTTTCACAGGCCTTTGTAAGAGATGTTCCCGGTAGGCTGTAAGAGCACTGTGCAGAGCGAGTTGTTTCTTCGCTTCCCAAAGAGCTGGAAGCAAGATGCTCTGGGGCCCAACTCGCCCTTTGGAAAGAAGCCTGCACGTTGTGCCTTTCAGCTCTAGGGCAATGTGGCACGCCCAGAGCAGAAGTTCTACTTCAGCCACATCAGGCCTGCAAAGAAACTGCGTTTCACAGGCCTTTGGAAGACATGTTCCAAGTAGGCTGTAAGAGCACTATGCAGAGCGAGTTGTTTCTTAGCTTCCCAAAGAGCTGGAAGCAAGATTCTTTGGGGCCCAACTCGCTTTTTGGAAAGGAGACTGCGGGTTGTGCCTTTCAGCTCCAGGGCAATGTAGCACACCCAGAGCAGAAGTTCTACTTCAGCCAGATCAGGCCTGCAAAGAAACTGCGTTTAACAGGCCTTTGGAAGAGATGTTCCCTGTAGGCTGTAAGAGCACTGTGCAGAGCGAGTTGTTTCTTAGCTTCCCAAAGAGCTGGAAGCAACATGCTCTGGGGCCCAACACGCCCTTTGGAAACAAGCCTGCACGTTGTACATTTCAGCTCTAGGGCCATGTGGCACACCCAGAGCAGAAGTTCTACTTCAGCCAGATCAGGGCTGGGAAGAAACTGCGTTTCACAGTCCGTTTTAAGACATGTTTCCGGTAGGCTGTAAGAGCCCTATGCAGAGCGAGTTGTCTCTTAGCTGCTGAAAGAGCTGGATGCTGGACTTGAGGGACTTGTCTACCCTTGTGGAATCAAGGCAGGACTTTGTGCCTTGCAGCTCTAGCGCCATGTAGGACCCGGCAGAGCAGAAGTTCTACTTAAGCCAGATCAGGCCTGGGAAGAAACTGCGTTTCACAGGCCTTTGTAAGACTCGTTCCCTGTAGGCTGTAAAACACCAGTGCAGAGCAAGTTGTTTCTTAGCTGCCCAAAGAGGTGGAAGCCCCACGCTGTGGGGCCTGTCTGCCCTTGAGGAGTCAGGGCAGGACTTTGAGCCTTGCAACTCTAGGCCGATGTAGGACACGGCATAGCAGCAGTTCTACCTCAGCGAGATAAGGCCTGCAAGGAAACTGTATTTCTCAGGCCTTTGCAAGAGATGTTCCCGGTCGGCTGTAAGACAGGTCTGCAGAGCGAGTAGTTTCTTAGCTTCCCAAAGAGCTGGAAGCAAGATGCTTTGGGGCCCAACTCGCCCTTTGGAAAGAAGACTGGGGGTTGTGCCTCTCAGCTCCAGGGCAATTTAGCACACCCAGAGCAGAAGTTCTACTTCAGCCAGATCAGGCCTGCAAACAAACTGCGTTTCACAGGCCTTTGTAAGAGATGTTCCCGGTAGGCTGTAAGTGCACTGTGCAGAGCGAGTTGTTTCTTAGCTTCCCAAAGAGCTGGAAGCAAGATGCTTTGGGGCCCAACTCGCCCTTTGGAAAGAAGCCTGCACGTTGTGCCTTTCAGCTCTAGGGCCATGTGACACACCCAGAGCAGAAGTTCTACTTCAGCCAGATCAGGGCTGGGAAGAAACTGCGTTTAACAGGCCTTTGGAAGAGATGTTCCCGGTAGGCTGTAAGAGCACTGTGCTGAGCCAGTTGTTTCTTAGCTGCCGAAAGAGCTGGAAGCTGGACCTGAGGGACTTGTCTACCCTTGTGGAAACAAGGCCGGACTTTGTGCCTTGCAGCTCTAGCACCATGTAGGACCCGGCAGAGCAGAAGTTCTACTTCAGCCAGATCAGGGCTGGGAAGAAACTGCGTTTCACAGGCCTTTGTAAGACTCGTTCCCTGTAGGCTGTAAAACACCAGTGCAGAGCAAGTTGTTTCTTAGCTGCCCAAAGAGGTGGAAGCCCCACGCTGTGGGGCCTGTCTGCCCTTGAGGAGTCAAGGCAGGACTTTGAGCCTTGCAACTCTAGGCCGATGAAGGACACGGCATAGCAGCAGTTCTACCTCAGCGAGATAAGGCCTGCAAGGAAACTGTATTTCTCAGGCCTTTGCAAGAGATGTTCCCGGTTGGCTGTAAGAGAGGTCTGCAGAGCGAGTTGTTTCTTAGCTTCCCAAAGAGCTGGAAGCAAGATGCTTTGGGGCCCAACTCGCCCTTTGGAAAGAAGACTGGGGGTTGTGCCTCTCAGGTCCAGGGCAATTTAGCACACCCAGAGCAGAAGTTCTACTTCAGCCAGATCAGGCCTGCAAAAAAACTGCGTTTCACAGGCCTTTGTAAGACATGTTCCCGGTAGGCTGTAAGAGCACTGTGCAGAGCGAGTTGTTTCTTAGCTTCCCAAAGAGCTGGAAGCAAGATTCTTTGGGGCCCAACTCGCTTTTTGGAAAGGAGACTGCGGGTTGTGCCTTTCAGCTCCAGGGCAATGTAGCACACCCAGAGCAGAATTTCTACTTCAGCCAGATCAGGCCTGCAAAGAAACTGCCTTTCACAGGCCTTTGTAAGAGATGTTCCCTGTAGGCTGTAAGAGCACTGTGCAGAGCGAGTTGTTTCTTCGCTTCCCAAAGAGCTGGAAGCAACATGCTCTGGGGCCCAACACGCCCTTTGGAAAGAAGCCAGCACGTTGTGCCTCTCAGCTCTAGGGCAATGTGGCACACCCAGAGCAGAAGTTCTACTTCAGCCACATCAGGCCTGCAAAGAAACTGCGTTTCACAGGCCTTTGTAAGACATGTTCTAGGTAGGCTGGAAGAGCCCTGTGCACAGCAAGCTGTTTCTTAGCTGCTCCAAGAGCTGGAAGCTGGACGCTGAGGTGCTAGTCTCCCCTTGGGGAAACAAGGCAGGACTTTGTGCCTTGCATCTCTAGTGCAAGGTTGCACACGGCAGAGCAGAAGTTCTACTTCAGCCAGATCAGGGCTGGGAAGGAACTGCGTTTCACAGTCCGTTTTAAGACATGTTCCGGTAGCTGTAAGAGCCCTATGCAGAGCGAGTTGTTTCTTAGCAGCCGAAAGATCTGGATGCTGGACTTGAGGGACTTGTCTACCCTTGTGGAATCAAGGCAGGACTTTGTGCCTTGCAGCTCTAGCGCCATGTAGGACCCAGCAGAGCAGAAGTTCTACTTCAGCCAGGTCAGGCCTGCAAAGAAACTGCCTTTCACAGGCCTTTGTAAGAGATGATCCCGGTAGGCTGTAAGAGCACTGTGCAGAGCGAGTTGTTTCTTCACTTCCCAAAGAGCTGGAAGCAAGAGGCTCTGGGGCCCAACTCGCCCTTTGGAAAGAAGCTTGCACGTTGTGCCTTTCAGCTCTAGGGCCATGTGACACACCCAGAGCAGAAGTTCTACTTCAGCCAGATCAGGCCTGCAAAGAAACTGCCTTTCACAGGCCTTTGTAAGACATGTTCCCGGGAGGCTGTAAGAGCACTGTGCAGAGCGAGTTGTTTCTTAGCTTCCCAAAGAGCTGGAAGCAAGATGCTTTGGGGCCCAACTCGCCCTTTGGAAACAAGCCTGCACGTTGTACATTTCAGCTCTAGGGCCAGGTGGCACACCCAGAGCAGAAGTTCTACTTCAGCCAGATTAGGCCTGCAAAGAAACTGCGTTTCACAGGCCTTTGTAAGAGATGTTACCGGTAGGCTGTAAGAGCACTGTGCAGAGCGAGTTGTTTCTTCGCTTCCCAAAGAGCTGGAAGCAAGATGCTCTGGGGCCCAACTCGCTTTGTGGAAAGGAGAGTGCACGTTGTGCCTTTCAGCTCTAGGACAATGTAGCACACCCAGAGCAGAAGTTCTACTTCAGCCAGATCAGGCCTGCAAAGAAACTGCCTTTCACAGGCCTTTGTAAGAGATGTTCCCTGTAGGCTGTAAGAGCACTGTGCAGAGCGAGTTGTTTCTTCGCTTCCCAAAGAGCTGGAAGCAACATGCTCTGGGGCCCAACACGCCCTTTGGAAAGAAGCCAGCACGTTGTGCCTCTCAGCTCTAGGGCAATGTGGCACACCCAGAGCAGAAGTTCTACTTCAGCCACATCAGGCCTGCAAAGAAACTGCGTTTCACAGGCCTTTGTAAGACATGTTCTAGGTAGGCTGGAAGAGCCCTGTGCACAGCAAGCTGTTTCTTAGCTGCTCCAAGAGCTGGAAGCTGGACGCTGAGGTGCTAGTCTCCCCTTGGGGAAACAAGGCAGGACTTTGTGCCTTGCATCTCTAGGGCCATGTTGCACATGGCAGAGCAGAAGTTCTACTTCAGCCAGATCAGGGCTGGGAAGGAACTGCGTTTCACAGTCCGTTTTAAGACATGTTCCCGGTAGGCTGTAAGAGCCCTATGCAGAGCGAGTTGTTTCTTAGCAGCCGAAAGAGCTGGATGCTGGACTTGAGGGACTTGTCTACCCTTGTGGAATCAAGGCAGGACTTTGTGCCTTGCAGCTCTAGCGCCATGTAGGACCCGGCAGAGCAGAAGTTCTACTTCAGCCAGATCAGGCCTGCAAAGAAATTGCGTTTCACAGGCCTTTGTAAGAGATGTTCCCTGCTGTCTGTAAGAGCACTGGGCAGAGCGAATTGTTTCTCAGCTTCCCAAAGAGCTGGAATCAAGATGCTTTGGGTCCCAACTCGCCCTTTGGAAAGAAGCCTGCACGTTGTGCCTTTCAGCTCTAGGGCCATGTGACACACCCAGAGCAGAAGTTCTACTTCAGCCACATCAGGCCTGCAAAGAAACTGCGTTTCACAGGCCTTTGTAAGACATGGTCCAGGTAGGCTGGAAGAGCCCTGTGCACAGCAAGCTGTTTCTTAGCTGCTCCAAGAGCTGGAAGCTGGACGCTGAGGTACTAGTCTCCCCTTGGGGAAACAAGGCAGGACTTTGTGCCTTGCATCTCTAGGGCCATGTTGCACACGGCAGAGCAGAAGTTCTACTTCAGCCAGATCAGGCCTGGGAAGAAACTGCGTTTCGCAGGCCTTTGTAAGACTCGTTCCCTGTAGGCCGTAAAACACCAGTGCAGAGCAAGTTGTTTCTTAGCTGCCCAAAGAGGTGGAAGCCCCACGCTGTGGGGCCTGTCTGCCCTTGAGGAGTCAGGGCAGGACTTTGAGCCTTGAAACTCTAGGCCGATGTAGGACACGGCATAGCAGCAGTTCTACCTCAGCGAGATAAGGCCTGCAAAGAAAATGCGTTTCTCAGGCCTTTGGAAGACATGTTCCCGGTAGGCTGTAAGAGCACTGTGCAGAGCGAGTTGTTTCTTAGCTTCCCAAAGAGCTGGAAGCAAGATGCTTTGGGGCCCAACTCGCCCTTTGGAAAGAAGACTGCGTGTTGTGCCTCTCAGCTCCAGGGCAATTTAGCACACCCAGAGCAGAAGTTCTACTTCAGCCAGATCTGGCCTGCAAACAAACTGCGTTTCACAGGCCTTTGTAAGAGATGTTCCCGGTAGGCTGTAAGAGCACTGTGTAGAGCGAGTTGTTTCTTAGCTTCCCAAAGAGCTGGAAGCAAGATGCTTTGGGGCCCAACTCGCCCTTTGGAAACAAGCCTGCACCTTGTACCTTTCAGCTCTAGGGCAATGTGGCACACCCAGAGCAGAAGTTCTACTTCAGCCAGATCAGGCCTGCAAAGAAACTGCCTTTCACAGGCCTTTGTAAGACATGTTCCCGGGAGGCTGTAAGAGCACTGTGCAGAGCGAATTGTTTCTCCGCTTCCCAAAGAGCTGGAAGCAAGATGCTCTGGGGCCCAACACGCCCTTTGGAAAGAAGCCTGCACGTTGTGCCTTTCAGCTCTAGGGCAATGTGGCACACCCAGAGCAGAAGTTCTACTTCAGCCACATCAGGCCTGCAAAGAAACTGCGTTTCACAGGCCTTTGTAAGACATGTTCTAGGTAGGCTGGAAGAGCCCTGTGCACAGCAAGCTGTTTCTTACCTGCTCGAAGAGCTGGAAGCTGGACGCTGAGGTACTAGTCTCCCCTTGGGGAAACAAGGCAGGACTTGGTGCCTTGCATCTCTAGGGCCATGTTGCACACGGCAGAGCAGAAGTTCTACTTCAGCCAGATCAGGGCTGGGAAGAAACTGCGTTTCACAGTCCGTTTTAAGACATGTTCCCGGTAGGCTGTAAGAGCCCTATGCAGAGCGAGTTGTTTCTTAGCTGCCGAAAGAGCTGGATGCTTTACTTGAGGGACTTGTCTACCCTTGTGGAATCAAGGCAGGACTTTGCGCCTTGCAGCTCTAGCGCCATGTAGGACCCGGCAGAGCAGAAGTTCTACTTCAGCCAGATCAGGCCTGCAAAGAAATTGCGTTTCACAGGCATTGGAAGAGATGTTCCCTGTAGGCTATAAGAGCACTGGGCAGAGCGAATTGTTTCTCAGCTTCCCAAAGAGCTGGAAGCAAGATGCTTTGGGTCCCAACTCGCCCTTTGGAAAGAAGCCTGCACGTTGTGCCTTTCAGCTCTAGGGCCATGTGACACACCCAGAGCAGAAGTTCTACTTCAGCCAGATCAGGCCTGCAAAGAAACTGCGTTTAACAGGCCTTTGGAAGAGATGTTCCCGGTAGGCTGTAAGAGCACTATGCAGAGCGAATTGTTTCTTAGCTTCCCAAAGAGCTGGAAGCAAGATGCTTTGGGGCCCAACTCGCCCTTTGGAAACAAGCCTGCACGTTGTACATTTCAGCTCTAGGGCCATGTGGCACACCCAGAGCAGAAGTTCTACTTCAGCCAGATCAGGGCTGGGAAGAAACTGCGTTTCACTGTCCGTTTTAAGACATGTTCCCGGTAGGCTGTAAGAGCCCTATGCAGAGCGAGTTGTCTCTTAGCTGCTGAAAGAGCTGGATGCTGGACTTGAGGGACTTGTCTACCCTTGTGGAATCAAGGCAGGACTTTGTGCCTTGCAGCTCTAGCGCCATGTAGGACCCGGCAGAGCAGAAGTTCTACTTAAGCCAGATCAGGCCTGGGAAGAAACTGCGTTTCACAGGCCTTTGTAAGACTCGTTCCCTGTAGGCTGTAAAACACCAGTGCAGAGCAAGTTGTTTCTTAGCTGCCCAAAGAGGTGGAAGCCCCACGCTGTGGGGCCTGTCTGCCCTTGAGGAGTCAGGGCAGGACTTTGAGCCTTGAAACTCTAGGCCGATGTAGGACACGGCATAGCAGCAGTTCTACCTCAGCGAGATAAGGCCTGCAAAGAAAATGCGTTTCTCAGGCCTTTGGAAGACATGTTCCCGGTAGGCTGTAAGAGCACTGTGCAGAGCGAGTTGTTTCTTAGCTTCCCAAAGAGCTGGAAGCAAGATGCTTTGGGGCCCAACTCGCCCTTTGGAAAGAAGACTGCGTGTTGTGCCTCTCAGCTCCAGGGCAATTTAGCACACCCAGAGCAGAAGTTCTACTTCAGCCAGATCTGGCCTGCAAACAAACTGTGTTTCACAGGCCTTTGTAAGAGATGTTCCCGGTAGGCTGTAAGAGCACTGTGTAGAGCGAGTTGTTTCTTAGCTTCCCAAAGAGCTGGAAGCAAGATGCTTTGGGGCCCAACTCGCCCTTTGGAATCAAGCCTGCACCTTGTACCTTTCAGCTCTAGTGCCAGGTGGCACACCCAGAGCAGAAGTTCTACTTCAGCCAGATTTGGCCTGCAAAGAAACTGCGTTTCACAGGCCTTTGTAAGAGATGTTACCGGTAGGCTGTAAGAGCACTGTTCAGAGCGAGTTGTTTCTTCGCTTCCCAAAGAGCTGGAAGCAAGATGCTCTGGGGCCCAACTCGCCCTTTGGAAAGAAGCCTGCACGTTGTGCCTTTCAGCTCTAGGGCAATGTGGCACACCCAGAGCAGAAGTTCTACTTCAGCCAGATCAGGCCTGCAAAGAAACTGCGTTTCACAGGCCTTTGTAAGAGATGTTCCCTGTAGGCTGTAAGAGCACTGGGCAGAGCGAATTGTTTCTCAGCTTCCCAAAGAGCTGGAATCAAGATGCTTTGGGTCCCAACTCGCCCTTTGGAAAGAAGCCTGCACGTTGTGCCTTTCAGCTCTAGGGCCATGTGACACACCCAGAGCAGAAGTTCTACTTCAGCCAGATCAGGGCTGGGAAGAAACTGCGTTTAACAGGCCTTTGGAAGAGATGTTCCCGGTAGGCTGTAAGAGCACTGTGCTGAGCCAGTTGTTTCTTAGCTGCCGAAAGAGCTGGAAGCTGGACCTGAGGGACTTGTCTACCCTTGTGGAAACAAGGCCGGACTTTGTGCCTTGCAGCTCTAGCGCCATGTAGGACCCGGCAGAGCAGAAGTTCTACTTCAGCCAGATCAGGGCTGGGAAGAAACTGCGTTTCACAGGCCTTTGTAAGACTCGTTCCCTGTAGGCTGTAAAACACCAGTGCAGAGCAAGTTGTTTCTTAGCTGCCCAAAGAGGTGGAAGCCCCACGCTGTGGGGCCTGTCTGCCCTTGAGGAGTCAAGGCAGGACTTTGAGCCTTGCAACTCTAGGCCGATGAAGGACACGGCATAGCAGCAGTTCTACCTCAGCGAGATAAGGCCTGCAAGGAAACTGTATTTCTCAGGCCTTTGCAAGAGATGTTCCCGGTTGGCTGTAAGAGAGGTCTGCAGAGCGAGTTGTTTCTTAGCTTCCCAAAGAGCTGGAAGCAAGATGCTTTGGGGCCCAACTCGCCCTTTGGAAAGAAGACTGGGGGTTGTGCCTCTCAGCTCCAGGGCAATTTAGCACACCCAGAGCAGAAGTTCTACTTCAGCCAGATCAGGCCTGCCAAGAAACTGCGTTTCACAGGCCTTTGTAAGACATGTTCCCGGGAGGCTGTAAGAGCACTGTGCAGAGCAAGTTGTTTCTTCGCTTCCCAAAGAGCTGGAAGCAAGATGCTCTGGGGCCCAACACGCCCTTTGGAAAGAAGCCTGCACGTTGTGCCTTTCAGCTCTAGGGCAATGTGGCACACCCAGAGCAGAAGTTCTACTTCAGCCAGATCGGGCCTGCAAAGAAACTGCGTTTCACAGGCCTTTGTAAGACATGTTCCAGGTAGGCTGTAAGTGCACTGTGCAGAGCGAGTTGTTTCTTACCTGCTCCAAGAGCTGGAAGCTGGACGCTGAGGTACTAGTCTCCCCTTGGGGAAACAAGGCAGGACTTGGTGCCTTGCATCTCTAGGGCCATGTTGCACACGGCAGAGCAGAAGTTCTACTTCAGCCAGATCAGGGCTGGGAAGAAACTGCGTTTCACAGTCCGTTTTAAGACATGTTCCCGGTAGGCTGTAAGAGCCCTATGCAGAGCGAGTTGTTTCTTAGCTGCCGAAAGAGCTGGATGCTGGACTTGAGGGACTTGTCTACCCTTGTGGAATCAAGGCAGGACTTTGTGCCTTGCAGCTCTAGCGCCATGTAGGACCCGGCAGAGCAGAAGTTCTACTTCAGCCAGATCAGGCCTGCAAAGAAATTGCGTTTCACAGGCCTTTGTAAGAGATGTTCCCTGCTGTCTGTAAGAGCACTGGGCAGAGCGAATTGTTTCTCAGCTTCCCAAAGAGCTGGAATCAAGATGCTTTGGGTCCCAACTCGCCCTTTGGAAAGAAGCCTGCACGTTGTGCCTTTCAGCTCTAGGGCCATGTGACACACCCAGAGCAGAAGTTCTACTTCAGCCAGATCAGGCCTGCAAAGAAACTGCGTTTAACAGGCCTTTGGAAGAGATGTTCCCGGTAGGCTGTAAGAGCACTATGCAGAGCGAATTGTTTCTTAGCTTCCCAAAGAGCTGGAAGCAAGATGCTTTGGGGCCCAACTCGCCCTTTGGAAACAAGCCTGCACGTTGTACATTTCAGCTCTAGGGCCATGTGGCACACCCAGAGCAGAAGTTCTACTTCAGCCAGATCAGGGCTGGGAAGAAACTGCGTTTCACTGTCCGTTTTAAGACATGTTCCCGGTAGGCTGTAAGAGCCCTATGCAGAGCGAGTTGTCTCTTAGCTGCTGAAAGAGCTGGATGCTGGACTTGAGGGACTTGTCTACCCTTGTGGAATCAAGGCAGGACTTTGTGCCTTGCAGCTCTAGCGCCATGTAGGACCCGGCAGAGCAGAAGTTCTACTTAAGCCAGATCAGGCCTGGGAAGAAACTGCGTTTCACAGGCCTTTGTAAGACTCGTTCCCTGTAGGCTGTAAAACACCAGTGCAGAGCAAGTTGTTTCTTAGCTGCCCAAAGAGGTGGAAGCCCCACGCTGTGGGGCCTGTCTGCCCTTGAGGAGTCAGGGCAGGACTTTGAGCCTTGCAACTCTAGGCCGATGTAGGACACGGCATAGCAGCAGTTCTACCTCAGCGAGATAAGGCCTGCAAAGAAAATGCGTTTCTCAGGCCTTTGGAAGACATGTTCCCGGTAGGCTGTAAGAGCACTGTGCAGAGCGAGTTGTTTCTTAGCTTCCCAAAGAGCTGGAAGCAAGATGCTGTGGGGCCCAACTCGCCCTCTGGAAAGAAGCCTGCACGTTGTGCCTTTCAGCTCTAGGGCAAAGTAGCACACCCAGAGCAGAAGTGCTACTTCAGCCAGATCAGGCCTGCAAAGAAACTGCGTTTCACAGGCCTTTGGAAGAGATGTTCCCACTAGGCTGTAAGAGCACTGTGCAGAGCGAGTTGTTTCTTAGCTTCCCAAAGAGCTGGAAGCAAGATGCTGTGGGGCCCAACTCGCCCTTTGGAAAGAAGCCTGCACGTTGTGCCTTTCAGCTCTAGGGCAAAGTAGCACACCCAGAGCAGAAGTCCTACTTCAGCCAGATCAGGCCTGCAAAGAAACTGCGTTTCACAGTCCTTTGGAAGAGATGTTCCCGGTAGGCTGTAAGAGCGCTGTGCAGAGAGAGTGGTTTCTTATCTTCCCAAAGAGCTGGAAGCAAGATGCTGTGGGGCCCAACTCGCCCTTTGGAAAGAAGCCTGCACGTTGTGCCTTTCAGCTCTAGGGCAAAGTAGCACACCCAGAGCAGAAGTCCTACTTCAGCCAGATCAGGCCTGCAAAGAAACTGCGTTTCACAGGCCTTTGGAAGACATGTTCCCACTAGGCTGTAAGAGCACTGTGCAGAGCGAGTTGTTTCTTAGCTTCCCAAAGAGCTGGAAGCAAGATGCTGTGGGGCCCAACTCGCCCTTTGGAAAGAAGCCTGCACGTTGTGCCTTTCAGCTCTAGGGCAAAGTAGCACACCCAGAGCAGAAGTCCTACTTCAGCCAGATCAGGCCTGCAAAGAAACTGGGTTTCACAGGCCTTTGGAACACATGTTCCCGGTAGGCTGTAAGAGCACTGTGCAGAGCGAGTTGTTTCTTAGCTTCCCAAAGAGCTGGAAGCAAGATGCTGTGGGGCCCAACTCGCCCTTTGGAAAGAAGCCTGCACGTTGTGCCTTTCAGCTCTAGGGCAAAGTAGCACACCCAGAGCAGAAGTCCTACTTCAGCCAGATCAGGCCTGCAAAGAAACTGCGTTTCACAGGCCTTTGGAAGAGAGGTTCCCACTAGGCTGTAAGAGCACTGTGCAGAGCGAGTTGTTTCTTAGCTTCCCAAAGAGCTGGAAGCAAGATGCTGTGGGGCCCAACTCGCCCTTTGGAAAGAAGCCTGCACGTTGTGCCTTTCAGCTCTAGGGCAAAGTAGCACACCCAGAGCAGAAGTCCTACTTCAGCCAGATCAGGCCTGCAAAGAAACTGCGTTTCACAGGCCTTTGGAAGAGATGTTCCCACTAGGCTGTAAGAGCACTGTGCAGAGCGAGTTGTTTCTTAGCTTCCCAAAGAGCTGGAAGCAAGATGCTGTGGGGCCCAACTCGCCCTTTGGAAAGAAGCCTGCACGTTGTGTCTTTCAGCTCTATGGCAAAGTAGCACACCCAGAGCAGAAGTCCTACTTCAGCCAGATCAAGCCTGCAAAGAAACTGCGTTTCACAGGCCTTTGGAAGAGATGTTCCCGGTAGGCTGTAAGAGCACTGTGCAGAGCGAGTTGTTTCTTAGCTTCCCAAAGAGCTGGAAGCAAGATGCTGTGGGGCCCAACTCGCCCTTTGGAAAGAAGCCTGCACGTTGTGCCTTTCAGCTCTAGGGCAAAGTAGCACACCCAGAGCAGAAGTCCTACTTCAGCCAGATCAGGCCTGCAAAGAAACTGCGTTTCACAGGCCTTTGGAAGAGATGTTCCCGGTAGGCTGTAAGAGCACTGTGCAGAGCGAGTTGTTTCTTAGCTTCCCAAAGAGCTGGAAGCAAGATGCCGTGGGGCCCAACTCGCCCTTTATAAAGAAGCCTGCACGTTGTGCTTTTCAGCTCTGGGGCAAAGTAGCACACCCAGAGCAGAAGTGCTACTTCAGCCAGATCAGGCCTGCAAAGAAACTGCGTTTCACAGGCCTTTGGAAGAGATGTTCCCACTAGGCTGTAAGAGCACTGTGCAGAGCGAGTTGTTTCTTAGCTTCCCAAAGAGCTGGAAGCAAGATGCTGTGGGGCCCAACTCGCCCTTTGGAAAGAAGCCTGCACGTTGTGCCTTTCAGCTCTAGGGCAAAGTAGCACACCCAGAGCAGAAGTCCTACTTCAGCCAGATCAGGCCTGCAAAGAAACTGCGTTTCACAGTCCTTTGGAAGAGATGTTCCCGGTAGGCTGTAAGAGCGCTGTGCAGAGAGAGTGGTTTCTTATCTTCCCAAAGAGCTGGAAGCAAGATGCTGTGGGGCCCAACTCGCCCTTTGGAAAGAAGCCTGCACGTTGTGCCTTTCAGCTCTAGGGCAAAGTAGCACACCCAGAGCAGAAGTCCTACTTCAGCCAGATCAGGCCTGCAAAGAAACTGCGTTTCACAGGCCTTTGGAAGACATGTTCCCACTAGGCTGTAAGAGCACTGTGCAGAGCGAGTTGTTTCTTAGCTTCCCAAAGAGCTGGAAGCAAGATGCTTTGGGGCCCAACTCGCCCTTTGGAAAGAAGACTGCGTGTTGTGCCTTTCAGCTCCAGGGCAATTTAGCACACCCAGAGCAGAAGTTCTTCTTCAGCCAGATCTGGCCTGCAAACAAACTGCGTTTCACAGGCCTTTGTAAGAGATGTTCCCGGTAGGCTGTAAGAGCACTGTGTAGAGCGAGTTGTTTCTTAGCTTCCCAAAGAGCTGGAAGCAAGATGCTTTGGGGCCCAACTCGCCCTTTGGAAACAAGCCTGCACCTTGTACCTTTCAGCTCTAGTGCCAGGTGGCACACCCAGAGCAGAAGTTCTACTTCAGCCAGATTTGGCCTGCAAAGAAACTGCGTTTCACAGGCCTTTGTAAGAGATGTTACCGGTAGGCTGTAAGAGCACTGTGCAGAGCGAGTTGTTTCTTCGCTTCCCAAAGAGCTGGAAGCAAGATGCTCTGGGGCCCAACACGCCCTTTGGAAAGAAGCCTGCACGTTGTGCCTTTCAGCTCTAGGGCAATGTGGCACACCCAGAGCAGAAGTTCTACTTCAGCCAGATCGGGCCTGCAAAGAAACTGCGTTTCACAGGCCTTTGTAAGACATGTTCCAGGTAGGCTGGAAGAGCCCTGTGCACAGCAAGCTGTTTCTTACCTGCTCCAAGAGCTGGAAGCTGGACGCTGAGGTACTAGTCTCCCCTTGGGGAAACAAGGCAGGACTTGGTGCCTTGCATCTCTAGGGCCATGTTGCACACGGCAGAGCAGAAGTTCTACTTCAGCCAGATCAGGGCTGGGAAGAAACTGCGTTTCACAGTCCGTTTTAAGACATGTTCCCGGTAGGCTGTAAGAGCCCTATGCAGAGCGAGTTGTTTCTTAGCTGCCGAAAGAGCTGGATGCTGGACTTGAGGGACTTGTCTACCCTTGTGGAATCAAGGCAGGACTTTGTGCCTTGCAGCTCTAGCGCCATGTAGGACCCGGCAGAGCAGAAGTTCTACTTCAGCCAGATCAGGCCTGCAAAGAAATTGCGTTTCACAGGCCTTTGTAAGAGATGTTCCCTGCTGTCTGTAAGAGCACTGGGCAGAGCGAATTGTTTCTCAGCTTCCCAAAGAGCTGGAATCAAGATGCTTTGGGTCCCAACTCGCCCTTTGGAAAGAAGCCTGCACGTTGTGCCTTTCAGCTCTAGGGCCATGTGACACACCCAGAGCAGAAGTTCTACTTCAGCCAGATCAGGCCTGCAAAGAAACTGCGTTTAACAGGCCTTTGGAAGAGATGTTCCCGGTAGGCTGTAAGAGCACTATGCAGAGCGAATTGTTTCTTAGCTTCCCAAAGAGCTGGAAGCAAGATGCTTTGGGGCCCAACTCGCCCTTTGGAAACAAGCCTGCACGTTGTACATTTCAGCTCTAGGGCCATGTGGCACACCCAGAGCAGAAGTTCTACTTCAGCCAGATCAGGGCTGGGAAGAAACTGCGTTTCACTGTCCGTTTTAAGACATGTTCCCGGTAGGCTGTAAGAGCCCTATGCAGAGCGAGTTGTCTCTTAGCTGCTGAAAGAGCTGGATGCTGGACTTGAGGGACTTGTCTACCCTTGTGGAATCAAGGCAGGACTTTGTGCCTTGCAGCTCTAGCGCCATGTAGGACCCGGCAGAGCAGAAGTTCTACTTAAGCCAGATCAGGCCTGGGAAGAAACTGCGTTTCACAGGCCTTTGTAAGACTCGTTCCCTGTAGGCTGTAAAACACCAGTGCAGAGCAAGTTGTTTCTTAGCTGCCCAAAGAGGTGGAAGCCCCACGCTGTGGGGCCTGTCTGCCCTTGAGGAGTCAGGGCAGGACTTTGAGCCTTGCAACTCTAGGCCGATGTAGGACACGGCATAGCAGCAGTTCTACCTCAGCGAGATAAGGCCTGCAAAGAAAATGCGTTTCTCAGGCCTTTGGAAGACATGTTCCCGGTAGGCTGTAAGAGCACTGTGCAGAGCGAGTTGTTTCTTAGCTTCCCAAAGAGCTGGAAGCAAGATGCTTTGGGGCCCAACTCGCCCTTTGGAAAGAAGACTGCGGGTTGTGCCTTTCAGCTCCAGGGCAATGTAGCACACCCAGAGCAGAAGTTCTACTTAAGCCAGATCAGGCCTGCAAACAAACTGCGTTTCACAGGCCTTTGTAAGAGATGTTCCCGGTAGGCTGTAAGAGCACTGTGCAGAGCGAGTTGTTTCTTAGCTTCCCAAAGAGCTGGAAGCAAGATGCTTTGGGGCCCAACTCGCCCTTTGGAAAGAAGACTGCGGGTTGTGCCTTTCAGCTCCAGGGCAATGTAGCACACCCAGAGCAGAAGTTCTACTTAAGCCAGATCAGGCCTGCAAACAAACTGCGTTTCACAGGCCTTTGTAAGAGATGTTCCCGGTAGGCTGTAAGAGCACTGTGCAGAGCGAGTTGTTTCTTCGCTTCCCAAAGAGCTGGAATCAAGATGCTCTGGGGCCCAACTCGCCCTTTGGAAAGAAGCCTGCACGTTGTGCCTTTCAGCTCTAGGGCAATGTGGCACGCCCAGAGCAGAAGTTCTACTTCAGCCACATCAGGCCTGCAAAGAAACTGCGTTTCACAGGCCTTTGGAAGACATGTTCCAAGTAGGCTGTGAGAGCACTATGCAGAGCGAGTTGTTTCTTAGCTTCCCAAAGAGCTGGAAGCAAGATTCTTTGGGGCCCAACTCGCTTTTTGGAAAGGAGACTGCGGGTTGTGCCTTTCAGCTCCAGGGCAATGTAGCACACCCAGAGCTGAAGTTCTACTTCAGCCAGATCAGGCCTGCAAAGAAACTGCCTTTCACAGGCCTTTGGAAGAGATGTTCCCTGTAGGCTGTAAGAGCACTGTGCAGAGCGAGTTGTTTCTTCGCTTCCCAAAGAGCTGGAAGCAACATGCTCTGGGGCCCAACACGCCCTTTGGAAACAAGCCTGCACGTTGTACATTTCAGCTCTAGGGCCATGTGGCACACCCAGAGCAGAAGTTCTACTTCAGCCAGATCAGGGCTGGGAAGAAACTGCGTTTAACAGGCCTTTGGAAGAGATTTTCCCGGTAGGCTGTAAGAGCACTGTGCTGAGCCAGTTGTTTCTTAGCTGCCAAAAGAGCTGGAAGCTGGACCTGAGGGACTTGTCTACCCTTGTGGAAACAAGGCAGGACTTTGTGCCTTGCAGCTCTAGCGCCATGTAGGACCCGGCAGAGCAGAAGTTCTTCTTCAGCCAGATCAGGGCTGGGAAGAAACTGCGTTTCACAGGCCTTTGTAAGACTCGTTCCCTGTAGGCTGTAAAACACCAGTGCAGAGCAAGTTGTTTCTTAGCTGCCCAAAGAGGTGGAAGCCCCACGCTGTGGGGCCTGTCTGCCCTTGAGGAGTCAAGGCAGGACTTTGAGCCTTGCAACTCTAGGCCGATGAAGGACACGGCATAGCAGCAGTTCTACCTCAGCGAGATAAGGCCTGCAAGGAAACTGTATTTCTCAGGCCTTTGCAAGAGATGTTCCCGGTTGGCTGTAAGAGAGGTCTGCAGAGCGAGTTGTTTCTTAGCTTCCCAAAGAGCTGGAAGCAAGATGCTCTGGGGCCCAACTCGCCCTTTGGAAAGAAGACTGGGGGTTGTGCCTCTCAGCTCCAGGGCAATTTAGCACACCCAGAGCAGAAGTTCTACTTCAGCCAGATCAGGCCTGCAAAGAAACTGCCTTTCACAGGCCTTTGTAAGACATGTTCCCGGGAGGCTGTAAGAGCACTGTGCAGAGCAAGTTGTTTCTTCGCTTCCCAAAGAGCTGGAAGCAAGATGCTCTGGGGCCCAACACGCCCTTTGGAAAGAAGCCTGCACGTTGTGCCTTTCAGCTCTAGGGCAATGTGGCACACCCAGAGCAGAAGTTCTACTTCAGCCAGATCGGGCCTGCAAAGAAACTGCGTTTCACAGGCCTTTGTAAGACATGTTCCAGGTAGGCTGGAAGAGCCCTGTGCACAGCAAGCTGTTTCTTACCTGCTCCAAGAGCTGGAAGCTGGACGCTGAGGTACTAGTCTCCCCTTGGGGAAACAAGGCAGGACTTGGTGCCTTGCATCTCTAGGGCCATGTTGCACACGGCAGAGCAGAAGTTCTACTTCAGCCAGATCAGGGCTGGGAAGAAACTGCGTTTCACAGTCCGTTTTAAGACATGTTCCCGGTAGGCTGTAAGAGCCCTATGCAGAGCGAGTTGTTTCTTAGCTGCCGAAAGAGCTGGATGCTGGACTTGAGGGACTTGTCTACCCTTGTGGAATCAAGGCAGGACTTTGTGCCTTGCAGCTCTAGCGCCATGTAGGACCCGGCAGAGCAGAAGTTCTACTTCAGCCAGATCAGGCCTGCAAAGAAATTGCGTTTCACAGGCCTTTGTAAGAGATGTTCCCTGCTGTCTGTAAGAGCACTGGGCAGAGCGAATTGTTTCTCAGCTTCCCAAAGAGCTGGAATCAAGATGCTTTGGGTCCCAACTCGCCCTTTGGAAAGAAGCCTGCACGTTGTGCCTTTCAGCTCTAGGGCCATGTGACACACCCAGAGCAGAAGTTCTACTTCAGCCAGATCAGGCCTGCAAAGAAACTGCGTTTAACAGGCCTTTGGAAGAGATGTTCCCGGTAGGCTGTAAGAGCACTATGCAGAGCGAATTGTTTCTTAGCTTCCCAAAGAGCTGGAAGCAAGATGCTTTGGGGCCCAACTCGCCCTTTGGAAACAAGCCTGCACGTTGTACATTTCAGCTCTAGGGCCATGTGGCACACCCAGAGCAGAAGTTCTACTTCAGCCAGATCAGGGCTGGGAAGAAACTGCGTTTCACTGTCCGTTTTAAGACATGTTCCCGGTAGGCTGTAAGAGCCCTATGCAGAGCGAGTTGTCTCTTAGCTGCTGAAAGAGCTGGATGCTGGACTTGAGGGACTTGTCTACCCTTGTGGAATCAAGGCAGGACTTTGTGCCTTGCAGCTCTAGCGCCATGTAGGACCCGGCAGAGCAGAAGTTCTACTTAAGCCAGATCAGGCCTGGGAAGAAACTGCGTTTCACAGGCCTTTGTAAGACTCGTTCCCTGTAGGCTGTAAAACACCAGTGCAGAGCAAGTTGTTTCTTAGCTGCCCAAAGAGGTGGAAGCCCCACGCTGTGGGGCCTGTCTGCCCTTGAGGAGTCAGGGCAGGACTTTGAGCCTTGCAACTCTAGGCCGATGTAGGACACGGCATAGCAGCAGTTCTACCTCAGCGAGATAAGGCCTGCAAAGAAAATGCGTTTCTCAGGCCTTTGGAAGACATGTTCCCGGTAGGCTGTAAGAGCACTGTGCAGAGCGAGTTGTTTCTTAGCTTCCCAAAGAGCTGGAAGCAAGATGCTTTGGGGCCCAACTCGCCCTTTGGAAAGAAGACTGCGTGTTGTGCCTCTCAGCTCCAGGGCAATTTAGCACACCCAGAGCAGAAGTTCTACTTCAGCCAGATCTGGCCTGCAAACAAACTGCGTTTCACAGGCCTTTGTAAGAGATGTTCCCGGTAGGCTGTAAGAGCACTGTGTAGAGCGAGTTGTTTCTTAGCTTCCCAAAGAGCTGGAAGCAAGATGCTTTGGGGCCCAACTCGCCCTTTGGAAAGAAGACTGAGGGTTGTGCCTTTCAGCTCCAGGGCAATGTAGCACACCCAGAGCAGAAGTTCTACTTAAGCCAGATCAGGCCTGCAAACAAACTGCGTTTCACAGGCCTTTGTAAGAGATGTTCCCGGTAGGCTGTAAGAGCACTGTGTAGAGCGAGTTGTTTCTTAGCTTCCCAAAGAGCTGGAAGCAAGATGCTTTGGGGCCCAACTCGCCCTTTGGAAACAAGCCTGCACCTTGTACCTTTCAGCTCTAGGGCAATGTGGCACACCCAGAGCAGAAGTTCTACTTCAGCCAGATCAGGCCTGCAAAGAAACTGCCTTTCACAGGCCTTTGTAAGACATGTTCCCGGGAGGCTGTAAGAGCACTGTGCAGAGCGAGTTGTTTCTTCGCTTCCCAAAGAGCTGGAAGCAAGATGCTCTGGGGCCCAACACGCCCTTTGGAAAGAAGCCTGCACGTTGTGCCTTTCAGCTCTAGGGCAATGTGGCACACCCAGAGCAGAAGTTCTACTTCAGCCACATCAGGCCTGCAAAGAAACTGCGTTTCACAGGCCTTTGTAAGACATGTTCTAGGTAGGCTGGAAGAGCCCTGTGCACAGCAAGCTGTTTCTTACCTGCTCGAAGAGCTGGAAGCTGGACGCTGAGGTACTAGTCTCCCCTTGGGGAAACAAGGCAGGACTTGGTGCCTTGCATCTCTAGGGCCATGTTGCACACGGCAGAGCAGAAGTTCTACTTCAGCCAGATCAGGGCTGGGAAGAAACTGCGTTTCACAGTCCGTTTTAAGACATGTTCCCGGTAGGCTGTAAGAGCCCTATGCAGAGCGAGTTGTTTCTTAGCTGCCGAAAGAGCTGGATGCTTTACTTGAGGGACTTGTCTACCCTTGTGGAATCAAGGCAGGACTTTGTGCCTTGCAGCTCTAGCGCCATGTAGGACCCGGCAGAGCAGAAGTTCTACTTCAGCCAGATCAGGCCTGCAAAGAAATTGCGTTTCACAGGCATTGGAAGAGATGTTCCCTGTAGGCTATAAGAGCACTGGGCAGAGCGAATTGTTTCTCAGCTTCCCAAAGAGCTGGAAGCAAGATGCTTTGGGTCCCAACTCGCCCTTTGGAAAGAAGCCTGCACGTTGTGCCTTTCAGCTCTAGGGCCATGTGACACACCCAGAGCAGAAGTTCTACTTCAGCCAGATCAGGCCTGCAAAGAAACTGCGTTTAACAGGCCTTTGGAAGAGATGTTCCCGGTAGGCTGTAAGAGCACTATGCAGAGCGAATTGTTTCTTAGCTTCCCAAAGAGCTGGAAGCAAGATGCTTTGGGGCCCAACTCGCCCTTTGGAAACAAGCCTGCACGTTGTACATTTCAGCTCTAGGGCCATGTGGCACACCCAGAGCAGAAGTTCTACTTCAGCCAGATCAGGGCTGGGAAGAAACTGCGTTTCACTGTCCGTTTTAAGACATGTTCCCGGTAGGCTGTAAGAGCCCTATGCAGAGCGAGTTGTCTCTTAGCTGCTGAAAGAGCTGGATGCTGGACTTGAGGGACTTGTCTACCCTTGTGGAATCAAGGCAGGACTTTGTGCCTTGCAGCTCTAGCGCCATGTAGGACCCGGCAGAGCAGAAGTTCTACTTAAGCCAGATCAGGCCTGGGAAGAAACTGCGTTTCACAGGCCTTTGTAAGACTCGTTCCCTGTAGGCTGTAAAACACCAGTGCAGAGCAAGTTGTTTCTTAGCTGCCCAAAGAGGTGGAAGCCCCACGCTGTGGGGCCTGTCTGCCCTTGAGGAGTCAGGGCAGGACTTTGAGCCTTGCAACTCTAGGCCGATGAAGGACACGGCATAGCAGCAGTTCTACCTCAGCGAGATAAGGCCTGCAAAGAAAATGCGTTTCTCAGGCCTTTGGAAGACATGTTCCCGGTAGGCTGTAAGAGCACTGTGCAGAGCGAGTTGTTTCTTAGCTTCCCAAAGAGCTGGAAGCAAGATGCTTTGGGGCCCAACTCGCCCTGTGGAAAGAAGACTGCGTGTTGTGCCTCTCAGCTCCAGGGCAATTTAGCACACCCAGAGCAGAAGTTCTACTTCAGCCAGATCTGGCCTGCAAACAAACTGCGTTTCACAGGCCTTTGTAAGAGATGTTCCCGGTAGGCTGTAAGAGCACTGTGTAGAGCGAGTTGTTTCTTAGCTTCCCAAAGAGCTGGAAGCAAGATGCTTTGGGGCCCAACTCGCCCTTTGGAAACAAGCCTGCACCTTGTACCTTTCAGCTCTAGTGCCAGGTGGCACACCCAGAGCAGAAGTTCTACTTCAGCCAGATTTGGCCTGCAAAGAAACTGCGTTTCACAGGCCTTTGTAAGAGATGTTACCGGTAGGCTGTAAGAGCACTGTGCAGAGCGAGTTGTTTCTTCGCTTCCCAAAGAGCTGGAAGCAAGATGCTCTGGGGCCCAACTCGCCCTTTGGAAAGAAGCCTGCACGTTGTGCCTTTCAGCTCTAGGGCAATGTGGCACACCCAGAGCAGAAGTTCTACTTCAGCCAGATCAGGCCTGCAAACAAACTGCGTTTCACAGGCCTTTGTAAGAGATGTTCCCGGTAGGCTGTAAGTGCACTGTGCAGAGCGAGTTGTTTCTTAGCTTCCCAAAGAGCTGGAAGCAAGATGCTTTGGGGCCCAACTCGCCCTTTGGAAAGAAGACTGCGTGTTGTGCCTCTCAGCTCCAGGGCAATTTAGCACACCCAGAGCAGAAGTTCTACTTCAGCCAGATCTGGCCTGCAAACAAACTGCGTTTCACAGGCCTTTGTAAGAGATGTTCCCGGTAGGCTGTAAGAGCACTGTGTAGAGCGAGTTGTTTCTTAGCTTCCCAAAGAGCTGGAAGCAAGATGCTTTGGGGCCCAACTCGCCCTTTGGAAACAAGCCTGCACCTTGTACCTTTCAGCTCTAGTGCCAGGTGGCACACCCAGAGCAGAAGTTCTACTTCAGCCAGATTTGGCCTGCAAAGAAACTGCGTTTCACAGGCCTTTGTAAGAGATGTTACCGGTAGGCTGTAAGAGCACTGTGCAGAGCGAGTTGTTTCTTCGCTTCCCAAAGAGCTGGAAGCAAGATGCTTTGGGGCCCAACTCGCCCTTTGGAAAGAAGACTGCGTGTTGTGCCTCTCAGCTCCAGGGCAATTTAGCACACCCAGAGCAGAAGTTCTACTTCAGCCAGATCTGGCCTGCAAACAAACTGCGTTTCACAGGCCTTTGTAAGAGATGTTCCCGGTAGGCTGTAAGAGCACTGTGTAGAGCGAGTTGTTTCTTAGCTTCCCAAAGAGCTGGAAGCAAGATGCTTTGGGGCCCAACTCGCCCTTTGGAAAGAAGACTGAGGGTTGTGCCTTTCAGCTCCAGGGCAATGTAGCACACCCAGAGCAGAAGTTCTACTTAAGCCAGATCAGGCCTGCAAACAAACTGCGTTTCACAGGCCTTTGTAAGAGATGTTCCCGGTAGGCTGTAAGAGCACTGTGTAGAGCGAGTTGTTTCTTAGCTTCCCAAAGAGCTGGAAGCAAGATGCTTTGGGGCCCAACTCGCCCTTTGGAAACAAGCCTGCACCTTGTACCTTTCAGCTCTAGGGCAATGTGGCACACCCAGAGCAGAAGTTCTACTTCAGCCAGATCAGGCCTGCAAAGAAACTGCCTTTCACAGGCCTTTGTAAGACATGTTCCCGGGAGGCTGTAAGAGCACTGTGCAGAGCGAGTTGTTTCTTCGCTTCCCAAAGAGCTGGAAGCAAGATGCTCTGGGGCCCAACACGCCCTTTGGAAAGAAGCCTGCACGTTGTGCCTTTCAGCTCTAGGGCAATGTGGCACACCCAGAGCAGAAGTTCTACTTCAGCCACATCAGGCCTGCAAAGAAACTGCGTTTCACAGGCCTTTGTAAGACATGTTCTAGGTAGGCTGGAAGAGCCCTGTGCACAGCAAGCTGTTTCTTACCTGCTCGAAGAGCTGGAAGCTGGACGCTGAGGTACTAGTCTCCCCTTGGGGAAACAAGGCAGGACTTGGTGCCTTGCATCTCTAGGGCCATGTTGCACACGGCAGAGCAGAAGTTCTACTTCAGCCAGATCAGGGCTGGGAAGAAACTGCGTTTCACAGTCCGTTTTAAGACATGTTCCCGGTAGGCTGTAAGAGCCCTATGCAGAGCGAGTTGTTTCTTAGCTGCCGAAAGAGCTGGATGCTTTACTTGAGGGACTTGTCTACCCTTGTGGAATCAAGGCAGGACTTTGTGCCTTGCAGCTCTAGCGCCATGTAGGACCCGGCAGAGCAGAAGTTCTACTTCAGCCAGATCAGGCCTGCAAAGAAATTGCGTTTCACAGGCATTGGAAGAGATGTTCCCTGTAGGCTATAAGAGCACTGGGCAGAGCGAATTGTTTCTCAGCTTCCCAAAGAGCTGGAAGCAAGATGCTTTGGGTCCCAACTCGCCCTTTGGAAAGAAGCCTGCACGTTGTGCCTTTCAGCTCTAGGGCCATGTGACACACCCAGAGCAGAAGTTCTACTTCAGCCAGATCAGGCCTGCAAAGAAACTGCGTTTAACAGGCCTTTGGAAGAGATGTTCCCGGTAGGCTGTAAGAGCACTATGCAGAGCGAATTGTTTCTTAGCTTCCCAAAGAGCTGGAAGCAAGATGCTTTGGGGCCCAACTCGCCCTTTGGAAACAAGCCTGCACGTTGTACATTTCAGCTCTAGGGCCATGTGGCACACCCAGAGCAGAAGTTCTACTTCAGCCAGATCAGGGCTGGGAAGAAACTGCGTTTCACTGTCCGTTTTAAGACATGTTCCCGGTAGGCTGTAAGAGCCCTATGCAGAGCGAGTTGTCTCTTAGCTGCTGAAAGAGCTGGATGCTGGACTTGAGGGACTTGTCTACCCTTGTGGAATCAAGGCAGGACTTTGTGCCTTGCAGCTCTAGCGCCATGTAGGACCCGGCAGAGCAGAAGTTCTACTTAAGCCAGATCAGGCCTGGGAAGAAACTGCGTTTCACAGGCCTTTGTAAGACTCGTTCCCTGTAGGCTGTAAAACACCAGTGCAGAGCAAGTTGTTTCTTAGCTGCCCAAAGAGGTGGAAGCCCCACGCTGTGGGGCCTGTCTGCCCTTGAGGAGTCAGGGCAGGACTTTGAGCCTTGCAACTCTAGGCCGATGAAGGACACGGCATAGCAGCAGTTCTACCTCAGCGAGATAAGGCCTGCAAAGAAAATGCGTTTCTCAGGCCTTTGGAAGACATGTTCCCGGTAGGCTGTAAGAGCACTGTGCAGAGCGAGTTGTTTCTTAGCTTCCCAAAGAGCTGGAAGCAAGATGCTTTGGGGCCCAACTCGCCCTGTGGAAAGAAGACTGCGTGTTGTGCCTCTCAGCTCCAGGGCAATTTAGCACACCCAGAGCAGAAGTTCTACTTCAGCCAGATCTGGCCTGCAAACAAACTGCGTTTCACAGGCCTTTGTAAGAGATGTTCCCGGTAGGCTGTAAGAGCACTGTGTAGAGCGAGTTGTTTCTTAGCTTCCCAAAGAGCTGGAAGCAAGATGCTTTGGGGCCCAACTCGCCCTTTGGAAACAAGCCTGCACCTTGTACCTTTCAGCTCTAGTGCCAGGTGGCACACCCAGAGCAGAAGTTCTACTTCAGCCAGATTTGGCCTGCAAAGAAACTGCGTTTCACAGGCCTTTGTAAGAGATGTTACCGGTAGGCTGTAAGAGCACTGTGCAGAGCGAGTTGTTTCTTCGCTTCCCAAAGAGCTGGAAGCAAGATGCTCTGGGGCCCAACTCGCCCTTTGGAAAGAAGCCTGCACGTTGTGCCTTTCAGCTCTAGGGCAATGTGGCACACCCAGAGCAGAAGTTCTACTTCAGCCAGATCAGGCCTGCAAACAAACTGCGTTTCACAGGCCTTTGTAAGAGATGTTCCCGGTAGGCTGTAAGTGCACTGTGCAGAGCGAGTTGTTTCTTAGCTTCCCAAAGAGCTGGAAGCAAGATGCTTTGGGGCCCAACTCGCCCTTTGGAAAGAAGACTGCGTGTTGTGCCTCTCAGCTCCAGGGCAATTTAGCACACCCAGAGCAGAAGTTCTACTTCAGCCAGATCTGGCCTGCAAACAAACTGCGTTTCACAGGCCTTTGTAAGAGATGTTCCCGGTAGGCTGTAAGAGCACTGTGTAGAGCGAGTTGTTTCTTAGCTTCCCAAAGAGCTGGAAGCAAGATGCTTTGGGGCCCAACTCGCCCTTTGGAAACAAGCCTGCACCTTGTACCTTTCAGCTCTAGTGCCAGGTGGCACACCCAGAGCAGAAGTTCTACTTCAGCCAGATTTGGCCTGCAAAGAAACTGCGTTTCACAGGCCTTTGTAAGAGATGTTACCGGTAGGCTGTAAGAGCACTGTGCAGAGCGAGTTGTTTCTTCGCTTCCCAAAGAGCTGGAAGCAAGATGCTCTGGGGCCCAACTCGCCCTTTGGAAAGAAGCCTGCACGTTGTGCCTTTCAGCTCTAGGGCAATGTGGCACACCCAGAGCAGAAGTTCTACTTCAGCCAGATCAGGCCTGCAAAGAAACTGCGTTTCACAGGCCTTTGTAAGAGATGTTCCCTGTAGGCTGTAAGAGCACTGGGCAGAGCGAATTGTTTCTCAGCTTCCCAAAGAGCTGGAATCAAGATGCTTTGGGGCCCAACTCGCCCTTTGGAAAGAAGACTGGGGGTTGTGCCTCTCAGCTCCAGGGCAATTTAGCACACCCAGAGCAGAAGTTCTACTTCAGCCAGATCAGGCCTGCCAAGAAACTGCCTTTCACAGGCCTTTGTAAGACATGTTCCCGGGAGGCTGTAAGAGCACTGTGCAGAGCAAGTTGTTTCTTCGCTTCCCAAAGAGCTGGAAGCAAGATGCTCTGGGGCCCAACACGCCCTTTGGAAAGAAGCCTGCACGTTGTGCCTTTCAGCTCTAGGGCAATGTGGCACACCAGAGCAGAAGTTCTACTTCAGCCACATCAGGCCTGCAAAGAAACTGCGTTTCACAGGCCTTTGTAAGACATGTTCCAGGTAGGCTGTAAGTGCACTGTGCAGAGCGAGTTGTTTCTTACCTGCTCCAAGAGCTGGAAGCTGGACGCTGAGGTACTAGTCTCCCCTTGGGGAAACAAGGCAGGACTTGGTGCCTTGCATCTCTAGGGCCATGTTGCACACGGCAGAGCAGAAGTTCTACTTCAGCCAGATCAGGGCTGGGAAGAAACTGCGTTTCACAGTCCGTTTTAAGACATGTTCCCGGTAGGCTGTAAGAGCCCTATGCAGAGCGAGTTGTTTCTTAGCTGCCGAAAGAGCTGGATGCTGGACTTGAGGGACTTGTCTACCCTTGTGGAATCAAGGCAGGACTTTGTGCCTTGCAGCTCTAGCGCCATGTAGGACCCGGCAGAGCAGAAGTTCTACTTCAGCCAGATCAGGCCTGCAAAGAAATTGCGTTTCACAGGCCTTTGTAAGAGATGTTCCCTGCTGTCTGTAAGAGCACTGGGCAGAGCGAATTGTTTCTCAGCTTCCCAAAGAGCTGGAATCAAGATGCTTTGGGTCCCAACTCGCCCTTTGGAAAGAAGCCTGCACGTTGTGCATTTCAGCTCTAGGGCCATGTGACACACCCAGAGCAGAAGTTCTACTTCAGCCAGATCAGGCCTGCAAAGAAACTGCGTTTAACAGGCCTTTGGAAGAGATGTTCCCGGTAGGCTGTAAGAGCACTATGCAGAGCGAATTGTTTCTTAGCTTCCCAAAGAGCTGGAAGCAAGATGCTTTGGGGCCCAACTCGCCCTTTGGAAACAAGCCTGCACGTTGTACATTTCAGCTCTAGGGCCATGTGGCACACCCAGAGCAGAAGTTCTACTTCAGCCAGATCAGGGCTGGGAAGAAACTGCGTTTCACTGTCCATTTTAAGACATGTTCCCGGTAGGCTGTAAGAGCCCTATGCAGAGCGAGTTGTCTCTTAGCTGCTGAAAGAGCTGGATGCTGGACTTGAGGGACTTGTCTACCCTTGTGGAATCAAGGCAGGACTTTGTGCCTTGCAGCTCTAGCGCCATGTAGGACCCGGCAGAGCAGAAGTTCTACTTAAGCCAGATCAGGCCTGGGAAGAAACTGCGTTTCACAGGCCTTTGTAAGACTCGTTCCCTGTAGGCTGTAAAACACCAGTGCAGAGCAAGTTGTTTCTTAGCTGCCCAAAGAGGTGGAAGCCCCACGCTGTGGGGCCTGTCTGCCCTTGAGGAGTCAGGGCAGGACTTTGAGCCTTGCAACTCTAGGCCGATGTAGGACACGGCATAGCAGCAGTTCTACCTCAGCGAGATAAGGCCTGCAAGGAAACTGTATTTCTCAGGCCTTTGCAAGAGATGTTCCCGGTTGGCTGTAAGAGAGGTCTGCAGAGCGAGTAGTTTCTTAGCTTCCCAAAGAGCTGGAAGCAAGATGCTTTGGGGCCCAACTCGCCCTTTGGAAAGAAGACTGGGGGTTGTGCCTCTCAGCTCCAGGGCAATTTAGCACACCCAGAGCAGAAGTTCTACTTCAGCCAGATCAGGCCTGCAAACAAACTGCGTTTCACAGGCCTTTGTAAGAGATGTTCCCGGTAGGCTGTAAGTGCACTGTGCAGAGCGAGTTGTTTCTTCGCTTCCCAAAGAGCTGGAAGCAAGATGCTTTGGGGCCCAACTCGCCCTTTGGAAAGAAGCCTGCACGTTGTGCCTTTCAGCTCTAGGGCCATGTGACACACCCAGAGCAGAAGTTCTACTTCAGCCAGATCAGGGCTGGGAAGAAACTGCGTTTAACAGGCCTTTGGAAGAGATGTTCCCGGTAGGCTGTAAGAGCACTGTGCTGAGCCAGTTGTTTCTTAGCTGCCGAAAGAGCTGGAAGCTGGACCTGAGGGACTTGTCTACCCTTGTGGAAACAAGGCCGGACTTTGTGCCTTGCAGCTCTAGCACCATGTAGGACCCGGCAGAGCAGAAGTTCTACTTCAGCCAGATCAGGGCTGGGAAGAAACTGCGTTTCACAGGCCTTTGTAAGACTCGTTCCCTGTAGGCTGTAAAACACCAGTGCAGAGCAAGTTGTTTCTTAGCTGCCCAAAGAGGTGGAAGCCCCACGCTGTGGGGCCTGTCTGCCCTTGAGGAGTCAAGGCAGGACTTTGAGCCTTGCAACTCTAGGCCGATGAAGGACACGGCATAGCAGCAGTTCTACCTCAGCGAGATAAGGCCTGCAAGGAAACTGTATTTCTCAGGCCTTTGCAAGAGATGTTCCCGGTTGGCTGTAAGAGAGGTCTGCAGAGCGAGTTGTTTCTTAGCTTCCCAAAGAGCTGGAAGCAAGATGCTTTGGGGCCCAACTCGCCCTTTGGAAAGAAGACTGGGGGTTGTGCCTCTCAGCTCCAGGGCAATTTAGCACACCCAGAGCAGAAGTTCTACTTCAGCCAGATCAGGCCTGCAAAAAAACTGCGTTTCACAGGCCTTTGTAAGACATGTTCCCGGTAGGCTGTAAGAGCACTGTGCAGAGCGAGTTGTTTCTTAGCTTCCCAAAGAGCTGGAAGCAAGATTCTTTGGGGCCCAACTCGCTTTTTGGAAAGGAGACTGCGGGTTGTGCCTTTCAGCTCCAGGGCAATGTAGCACACCCACAGCAGAAGTTCTACTTCAGCCAGATCAGGCCTGCAAAGAAACTGCCTTTCACAGGCCTTTGGAAGAGATGTTCCCTGTAGGCTGTAAGAGCACTGTGCAGAGCGAGTTGTTTCTTCGCTTCCCAAAGAGCTGGAAGCAACATGCTCTGGGGCCCAACACGCCCTTTGGAAAGAAGCCAGCACGTTGTGCCTCTCAGCTCTAGGGCAATGTGGCACACCCAGAGCAGAAGTTCTACTTCAGCCACATCAGGCCTGCAAAGAAACTGCGTTTCACAGGCCTTTGTAAGACATGTTCTAGGTAGGCTGGAAGAGCCCTGTGCACAGCAAGCTGTTTCTTAGCTGCTCCAAGAGCTGGAAGCTGGACGCTGAGGTGCTAGTCTCCCCTTGGGGAAACAAGGCAGGACTTTGTGCCTTGCATCTCTAGGGCCAGGTTGCACACGGCAGAGCAGAAGTTCTACTTCAGCCAGATCAGGGCTGGGAAGGAACTGCGTTTCACAGTCCGTTTTAAGACATGTTCCGGTAGCTGTAAGAGCCCTATGCAGAGCGAGTTGTTTCTTAGCAGCCGAAAGAGCTGGATGCTGGACTTGAGGGACTTGTTTACCCTTGTGGAATCAAGGCAGGACTTTGTGCCTTGCAGCTCTAGCGCCATGTAGGACCCAGCAGAGCAGAAGTTCTACTTCAGCCAGGTCAGGCCTGCAAAGAAACTGCCTTTCACAGGCCTTTGTAAGAGATGATCCCGGTAGGCTGTAAGAGCACTGTGCAGAGCGAGTTGTCTCTTAGCTGCTGAAAGAGCTGGATGCTGGACTTGAGGGACTTGTCTACCCTTGTGGAATCAAGGCAGGACTTTGTGCCTTGCAGCTCTAGCGCCATGTAGGACCCGGCAGAGCAGAAGTTCTACTTAAGCCAGATCAGGCCTGGGAAGAAACTGCGTTTCACAGGCCTTTGTAAGACTCGTTCCCTGTAGGCTGTAAAACACCAGTGCAGAGCAAGTTGTTTCTTAGCTGCCCAAAGAGGTGGAAGCCCCACGCTGAGGGGCCTGTCTGCCCTTGAGGAGTCAGGGCATGACTTTGAGCCTTGAAACTCTAGGCCGATGTAGGACACGGCATAGCAGCAGTTCTACCTCAGCGAGATAAGGCCTGCAAAGAAAATGCGTTTCTCAGGCCTTTGGAAGACATGTTCCCGGTAGGCTGTAAGAGCACTGTGCAGAGCGAGTTGTTTCTTAGCTTCCCAAAGAGCTGGAAGCAAGATGCTTTGGGGCCCAACTCGCCCTTTGGAAAGAAGACTGCGTGTTGTGCCTCTCAGCTCCAGGGCAATTTAGCACACCCAGAGCAGAAGTTCTACTTCAGCCAGATCTGGCCTGCAAACAAACTGCGTTTCACAGGCCTTTGTAAGAGATGTTCCCGGTAGGCTGTAAGAGCACTGTGTAGAGCGAGTTGTTTCTTAGCTTCCCAAAGAGCTGGAAGCAAGATGCTGTGGGGCCCAACTCGCCCTTTGGAAACAAGCCTGCACCTTGTACCTTTCAGCTCTAGTGCCAGGTGGCACACCCACAGCAGAAGTTCTACTTCAGCCAGATTTGGCCTGCAAAGAAACTGCGTTTCACAGGCCTTTGTAAGAGATGTTACCGGTAGGCTGTAAGAGCACTGTGCAGAGCGAGTTGTTTCTTCGCTTCCCAAAGAGCTGGAAGCAAGATGCTCTGGGGCCCAACTCGCCCTTTGGAAAGAAGCCTGCACGTTGTGCCTTTCAGCTCTAGGGCAATGTGGCACACCCAGTGCAGAAGTTCTACTTCAGCCAGATCAGGCCTGCAAACAAACTGCGTTTCACAGGCCTTTGTAAGAGATGTTCCCGGTAGGCTGTAAGTGCACTGTGCAGAGCGAGTTGTTTCTTCGCTTCCCAAAGAGCTGGAAGCAAGATGCTCTGGGGCCCAACTCGCCCTTTGGAAAGAAGCCTGCACGTTGTGCCTTTCAGCTCTAGGGCAATGTGGCACACCCAGAGCAGAAGTTCTACTTCAGCCAGATCAGGCCTGCAAAGAAACTGCGTTTCACAGGCCTTTGTAAGAGATGTTCCCTGTAGGCTGTAAGAGCACTGGGCAGAGCGAATTGTTTCTCAGCTTCCCAAAGAGCTGGAATCAAGATGCTTTGGGTCCCAACTCGCCCTTTGGAAAGAAGCCTGCACGTTGTGCCTTTCAGCTCTAGGGCCATGTGACACACCCAGAGCAGAAGTTCTACTTCAGCCAGATCAGGGCTGGGAAGAAACTGCGTTTAACAGGCCTTTGGAAGAGATGTTCCCGGTAGGCTGTAAGAGCACTGTGCTGAGCCAGTTGTTTCTTAGCTGCCGAAAGAGCTGGAAGCTGGACCTGAGGGACTTGTCTACCCTTGTGGAAACAAGGCCGGACTTTGTGCCTTGCAGCTCTAGCGCCATGTAGGACCCGGCAGAGCAGAAGTTCTTCTTCAGCCAGATCAGGGCTGGGAAGAAACTGCGTTTCACAGGCCTTTGTAAGACTCGTTCCCTGTAGGCTGTAAAACACCAGTGCAGAGCAAGTTGTTTCTTAGCTGCCCAAAGAGGTGGAAGCCCCACGCTGTGGGGCCTGTCTGCCCTTGAGGAGTCAAGGCAGGACTTTGAGCCTTGCAACTCTAGGCCGATGAAGGACACGGCATAGCAGCAGTTCTACCTCAGCGAGATAAGGCCTGCAAGGAAACTGTATTTCTCAGGCCTTTGCAAGAGATGTTCCCGGTTGGCTGTAAGAGAGGTCTGCAGAGCGAGTTGTTTCTTAGCTTCCCAAAGAGCTGGAAGCAAGATGCTCTGGGGCCCAACTCGCCCTTTGGAAAGAAGCCTGCACGTTGTGCCTTTCAGCTCTAGGGCCATGTGACACACCCAGAGCAGAAGTTCTACTTCAGCCAGATCAGGCCTGCAAAGAAACTGCCTTTCACAGGCCTTTGTAAGACATGTTCCCGGGAGGCTGTAAGAGCACTGTGCAGAGCAAGTTGTTTCTTCGCTTCCCAAAGAGCTGGAAGCAAGATGCTCTGGGGCCCAACACGCCCTTTGGAATGAAGCCTGCACGTTGTGCCTTTCAGCTCTAGGGCAATGTGGCACACCCAGAGCAGAAGTTCTACTTCAGCCAGATCGGGCCTGCAAAGAAACTGCGTTTCACAGGCCTTTGTAAGACATGTTCCAGGTAGGCTGGAAGAGCCCTGTGCACAGCAAGCTGTTTCTTACCTGCTCCAAGAGCTGGAAGCTGGACGCTGAGGTACTAGTCTCCCCTTGGGGAAACAAGGCAGGACTTGGTGCCTTGCATCTCTAGGGCCATGTTGCACACGGCAGAGCAGAAGTTCTACTTCAGCCAGATCAGGGCTGGGAAGAAACTGCGTTTCACAGTCCGTTTTAAGACATGTTCCCGGTAGGCTGTAAGAGCCCTATGCAGAGCGAGTTGTTTCTTAGCTGCCGAAAGAGCTGGATGCTGGACTTGAGGGACTTGTCTACCCTTGTGGAATCAAGGCAGGACTTTGTGCCTTGCAGCTCTAGCGCCATGTAGGACCCGGCAGAGCAGAAGTTCTACTTCAGCCAGATCAGGCCTGCAAAGAAATTGCGTTTCACAGGCCTTTGTAAGAGATGTTCCCTGCTGTCTGTAACAGCACTGGGCAGAGCGAATTGTTTCTCAGCTTCCCAAAGAGCTGGAATCAAGATGCTTTGGGTCCCAACTCGCCCTTTGGAAAGAAGCCTGCACGTTGTGCCTTTCAGCTCTAGGGCCATGTGACACACCCAGAGCAGAAGTTCTACTTCAGCCAGATCAGGCCTGCAAAGAAACTGCGTTTAACAGGCCTTTGGAAGAGATGTTCCCGGTAGGCTGTAAGAGCACTATGCAGAGCGAATTGTTTCTTAGCTTCCCAAAGAGCTGGAAGCAAGATGCTTTGGGGCCCAACTCGCCCTTTGGAAACAAGCCTGCACGTTGTACATTTCAGCTCTAGGGCCATGTGGCACACCCAGAGCAGAAGTTCTACTTCAGCCAGATCAGGGCTGGGAAGAAACTGCGTTTCACTGTCCGTTTTAAGACATGTTCCCGGTAGGCTGTAAGAGCCCTATGCAGAGCGAGTTGTCTCTTAGCTGCTGAAAGAGCTGGATGCTGGACTTGAGGGACTTGTCTACCCTTGTGGAATCAAGGCAGGACTTTGTGCCTTGCAGCTCTAGCGCCATGTAGGACCCGGCAGAGCAGAAGTTCTACTTAAGCCAGATCAGGCCTGGGAAGAAACTGCGTTTCACAGGCCTTTGTAAGACTCGTTCCCTGTAGGCTGTAAAACACCAGTGCAGAGCAAGTTGTTTCTTAGCTGCCCAAAGAGGTGGAAGCCCCACGCTGTGGGGCCTGTCTGCCCTTGAGGAGTAAGGGCAGGACTTTGAGCCTTGCAACTCTAGGCCGATGTAGGACACGGCATAGCAGCAGTTCTACCTCAGCGAGATAAGGCCTGCAAAGAAAATGCGTTTCTCAGGCCTTTGGAAGACATGTTCCCGGTAGGCTGTAAGAGCACTGTGCAGAGCGAGTTGTTTCTTAGCTTCCCAAAGAGCTGGAAGCAAGATGCTTTGGGGCCCAACTCGCCCTTTGGAAAGAAGACTGCGTGTTGTGCCTCTCAGCTCCAGGGCAATTTAGCACACCCAGAGCAGAAGTTCTACTTCAGCCAGATGTGGCCTGCAAAGAAACTGCGTTTCACAGGCCTTTGGAAGAGATGTTCCAGGTAGGCTGTAAGAGCACTGTGCAGAGCGAGTTGTTTCTTAGCTTCCCAAAGAGCTGGAAACAAGATGCTCTGGGGCCCAACTCGCCCTTTGGAAACAAGCCTGCACGTTGTACCTTTCAGCTCTAGTGCCAGGTGGCACACCCAGAGCAAGAGTTCTACTTCAGCCAGATTTGGCCTGCAAAGAAACTGCGTTTCACAGGCCTTTGTAAGAGATGTTCCCGGTAGGCTGTAAGAGCACTGTGCAGAGCGAGTTGTTTCTTCGCTTCCCAAAGAGCTGGAAGCAAGATGCTCTGGGGCCCAACTCGCCCTTTGGAAAGAAGCCTGCACGTTGTGCCTTTCAGCTCTAGGGCAATGTGGCACACCCAGAGCAGAAGTTCTACTTCAGCCAGATCAGGCCTGCAAACAAACTGCGTTTCACAGGCCTTTGTAAGAGATGTTCCCGGTAGGCTGTAAGTGCACTGTGCAGAGCGAGTTGTTTCTTAGCTTCCCAAAGAGCTGGAAGCAAGATGCTTTGGGGCCCAACTCGCCCTTTGGAAAGAAGACTGCGTGTTGTGCCTCTCAGCTCCAGGGCAATTTAGCACACCCAGAGCAGAAGTTCTACTTCAGCCAGATCTGGCCTGCAAACAAACTGCGTTTCACAGGCCTTTGTAAGAGATGTTCCCGGTAGGCTGTAAGAGCACTGTGTAGAGCGAGTTGTTTCTTAGCTTCCCAAAGAGCTGGAAGCAAGATGCTTTGGGGCCCAACTCGCCCTTTGGAAACAAGCCTGCACCTTGTACCTTTCAGCTCTAGGGCAATGTGGCACACCCAGAGCAGAAGTTCTACTTCAGCCAGATCAGGCCTGCAAAGAAACTGCCTTTCACAGGCCTTTGTAAGACATGTTCCCGGGAGGCTGTAAGAGCACTGTGCAGAGCGAGTTGTTTCTTCGCTTCCCAAAGAGCTGGAAGCAAGATGCTCTGGGGCCCAACACGCCCTTTGGAAAGAAGCCTGCACGTTGTGCCTTTCAGCTCTAGGGCAATGTGGCACACCCAGAGCAGAAGTTCTACTTCAGCCACATCAGGCCTGCAAAGAAACTGCGTTTCACAGGCCTTTGTAAGACATGTTCTAGGTAGGCTGGAAGAGCCCTGTGCACAGCAAGCTGTTTCTTACCTGCTCGAAGAGCTGGAAGCTGGACGCTGAGGTACTAGTCTCCCCTTGGGGAAACAAGGCAGGACTTGGTGCCTTGCATCTCTAGGGCCATGTTGCACACGGCAGAGCAGAAGTTCTACTTCAGCCAGATCAGGGCTGGGAAGAAACTGCGTTTCACAGTCCGTTTTAAGACATGTTCCCGGTAGGCTGTAAGAGCCCTATGCAGAGCGAGTTGTTTCTTAGCTGCCGAAAGAGCTGGATGCTTTACTTGAGGGACTTGTCTACCCTTGTGGAATCAAGGCAGGACTTTGTGCCTTGCAGCTCTAGCGCCATGTAGGACCCGGCAGAGCAGAAGTTCTACTTCAGCCAGATCAGGCCTGCAAAGAAATTGCGTTTCACAGGCATTGGAAGAGATGTTCCCTGTAGGCTATAAGAGCACTGGGCAGAGCGAATTGTTTCTCAGCTTCCCAAAGAGCTGGAAGCAAGATGCTTTGGGTCCCAACTCGCCCTTTGGAAAGAAGCCTGCACGTTGTGCCTTTCAGCTCTAGGGCCATGTGACACACCCAGAGCAGAAGTTCTACTTCAGCCAGATCAGGCCTGCAAAGAAACTGCGTTTAACAGGCCTTTGGAAGAGATGTTCCCGGTAGGCTGTAAGAGCACTATGCAGAGCGAATTGTTTCTTAGCTTCCCAAAGAGCTGGAAGCAAGATGCTTTGGGGCCCAACTCGCCCTTTGGAAACAAGCCTGCACGTTGTACATTTCAGCTCTAGGGCCATGTGGCACACCCAGAGCAGAAGTTCTACTTCAGCCAGATCAGGGCTGGGAAGAAACTGCGTTTCACTGTCCGTTTTAAGACATGTTCCCGGTAGGCTGTAAGAGCCCTATGCAGAGCGAGTTGTCTCTTAGCTGCTGAAAGAGCTGGATGCTGGACTTGAGGGACTTGTCTACCCTTGTGGAATCAAGGCAGGACTTTGTGCCTTGCAGCTCTAGCGCCATGTAGGACCCGGCAGAGCAGAAGTTCTACTTAAGCCAGATCAGGCCTGGGAAGAAACTGCGTTTCACAGGCCTTTGTAAGACTCGTTCCCTGTAGGCTGTAAAACACCAGTGCAGAGCAAGTTGTTTCTTAGCTGCCCAAAGAGGTGGAAGCCCCACGCTGTGGGGCCTGTCTGCCCTTGAGGAGTCAGGGCAGGACTTTGAGCCTTGCAACTCTAGGCCGATGAAGGACACGGCATAGCAGCAGTTCTACCTCAGCGAGATAAGGCCTGCAAAGAAAATGCGTTTCTCAGGCCTTTGGAAGACATGTTCCCGGTAGGCTGTAAGAGCACTGTGCAGAGCGAGTTGTTTCTTAGCTTCCCAAAGAGCTGGAAGCAAGATGCTTTGGGGCCCAACTCGCCCTGTGGAAAGAAGACTGCGTGTTGTGCCTCTCAGCTCCAGGGCAATTTAGCACACCCAGAGCAGAAGTTCTACTTCAGCCAGATCTGGCCTGCAAACAAACTGCGTTTCACAGGCCTTTGTAAGAGATGTTCCCGGTAGGCTGTAAGAGCACTGTGTAGAGCGAGTTGTTTCTTAGCTTCCCAAAGAGCTGGAAGCAAGATGCTTTGGGGCCCAACTCGCCCTTTGGAAACAAGCCTGCACCTTGTACCTTTCAGCTCTAGTGCCAGGTGGCACACCCAGAGCAGAAGTTCTACTTCAGCCAGATTTGGCCTGCAAAGAAACTGCGTTTCACAGGCCTTTGTAAGAGATGTTACCGGTAGGCTGTAAGAGCACTGTGCAGAGCGAGTTGTTTCTTCGCTTCCCAAAGAGCTGGAAGCAAGATGCTCTGGGGCCCAACTCGCCCTTTGGAAAGAAGCCTGCACGTTGTGCCTTTCAGCTCTAGGGCAATGTGGCACACCCAGAGCAGAAGTTCTACTTCAGCCAGATCAGGCCTGCAAACAAACTGCGTTTCACAGGCCTTTGTAAGAGATGTTCCCGGTAGGCTGTAAGTGCACTGTGCAGAGCGAGTTGTTTCTTAGCTTCCCAAAGAGCTGGAAGCAAGATGCTTTGGGGCCCAACTCGCCCTTTGGAAAGAAGACTGCGTGTTGTGCCTCTCAGCTCCAGGGCAATTTAGCACACCCAGAGCAGAAGTTCTACTTCAGCCAGATCTGGCCTGCAAACAAACTGCGTTTCACAGGCCTTTGTAAGAGATGTTCCCGGTAGGCTGTAAGAGCACTGTGTAGAGCGAGTTGTTTCTTAGCTTCCCAAAGAGCTGGAAGCAAGATGCTTTGGGGCCCAACTCGCCCTTTGGAAACAAGCCTGCACCTTGTACCTTTCAGCTCTAGTGCCAGGTGGCACACCCAGAGCAGAAGTTCTACTTCAGCCAGATTTGGCCTGCAAAGAAACTGCGTTTCACAGGCCTTTGTAAGAGATGTTACCGGTAGGCTGTAAGAGCACTGTGCAGAGCGAGTTGTTTCTTCGCTTCCCAAAGAGCTGGAAGCAAGATGCTCTGGGGCCCAACTCGCCCTTTGGAAAGAAGCCTGCACGTTGTGCCTTTCAGCTCTAGGGCAATGTGGCACACCCAGAGCAGAAGTTCTACTTCAGCCAGATCAGGCCTGCAAAGAAACTGCGTTTCACAGGCCTTTGTAAGAGATGTTCCCTGTAGGCTGTAAGAGCACTGGGCAGAGCGAATTGTTTCTCAGCTTCCCAAAGAGCTGGAATCAAGATGCTTTGGGTCCCAACTCGCCCTTTGGAAAGAAGCCTGCACGTTGTGCCTTTCAGCTCTAGGGCCATGTGACACACCCAGAGCAGAAGTTCTACTTCAGCCAGATCAGGGCTGGGAAGAAACTGCGTTTAACAGGCCTTTGGAAGAGATGTTCCCGGTAGGCTGTAAGAGCACTGTGCTGAGCCAGTTGTTTCTTAGCTGCCGAAAGAGCTGGAAGCTGGACCTGAGGGACTTGTCTACCCTTGTGGAAACAAGGCCGGACTTTGTGCCTTGCAGCTCTAGCGCCATGTAGGACCCGGCAGAGCAGAAGTTCTTCTTCAGCCAGATCAAGGCTGGGAAGAAACTGCGTTTCACAGGCCTTTGTAAGACTCGTTCCCTGTAGGCTGTAAAACACCAGTGCAGAGCAAGTTGTTTCTTAGCTGCCCAAAGAGGTGGAAGCCCCACGCTGTGGGGCCTGTCTGCCCTTGAGGAGTCAAGGCAGGACTTTGAGCCTTGCAACTCTAGGCCGATGAAGGACACGGCATAGCAGCAGTTCTACCTCAGCGAGATAAGGCCTGCAAGGAAACTGTATTTCTCAGGCCTTTGCAAGAGATGTTCCCGGTTGGCTGTAAGAGAGGTCTGCAGAGCGAGTTGTTTCTTAGCTTCCCAAAGAGCTGGAAGCAAGATGCTCTGGGGCCCAACTCGCCCTTTGGAAAGAAGACTGGGGGTTGTGCCTCTCAGCTCCAGGGCAATTTAGCACACCCAGAGCAGAAGTTCTACTTCAGCCAGATCAGGCCTGCAAAGAAACTGCCTTTCACAGGCCTTTGTAAGACATGTTCCCGGGAGGCTGTAAGAGCACTGTGCAGAGCAAGTTGTTTCTTCGCTTCCCAAAGAGCTGGAAGCAAGATGCTCTGGGGCCCAACACGCCCTTTGGAAAGAAGCCTGCACGTTGTGCCTTTCAGCTCTAGGGCAATGTGGCACACCCAGAGCAGAAGTTCTACTTCAGCCAGATCAGGGCTGGGAAGAAACTGCGTTTCACTGTCCGTTTTAAGACATGTTCCCGGTAGGCTGTAAGAGCCCTATGCAGAGCGAGTTGTCTCTTAGCTGCTGAAAGAGCTGGATGCTGGACTTGAGGGACTTGTCTACCCTTGTGGAATCAAGGCAGGACTTTGTGCCTTGCAGCTCTAGCGCCATGTAGGACCCGGCAGAGCAGAAGTTCTACTTAAGCCAGATCAGGCCTGGGAAGAAACTGCGTTTCACAGGCCTTTGTAAGACTCGTTCCCTGTAGGCTGTAAAACACCAGTGCAGAGCAAGTTGTTTCTTAGCTGCCCAAAGAGGTGGAAGCCCCACGCTGTGGGGCCTGTATGCCCTTGAGGAGTCAGGGCAGGACTTTGAGCCTTGCAACTCTAGGCCGATGAAGGACACGGCATAGCAGCAGTTCTACCTCAGCGAGATAAGGCCTGCAAAGAAAATGCGTTTCTCAGGCCTTTGGAAGACATGTTCCCGGTAGGCTGTAAGAGCACTGTGCAGAGCGAGTTGTTTCTTAGCTTCCCAAAGAGCTGGAAGCAAGATGCTTTGGGGCCCAACTCGCCCTTTGGAAAGAAGACTGTGTGTTGTGCCTCTCAGCTCCAGGGCAATTTAGCACACCCAGAGCAGAAGTTCTACTTCAGCCAGATCTGGCCTGCAAACAAACTGCGTTTCACAGGCCTTTGTAAGAGATGTTCCCGGTAGGCTGTAAGAGCACTGTGTAGAGCGAGTTGTTTCTTAGCTTCCCAAAGAGCTGGAAGCAAGATGCTTTGGGGCCCAACTCGCCCTTTGGAAACAAGCCTGCACCTTGTACCTTTCAGCTCTAGTGCCAGGTGGCACACCCAGAGCAGAAGTTCTACTTCAGCCAGATTTGGCCTGCAAAGAAACTGCGTTTCACAGGCCTTTGTAAGAGATGTTACCGGTAGGCTGTAAGAGCACTGTGCAGAGCGAGTTGTTTCTTCGCTTCCCAAAGAGCTGGAAGCAAGATGCTCTGGGGCCCAACTCGCCCTTTGGAAAGAAGCCTGCACGTTGTGCCTTTCAGCTCTAGGGCAATGTGGCACACCCAGAGCAGAAGTTCTACTTCAGCCAGATCAGGCCTGCAAACAAACTGCGTTTCACAGGCCTTTGTAAGAGATGTTCCCGGTAGGCTGTAAGTGCACTGTGCAGAGCGAGTTGTTTCTTAGCTTCCCAAAGAGCTGGAAGCAAGATGCTTTGGGGCCCAACTCGCCCTTTGGAAAGAAGACTGCGTGTTGTGCCTCTCAGCTCCAGGGCAATTTAGCACACCCAGAGCAGAAGTTCTACTTCAGCCAGATCTGGCCTGCAAACAAACTGCGTTTCACAGGCCTTTGTAAGAGATGTTCCCGGTAGGCTGTAAGAGCACTGTGTAGAGCGAGTTGTTTCTTAGCTTCCCAAAGAGCTGGAAGCAAGATGCTTTGGGGCCCAACTCGCCCTTTGGAAACAAGCCTGCACCTTGTACCTTTCAGCTCTAGTGCCAGGTGGCACACCCAGAGCAGAAGTTCTACTTCAGCCAGATTTGGCCTGCAAAGAAACTGCGTTTCACAGGCCTTTGTAAGAGATGTTACCGGTAGGCTGTAAGAGCACTGTGCAGAGCGAGTTGTTTCTTCGCTTCCCAAAGAGCTGGAAGCAAGATGCTCTGGGGCCCAACTCGCCCTTTGGAAACAAGCCTGCACCTTGTACCTTTCAGCTCTAGTGCCAGGTGGCACACCCAGAGCAGAAGTTCTACTTCAGCCAGATCAGGCCTGCAAAGAAACTGCGTTTCACAGGCCTTTGTAAGAGATGTTCCCTGTAGGCTGTAAGAGCACTGGGCAGAGCGAATTGTTTCTCAGCTTCCCAAAGAGCTGGAATCAAGATGCTTTGGGTCCCAACTCGCCCTTTGGAAAGAAGCCTGCACGTTGTGCCTTTCAGCTCTAGGGCCATGTGACACACCCAGAGCAGAAGTTCTACTTCAGCCAGATCAGGCCTGCAAAAAAACTGCGTTTCACAGGCCTTTGTAAGACATGTTCCCGGTAGGCTGTAAGAGCACTGTGCAGAGCGAGTTGTTTCTTAGCTTCCCAAAGAGCTGGAAGCAAGATTCTTTGGGGCCCAACTCGCTTTTTGGAAAGGAGACTGCGGGTTGTGCCTTTCAGCTCCAGGGCAATGTAGCACACCCAGAGCAGAAGTTCTACTTCAGCCAGATCAGGCCTGCAAAGAAACTGCCTTTCACAGGCCTTTGGAAGAGATGTTCCCTGTAGGCTGTAAGAGCACTGTGCAGAGCGAGTTGTTTCTTCGCTTCCCAAAGAGCTGGAAGCAACATGCTCTGGGGCCCAACACGCCCTTTGGAAAGAAGCCAGCACGTTGTGCCTCTCAGCTCTAGGGCAATGTGGCACACCCAGAGCAGAAGTTCTACTTCAGCCACATCAGGCCTGCAAAGAAACTGCGTTTCACAGGCCTTTGTAAGACATGTTCTAGGTAGGCTGGAAGAGCCCTGTGCACAGCAAGCTGTTTCTTAGCTGCTCCAAGAGCTGGAAGCTGGACGCTGAGGTGCTAGTCTCCCCTTGGGGAAACAAGGCAGGACTTTGTGCCTTGCATCTCTAGGGCCAGGTTGCACACGGCAGAGCAGAAGTTCTACTTCAGCCAGATCAGGGCTGGGAAGGAACTGCGTTTCACAGTCCGTTTTAAGACATGTTCCGGTAGCTGTAAGAGCCCTATGCAGAGCGAGTTGTTTCTTAGCAGCCGAAAGAGCTGGATGCTGGACTTGAGGGACTTGTTTACCCTTGTGGAATCAAGGCAGGACTTTGTGCCTTGCAGCTCTAGCGCCATGTAGGACCCAGCAGAGCAGAAGTTCTACTTCAGCCAGGTCAGGCCTGCAAAGAAACTGCCTTTCACAGGCCTTTGTAAGAGATGATCCCGGTAGGCTGTAAGAGCACTGTGCAGAGCGAGTTGTCTCTTAGCTGCTGAAAGAGCTGGATGCTGGACTTGAGGGACTTGTCTACCCTTGTGGAATCAAGGCAGGACTTTGTGCCTTGCAGCTCTAGCGCCATGTAGGACCCGGCAGAGCAGAAGTTCTACTTAAGCCAGATCAGGCCTGGGAAGAAACTGCGTTTCACAGGCCTTTGTAAGACTCGTTCCCTGTAGGCTGTAAAACACCAGTGCAGAGCAAGTTGTTTCTTAGCTGCCCAAAGAGGTGGAAGCCCCACGCTGAGGGGCCTGTCTGCCCTTGAGGAGTCAGGGCATGACTTTGAGCCTTGAAACTCTAGGCCGATGTAGGACACGGCATAGCAGCAGTTCTACCTCAGCGAGATAAGGCCTGCAAAGAAAATGCGTTTCTCAGGCCTTTGGAAGACATGTTCCCGGTAGGCTGTAAGAGCACTGTGCAGAGCGAGTTGTTTCTTAGCTTCCCAAAGAGCTGGAAGCAAGATGCTTTGGGGCCCAACTCGCCCTGTGGAAAGAAGACTGCGTGTTGTGCCTCTCAGAACCAGGGCAATTTAGCACACCCAGAGCAGAAGTTCTACTTCAGCCAGATCTGGCCTGCAAACAAACTGCGTTTCACAGGCCTTTGTAAGAGATGTTCCCGGTAGGCTGTAAGAGCACTGTGTAGAGCGAGTTGTTTCTTAGCTTCCCAAAGAGCTGGAAGCAAGATGCTTTGGGGCCCAACTCGCCCTTTGGAAACAAGCCTGCACCTTGTACCTTTCAGCTCTAGTGCCAGGTGGCACACCCACAGCAGAAGTTCTACTTCAGCCAGATTTGGCCTGCAAAGAAACTGCGTTTCACAGGCCTTTGTAAGAGATGTTACCGGTAGGCTGTAAGAGCACTGTGCAGAGCGAGTTGTTTCTTCGCTTCCCAAAGAGCTGGAAGCAAGATGCTCTGGGGCCCAACTCGCCCTTTGGAAAGAAGCCTGCACGTTGTGCCTTTCAGCTCTAGGGCAATGTGGCACACCCAGTGCAGAAGTTCTACTTCAGCCAGATCAGGCCTGCAAACAAACTGCGTTTCACAGGCCTTTGTAAGAGATGTTCCCGGTAGGCTGTAAGTGCACTGTGCAGAGCGAGTTGTTTCTTAGCTTCCCAAAGAGCTGGAAGCAAGATGCTTTGGGGCCCAACTCGCCCTTTGGAAAGAAGACTGCGTGTTGTGCCTCTCAGCTCCAGGGCAATTTAGCACACCCAGAGCAGAAGTTCTACTTCAGCCAGATCTGGCCTGCAAACAAACTGCGTTTCACAGGCCTTTGTAAGAGATGTTCCCGGTAGGCTGTAAGAGCACTGTGTAGAGCGAGTTGTTTCTTAGCTTCCCAAAGAGCTGGAAGCAAGATGCTTTGGGGCCCAACTCGCCCTTTGGAAACAAGCCTGCACCTTGTACCTTTCAGCTCTAGTGCCAGGTGGCACACCCAGAGCAGAAGTTCTACTTCAGCCAGATTTGGCCTGCAAAGAAACTGCGTTTCACAGGCCTTTGTAAGAGATGTTACCGGTAGGCTGTAAGAGCACTGTGCAGAGCGAGTTGTTTCTTCGCTTCCCAAAGAGCTGGAAGCAAGATGCTCTGGGGCCCAACTCGCCCTTTGGAAAGAAGCCTGCACGTTGTGCCTTTCAGCTCTAGGGCAATGTGGCACACCCAGAGCAGAAGTTCTACTTCAGCCAGATCAGGCCTGCAAAGAAACTGCGTTTCACAGGCCTTTGTAAGAGATGTTCCCTGTAGGCTGTAAGAGCACTGGGCAGAGCGAATTGTTTCTCAGCTTCCCAAAGAGCTGGAATCAAGATGCTTTGGGTGCCAACTCGCCCTTTGGAAAGAAGCCTGCACGTTGTGCCTTTCAGCTCTAGGGCCATGTGACACACCCAGAGCAGAAGTTCTACTTCAGCCAGATCAGGGCTGGGAAGAAACTGCGTTTAACAGGCCTTTGGAAGAGATGTTCCCGGTAGGCTGTAAGAGCACTGTGCTGAGCCAGTTGTTTCTTAGCTGCCGAAAGAGCTGGAAGCTGGACCTGAGGGACTTGTCTACCCTTGTGGAAACAAGGCCGGACTTTGTGCCTTGCAGCTCTAGCGCCATGTAGGACCCGGCAGAGCAGAAGTTCTTCTTCAGCCAGATCAGGGCTGGGAAGAAACTGCGTTTCACAGGCCTTTGTAAGACTCGTTCCCTGTAGGCTGTAAAACACCAGTGCAGAGCAAGTTGTTTCTTAGCTGCCCAAAGAGGTGGAAGCCCCACGCTGTGGGGCCTGTCTGCCCTTGAGGAGTCAAGGCAGGACTTTGAGCCTTGCAACTCTAGGCCGATGAAGGACACGGCATAGCAGCAGTTCTACCTCAGCGAGATAAGGCCTGCAAGGAAACTGTATTTCTCAGGCCTTTGCAAGAGATGTTCCCGGTTGGCTGTAAGAGAGGTCTGCAGAGCGAGTTGTTTCTTAGCTTCCCAAAGAGCTGGAAGCAAGATGCTCTGGGGCCCAACTCGCCCTTTGGAAAGAAGACTGGGGGTTGTGCCTCTCAGCTCCAGGGCAATTTAGCACACCCAGAGCAGAAGTTCTACTTCAGCCAGATCAGGCCTGCAAAGAAACTGCCTTTCACAGGCCTTTGTAAGACATGTTCCCGGGAGGCTGTAAGAGCACTGTGCAGAGCAAGTTGTTTCTTCGCTTCCCAAAGAGCTGGAAGCAAGATGCTCTGGGGCCCAACACGCCCTTTGGAAAGAAGCCTGCACGTTGTGCCTTTCAGCTCTAGGGCAATGTGGCACACCCAGAGCAGAAGTTCTACTTCAGCCAGATCGGGCCTGCAAAGAAACTGCGTTTCACAGGCCTTTGTAAGACATGTTCTAGGTAGGCTGGAAGAGCCCTGTGCACAGCAAGCTGTTTCTTACCTGCTCCAAGAGCTGGAAGCTGGACGCTGAGGTACTAGTCTCCCCTTGGGGAAACAAGGCAGGACTTGGTGCCTTGCATCTCTAGGGCCATGTTGCACACGGCAGAGCAGAAGTTCTACTTCAGCCAGATCAGGGCTGGGAAGAAACTGCGTTTCACAGTCCGTTTTAAGACATGTTCCCGGTAGGCTGTAAGAGCCCTATGCAGAGCGAGTTGTTTCTTAGCTGCCGAAAGAGCTGGATGCTGGACTTGAGGGACTTGTCTACCCTTGTGGAATCAAGGCAGGACTTTGTGCCTTGCAGCTCTAGCGCCATGTAGGACCCGGCAGAGCAGAAGTTCTACTTCAGCCAGATCAGGCCTGCAAAGAAATTGCGTTTCACAGGCCTTTGTAAGAGATGTTCCCTGCTGTCTGTAAGAGCACTGGGCAGAGCGAATTGTTTCTCAGCTTCCCAAAGAGCTGGAATCAAGATGCTTTGGGTCCCAACTCGCCCTTTGGAAAGAAGCCTGCACGTTGTGCCTTTCAGCTCTAGGGCCATGTGACACACCCAGAGCAGAAGTTCTACTTCAGCCAGATCAGGCCTGCAAAGAAACTGCGTTTAACAGGCCTTTGGAAGAGATGTTCCCGGTAGGCTGTAAGAGCACTATGCAGAGCGAATTGTTTCTTAGCTTCCCAAAGAGCTGGAAGCAAGATGCTTTGGGGCCCAACTCGCCCTTTGGAAACAAGCCTGCACGTTGTACATTTCAGCTCTAGGGCCATGTGGCACACCCAGAGCAGAAGTTCTACTTCAGCCAGATCAGGGCTGGGAAGAAACTGCGTTTCACTGTCCGTTTTAAGACATGTTCCCGGTAGGCTGTAAGAGCCCTATGCAGAGCGAGTTGTCTCTTAGCTGCTGAAAGAGCTGGATGCTGGACTTGAGGGACTTGTCTACCCTTGTGGAATCAAGGCAGGACTTTGTGCCTTGCAGCTCTAGCGCCATGTAGGACCCGGCAGAGCAGAAGTTCTACTTAAGCCAGATCAGGCCTGGGAAGAAACTGCGTTTCACAGGCCTTTGTAAGACTCGTTCCCTGTAGGCTGTAAAACACCAGTGCAGAGCAAGTTGTTTCTTAGCTGCCCAAAGAGGTGGAAGCCCCACGCTGTGGGGCCTGTCTGCCCTTGAGGAGTCAGGGCAGGACTTTGAGCCTTGCAACTCTAGGCCGATGTAGGACACGGCATAGCAGCAGTTCTACCTCAGCGAGATAAGGCCTGCAAAGAAAATGCGTTTCTCAGGCCTTTGGAAGACATGTTCCCGGTAGGCTGTAAGAGCACTGTGCAGAGCGAGTTGTTTCTTAGCTTCCCAAAGAGCTGGAAGCAAGATGCTTTGGGGCCCAACTCGCCCTTTGGAAAGAAGACTGCGTGTTGTGCCTCTCAGCTCCAGGGCAATTTAGCACACCCAGAGCAGAAGTTCTACTTCAGCCAGATGTGGCCTGCAAAGAAACTGCGTTTCACAGGCCTTTGGAAGAGATGTTCCAGGTAGGCTGTAAGAGCACTGTGCAGAGCGAGTTGTTTCTTAGCTTCCCAAAGAGCTGGAAACAAGATGCTCTGGGGCCCAACTCGCCCTTTGGAAACAAGCCTGCACGTTGTACCTTTCAGCTCTAGTGCCAGGTGGCACACCCAGAGCAAGAGTTCTACTTCATCCAGATTTGGCCTGCAAAGAAACTGCGTTTCACAGGCCTTTGTAAGAGATGTTCCCGGTAGGCTGTAAGAGCACTGTGCAGAGCGAGTTGTTTCTTCGCTTCCCAAAGAGCTGGAAGCAAGATGCTCTGGGGCCCAACTCGCCCTTTGGAAAGAAGCCTGCACGTTGTGCCTTTCAGCTCTAGGGCAATGTGGCACACCCAGAGCAGAAGTTCTACTTCAGCCAGATCATGCCTGCAAACAAACTGCGTTTCACAGGCCTTTGTAAGAGATGTTCCCGGTAGGCTGTAAGTGCACTGTGCAGAGCGAGTTGTTTCTTAGCTTCCCAAAGAGCTGGAAGCAAGATGCTTTGGGGCCCAACTCGCCCTTTGGAAAGAAGACTGCGTGTTGTGCCTCTCAGCTCCAGGGCAATTTAGCACACCCAGAGCAGAAGTTCTACTTCAGCCAGATCTGGCCTGCAAACAAACTGCGTTTCACAGGCCTTTGTAAGAGATGTTCCCGGTAGGCTGTAAGAGCACTGTGTAGAGCGAGTTGTTTCTTAGCTTCCCAAAGAGCTGGAAGCAAGATGCTTTGGGGCCCAACTCGCCCTTTGGAAACAAGCCTGCACCTTGTACCTTTCAGCTCTAGGGCAATGTGGCACACCCAGAGCAGAAGTTCTACTTCAGCCAGATCAGGCCTGCAAAGAAACTGCCTTTCACAGGCCTTTGTAAGACATGTTCCCGGGAGGCTGTAAGAGCACTGTGCAGAGCGAGTTGTTTCTTCGCTTCCCAAAGAGCTGGAAGCAAGATGCTCTGGGGCCCAACACGCCCTTTGGAAAGAAGCCTGCACGTTGTGCCTTTCAGCTCTAGGGCAATGTGGCACACCCAGAGCAGAAGTTCTACTTCAGCCACATCAGGCCTGCAAAGAAACTGCGTTTCACAGGCCTTTGTAAGACATGTTCTAGGTAGGCTGGAAGAGCCCTGTGCACAGCAAGCTGTTTCTTACCTGCTCGAAGAGCTGGAAGCTGGACGCTGAGGTACTAGTCTCCCCTTGGGGAAACAAGGCAGGACTTGGTGCCTTGCATCTCTAGGGCCATGTTGCACACGGCAGAGCAGAAGTTCTACTTCAGCCAGATCAGGGCTGGGAAGAAACTGCGTTTCACAGTCCGTTTTAAGACATGTTCCCGGTAGGCTGTAAGAGCCCTATGCAGAGCGAGTTGTTTCTTAGCTGCCGAAAGAGCTGGATGCTTTACTTGAGGGACTTGTCTACCCTTGTGGAATCAAGGCAGGACTTTGTGCCTTGCAGCTCTAGCGCCATGTAGGACCCGGCAGAGCAGAAGTTCTACTTCAGCCAGATCAGGCCTGCAAAGAAATTGCGTTTCACAGGCATTGGAAGAGATGTTCCCTGTAGGCTATAAGAGCACTGGGCAGAGCGAATTGTTTCTCAGCTTCCCAAAGAGCTGGAAGCAAGATGCTTTGGGTCCCAACTCGCCCTTTGGAAAGAAGCCTGCACGTTGTGCCTTTCAGCTCTAGGGCCATGTGACACACCCAGAGCAGAAGTTCTACTTCAGCCAGATCAGGCCTGCAAAGAAACTGCGTTTAACAGGCCTTTGGAAGAGATGTTCCCGGTAGGCTGTAAGAGCACTATGCAGAGCGAATTGTTTCTTAGCTTCCCAAAGAGCTGGAAGCAAGATGCTTTGGGGCCCAACTCGCCCTTTGGAAACAAGCCTGCACGTTGTACATTTCAGCTCTAGGGCCATGTGGCACACCCAGAGCAGAAGTTCTACTTCAGCCAGATCAGGGCTGGGAAGAAACTGCGTTTCACTGTCCGTTTTAAGACATGTTCCCGGTAGGCTGTAAGAGCCCTATGCAGAGCGAGTTGTCTCTTAGCTGCTGAAAGAGCTGGATGCTGGACTTGAGGGACTTGTCTACCCTTGTGGAATCAAGGCAGGACTTTGTGCCTTGCAGCTCTAGCGCCATGTAGGACCCGGCAGAGCAGAAGTTCTACTTAAGCCAGATCAGGCCTGGGAAGAAACTGCGTTTCACAGGCCTTTGTAAGACTCGTTCCCTGTAGGCTGTAAAACACCAGTGCAGAGCAAGTTGTTTCTTAGCTGCCCAAAGAGGTGGAAGCCCCACGCTGTGGGGCCTGTCTGCCCTTGAGGAGTCAGGGCAGGACTTTGAGCCTTGCAACTCTAGGCCGATGAAGGACACGGCATAGCAGCAGTTCTACCTCAGCGAGATAAGGCCTGCAAAGAAAATGCGTTTCTCAGGCCTTTGGAAGACATGTTCCCGGTAGGCTGTAAGAGCACTGTGCAGAGCGAGTTGTTTCTTAGCTTCCCAAAGAGCTGGAAGCAAGATGCTTTGGGGCCCAACTCGCCCTGTGGAAAGAAGACTGCGTGTTGTGCCTCTCAGCTCCAGGGCAATTTAGCACACCCAGAGCAGAAGTTCTACTTCAGCCAGATCTGGCCTGCAAACAAACTGCGTTTCACAGGCCTTTGTAAGAGATGTTCCCGGTAGGCTGTAAGAGCACTGTGTAGAGCGAGTTGTTTCTTAGCTTCCCAAAGAGCTGGAAGCAAGATGCTTTGGGGCCCAACTCGCCCTTTGGAAACAAGCCTGCACCTTGTACCTTTCAGCTCTAGTGCCAGGTGGCACACCCAGAGCAGAAGTTCTACTTCAGCCAGATTTGGCCTGCAAAGAAACTGCGTTTCACAGGCCTTTGTAAGAGATGTTACCGGTAGGCTGTAAGAGCACTGTGCAGAGCGAGTTGTTTCTTCGCTTCCCAAAGAGCTGGAAGCAAGATGCTCTGGGGCCCAACTCGCCCTTTGGAAAGAAGCCTGCACGTTGTGCCTTTCAGCTCTAGGGCAATGTGGCACACCCAGAGCAGAAGTTCTACTTCAGCCAGATCAGGCCTGCAAACAAACTGCGTTTCACAGGCCTTTGTAAGAGATGTTCCCGGTAGGCTGTAAGTGCACTGTGCAGAGCGAGTTGTTTCTTAGCTTCCCAAAGAGCTGGAAGCAAGATGCTTTGGGGCCCAACTCGCCCTTTGGAAAGAAGACTGCGTGTTGTGCCTCTCAGCTCCAGGGCAATTTAGCACACCCAGAGCAGAAGTTCTACTTCAGCCAGATCTGGCCTGCAAACAAACTGCGTTTCACAGGCCTTTGTAAGAGATGTTCCCGGTAGGCTGTAAGAGCACTGTGTAGAGCGAGTTGTTTCTTAGCTTCCCAAAGAGCTGGAAGCAAGATGCTTTGGGGCCCAACTCGCCCTTTGGAAACAAGCCTGCACCTTGTACCTTTCAGCTCTAGTGCCAGGTGGCACACCCAGAGCAGAAGTTCTACTTCAGCCAGATTTGGCCTGCAAAGAAACTGCGTTTCACAGGCCTTTGTAAGAGATGTTACCGGTAGGCTGTAAGAGCACTGTGCAGAGCGAGTTGTTTCTTCGCTTCCCAAAGAGCTGGAAGCAAGATGCTCTGGGGCCCAACTCGCCCTTTGGAAAGAAGCCTGCACGTTGTGCCTTTCAGCTCTAGGGCAATGTGGCACACCCAGAGCAGAAGTTCTACTTCAGCCAGATCAGGCCTGCAAACAAACTGCGTTTCACAGGCCTTTGTAAGAGATGTTCCCGGTAGGCTGTAAGTGCACTGTGCAGAGCGAGTTGTTTCTTAGCTTCCCAAAGAGCTGGAAGCAAGATGCTTTGGGGCCCAACTCGCCCTTTGGAAAGAAGACTGCGTGTTGTGCCTCTCAGCTCCAGGGCAATTTAGCACACCCAGAGCAGAAGTTCTACTTCAGCCAGATCTGGCCTGCAAACAAACTGCGTTTCACAGGCCTTTGTAAGAGATGTTCCCGGTAGGCTGTAAGAGCACTGTGTAGAGCGAGTTGTTTCTTAGCTTCCCAAAGAGCTGGAAGCAAGATGCTTTGGGGCCCAACTCGCCCTTTGGAAACAAGCCTGCACCTTGTACCTTTCAGCTCTAGTGCCAGGTGGCACACCCAGAGCAGAAGTTCTACTTCAGCCAGATTTGGCCTGCAAAGAAACTGCGTTTCACAGGCCTTTGTAAGAGATGTTACCGGTAGGCTGTAAGAGCACTGTGCAGAGCGAGTTGTTTCTTCGCTTCCCAAAGAGCTGGAAGCAAGATGCTCTGGGGCCCAACTCGCCCTTTGGAAAGAAGCCTGCACGTTGTGCCTTTCAGCTCTAGGGCAATGTGGCACACCCAGAGCAGAAGTTCTACTTCAGCCAGATCAGGCCTGCAAAGAAACTGCGTTTCACAGGCCTTTGTAAGAGATGTTCCCTGTAGGCTGTAAGAGCACTGGGCAGAGCGAATTGTTTCTCAGCTTCCCAAAGAGCTGGAATCAAGATGCTTTGGGTCCCAACTCGCCCTTTGGAAAGAAGCCTGCACGTTGTGCCTTTCAGCTCTAGGGCCATGTGACACACCCAGAGCAGAAGTTCTACTTCAGCCAGATCAGGGCTGGGAAGAAACTGCGTTTAACAGGCCTTTGGAAGAGATGTTCCCGGTAGGCTGTAAGAGCACTGTGCTGAGCCAGTTGTTTCTTAGCTGCCGAAAGAGCTGGAAGCTGGACCTGAGGGACTTGTCTACCCTTGTGGAAACAAGGCCGGACTTTGTGCCTTGCAGCTCTAGCGCCATGTAGGACCCGGCAGAGCAGAAGTTCTACTTCAGCCAGATCAGGGCTGGGAAGAAACTGCGTTTCACAGGCCTTTGTAAGACTCGTTCCCTGTAGGCTGTAAAACACCAGTGCAGAGCAAGTTGTTTCTTAGCTGCCCAAAGAGGTGGAAGCCCCACGCTGTGGGGCCTGTCTGCCCTTGAGGAGTCAAGGCAGGACTTTGAGCCTTGCAACTCTAGGCCGATGAAGGACACGGCATAGCAGCAGTTCTACCTCAGCGAGATAAGGCCTGCAAGGAAACTGTATTTCTCAGGCCTTTGCAAGAGATGTTCCCGGTTGGCTGTAAGAGAGGTCTGCAGAGCGAGTTGTTTCTTAGCTTCCCAAAGAGCTGGAAGCAAGATGCTTTGGGGCCCAACTCGCCCTTTGGAAAGAAGACTGGGGGTTGTGCCTCTCAGCTCCAGGGCAATTTAGCACACCCAGAGCAGAAGTTCTACTTCAGCCAGATCAGGCCTGCCAAGAAACTGCCTTTCACAGGCCTTTGTAAGACATGTTCCCGGGAGGCTGTAAGAGCACTGTGCAGAGCAAGTTGTTTCTTCGCTTCCCAAAGAGCTGGAAGCAAGATGCTCTGGGGCCCAACACGCCCTTTGGAAAGAAGCCTGCACGTTGTGCCTTTCAGCTCTAGGGCAATGTGGCACACCCAGAGCAGAAGTTCTACTTCAGCCAGATCGGGCCTGCAAAGAAACTGCGTTTCACAGGCCTTTGTAAGACATGTTCCAGGTAGGCTGTAAGTGCACTGTGCAGAGCGAGTTGTTTCTTACCTGCTCCAAGAGCTGGAAGCTGGACGCTGAGGTACTAGTCTCCCCTTGGGGAAACAAGGCAGGACTTGGTGCCTTGCATCTCTAGGGCCATGTTGCACACGGCAGAGCAGAAGTTCTACTTCAGCCAGATCAGGGCTGGGAAGAAACTGCGTTTCACAGTCCGTTTTAAGACATGTTCCCGGTAGGCTGTAAGAGCCCTATGCAGAGCGAGTTGTTTCTTAGCTGCCGAAAGAGCTGGATGCTGGACTTGAGGGACTTGTCTACCCTTGTGGAATCAAGGCAGGACTTTGTGCCTTGCAGCTCTAGCGCCATGTAGGACCCGGCAGAGCAGAAGTTCTACTTCAGCCAGATCAGGCCTGCAAAGAAATTGCGTTTCACAGGCCTTTGTAAGAGATGTTCCCTGCTGTCTGTAAGAGCACTGGGCAGAGCGAATTGTTTCTCAGCTTCCCAAAGAGCTGGAATCAAGATGCTTTGGGTCCCAACTCGCCCTTTGGAAAGAAGCCTGCACGTTGTGCCTTTCAGCTCTAGGGCCATGTGACACACCCAGAGCAGAAGTTCTACTTCAGCCAGATCAGGCCTGCAAAGAAACTGCGTTTAACAGGCCTTTGGAAGAGATGTTCCCGGTAGGCTGTAAGAGCACTATGCAGAGCGAATTGTTTCTTAGCTTCCCAAAGAGCTGGAAGCAAGATGCTTTGGGGCCCAACTCGCCCTTTGGAAACAAGCCTGCACGTTGTACATTTCAGCTCTAGGGCCATGTGGCACACCCAGAGCAGAAGTTCTACTTCAGCCAGATCAGGGCTGGGAAGAAACTGCGTTTCACTGTCCGTTTTAAGACATGTTCCCGGTAGGCTGTAAGAGCCCTATGCAGAGCGAGTTGTCTCTTAGCTGCTGAAAGAGCTGGATGCTGGACTTGAGGGACTTGTCTACCCTTGTGGAATCAAGGCAGGACTTTGTGCCTTGCAGCTCTAGCGCCATGTAGGACCCGGCAGAGCAGAAGTTCTACTTAAGCCAGATCAGGCCTGGGAAGAAACTGCGTTTCACAGGCCTTTGTAAGACTCGTTCCCTGTAGGCTGTAAAACACCAGTGCAGAGCAAGTTGTTTCTTAGCTGCCCAAAGAGGTGGAAGCCCCACGCTGTGGGGCCTGTCTGCCCTTGAGGAGTCAGGGCAGGACTTTGAGCCTTGCAACTCTAGGCCGATGTAGGACACGGCATAGCAGCAGTTCTACCTCAGCGAGATAAGGCCTGCAAAGAAAATGCGTTTCTCAGGCCTTTGGAAGACATGTTCCCGGTAGGCTGTAAGAGCACTGTGCAGAGCGAGTTGTTTCTTAGCTTCCCAAAGAGCTGGAAGCAAGATGCTTTGGGGCCCAACTCGCCCTTTGGAAAGAAGACTGCGGGTTGTGCCTTTCAGCTCCAGGGCAATGTAGCACACCCAGAGCAGAAGTTCTACTTCAGCCAGATCAGGCCTGCAAACAAACTGCGTTTCACAGGCCTTTGTAAGAGATGTTCCCGGTAGGCTGTAAGAGCACTGTGCAGAGCGAGTTGTTTCTCAGCTTCCCAAAGAGCTGGAATCAAGATGCTTTGGGTCCCAACTCGCCCTTTGGAAAGAAGCCTGCACGTTGTGCCTTTCAGCTCTAGGGCCATGTGACACACCCAGAGCAGAAGTTCTACTTCAGCCAGATCAGGCCTGCAAAGAAACTGCGTTTAACAGGCCTTTGGAAGAGATGTTCCCGGTAGGCTGTAAGAGCACTATGCAGAGCGAATTGTTTCTTAGCTTCCCAAAGAGCTGGAAGCAAGATGCTTTGGGGCCCAACTCGCCCTTTGGAAACAAGCCTGCACCTTGTACCTTTCAGCTCTAGTGCCAGGTGGCACACCCAGAGCAGAAGTTCTACTTCAGCCAGATTTGGCCTGCAAAGAAACTGCGTTTCACAGGCCTTTGTAAGAGATGTTACCGGTAGGCTGTAAGAGCACTGTGCAGAGCGAGTTGTTTCTTCGCTTCCCAAAGAGCTGGAAGCAAGATGCTCTGGGGCCCAACTCGCCCTTTGGAAAGAAGCCTGCACGTTGTGCCTTTCAGCTCTAGGGCAATGTGGCACACCCAGAGCAGAAGTTCTACTTCAGCCAGATCAGGCCTGCAAACAAACTGCGTTTCACAGGCCTTTGTAAGAGATGTTCCCGGTAGGCTGTAAGTGCACTGTGCAGAGCGAGTTGTTTCTTAGCTTCCCAAAGAGCTGGAAGCAAGATGCTTTGGGGCCCAACTCGCCCTTTGGAAAGAAGACTGCGTGTTGTGCCTCTCAGCTCCAGGGCAATTTAGCACACCCAGAGCAGAAGTTCTACTTCAGCCAGATCTGGCCTGCAAACAAACTGCGTTTCACAGGCCTTTGTAAGAGATGTTCCCGGTAGGCTGTAAGAGCACTGTGTAGAGCGAGTTGTTTCTTAGCTTCCCAAAGAGCTGGAAGCAAGATGCTTTGGGGCCCAACTCGCCCTTTGGAAACAAGCCTGCACCTTGTACCTTTCAGCTCTAGTGCCAGGTGGCACACCCAGAGCAGAAGTTCTACTTCAGCCAGATTTGGCCTGCAAAGAAACTGCGTTTCACAGGCCTTTGTAAGAGATGTTACCGGTAGGCTGTAAGAGCACTGTGCAGAGCGAGTTGTTTCTTCGCTTCCCAAAGAGCTGGAAGCAAGATGCTCTGGGGCCCAACTCGCCCTTTGGAAAGAAGCCTGCACGTTGTGCCTTTCAGCTCTAGGGCAATGTGGCACACCCAGAGCAGAAGTTCTACTTCAGCCAGATCAGGCCTGCAAAGAAACTGCGTTTCACAGGCCTTTGTAAGAGATGTTCCCTGTAGGCTGTAAGAGCACTGGGCAGAGCGAATTGTTTCTCAGCTTCCCAAAGAGCTGGAATCAAGATGCTTTGGGTCCCAACTCGCCCTTTGGAAAGAAGCCTGCACGTTGTGCCTTTCAGCTCTAGGGCCATGTGACACACCCAGAGCAGAAGTTCTACTTCAGCCAGATCAGGGCTGGGAAGAAACTGCGTTTAACAGGCCTTTGGAAGAGATGTTCCCGGTAGGCTGTAAGAGCACTGTGCTGAGCCAGTTGTTTCTTAGCTGCCGAAAGAGCTGGAAGCTGGACCTGAGGGACTTGTCTACCCTTGTGGAAACAAGGCCGGACTTTGTGCCTTGCAGCTCTAGCGCCATGTAGGACCCGGCAGAGCAGAAGTTCTTCTTCAGCCAGATCAGGGCTGGGAAGAAACTGCGTTTCACAGGCCTTTGTAAGACTCGTTCCCTGTAGGCTGTAAAACACCAGTGCAGAGCAAGTTGTTTCTTAGCTGCCCAAAGAGGTGGAAGCCCCACGCTGTGGGGCCTGTCTGCCCTTGAGGAGTCAAGGCAGGACTTTGAGCCTTGCAACTCTAGGCCGATGAAGGACACGGCATAGCAGCAGTTCTACCTCAGCGAGATAAGGCCTGCAAGGAAACTGTATTTCTCAGGCCTTTGCAAGAGATGTTCCCGGTTGGCTGTAAGAGAGGTCTGCAGAGCGAGTTGTTTCTTAGCTTCCCAAAGAGCTGGAAGCAAGATGCTCTGGGGCCCAACTCGCCCTTTGGAAAGAAGACTGGGGGTTGTGCCTCTCAGCTCCAGGGCAATTTAGCACACCCAGAGCAGAAGTTCTACTTCAGCCAGATCAGGCCTGCAAAGAAACTGCCTTTCACAGGCCTTTGTAAGACATGTTCCCGGGAGGCTGTAAGAGCACTGTGCAGAGCAAGTTGTTTCTTCGCTTCCCAAAGAGCTGGAAGCAAGATGCTCTGGGGCCCAACACGCCCTTTGGAAAGAAGCCTGCACGTTGTGCCTTTCAGCTCTAGGGCAATGTGGCACACCCAGAGCAGAAGTTCTACTTCAGCCAGATCGGGCCTGCAAAGAAACTGCGTTTCACAGGCCTTTGTAAGACATGTTCCAGGTAGGCTGGAAGAGCCCTGTGCACAGCAAGCTGTTTCTTACCTGCTCCAAGAGCTGGAAGCTGGACGCTGAGGTACTAGTCTCCCCTTGGGGAAACAAGGCAGGACTTGGTGCCTTGCATCTCTAGGGCCATGTTGCACACGGCAGAGCAGAAGTTCTACTTCAGCCAGATCAGGGCTGGGAAGAAACTGCGTTTCACAGTCCGTTTTAAGACATGTTCCCGGTAGGCTGTAAGAGCCCTATGCAGAGCGAGTTGTTTCTTAGCTGCCGAAAGAGCTGGATGCTGGACTTGAGGGACTTGTCTACCCTTGTGGAATCAAGGCAGGACTTTGTGCCTTGCAGCTCTAGCGCCATGTAGGACCCGGCAGAGCAGAAGTTCTACTTCAGCCAGATCAGGCCTGCAAAGAAATTGCGTTTCACAGGCCTTTGTAAGAGATGTTCCCTGCTGTCTGTAAGAGCACTGGGCAGAGCGAATTGTTTCTCAGCTTCCCAAAGAGCTGGAATCAAGATGCTTTGGGTCCCAACTCGCCCTTTGGAAAGAAGCCTGCACGTTGTGCCTTTCAGCTCTAGGGCAATGTGGCACACCCAGAGCAGAAGTTCTACTTCAGCCAGATCAGGCCTGCAAAGAAACTGCGTTTAACAGGCCTTTGGAAGAGATGTTCCCGGTAGGCTGTAAGAGCACTATGCAGAGCGAATTGTTTCTTAGCTTCCCAAAGAGCTGGAAGCAAGATGCTTTGGGGCCCAACTCGCCCTTTGGAAACAAGCCTGCACGTTGTACATTTCAGCTCTAGGGCCATGTGGCACACCCAGAGCAGAAGTTCTACTTCAGCCAGATCAGGGCTGGGAAGAAACTGCGTTTCACTGTCCGTTTTAAGACATGTTCCCGGTAGGCTGTAAGAGCCCTATGCAGAGCGAGTTGTCTCTTAGCTGCTGAAAGAGCTGGATGCTGGACTTGAGGGACTTGTCTACCCTTGTGGAATCAAGGCAGGACTTTGTGCCTTGCAGCTCTAGCGCCATGTAGGACCCGGCAGAGCAGAAGTTCTACTTAAGCCAGATCAGGCCTGGGAAGAAACTGCGTTTCACAGGCCTTTGTAAGACTCGTTCCCTGTAGGCTGTAAAACACCAGTGCAGAGCAAGTTGTTTCTTAGCTGCCCAAAGAGGTGGAAGCCCCACGCTGTGGGGCCTGTCTGCCCTTGAGGAGTCAGGGCAGGACTTTGAGCCTTGCAACTCTAGGCCGATGTAGGACACGGCATAGCAGCAGTTCTACCTCAGCGAGATAAGGCCTGCAAAGAAAATGCGTTTCTCAGGCCTTTGGAAGACATGTTCCCGGTAGGCTGTAAGAGCACTGTGCAGAGCGAGTTGTTTCTTAGCTTCCCAAAGAGCTGGAAGCAAGATGCTTTGGGGCCCAACTCGCCCTTTGGAAAGAAGACTGCGTGTTGTGCCTCTCAGCTCCAGGGCAATTTAGCACACCCAGAGCAGAAGTTCTACTTCAGCCAGATGTGGCCTGCAAAGAAACTGCGTTTCACAGGCCTTTGGAAGAGATGTTCCAGGTAGGCTGTAAGAGCACTGTGCAGAGCGAGTTGTTTCTTAGCTTCCCAAAGAGCTGGAAACAAGATGCTGTGGGGCCCAACTCGCCCTTTGGAAACAAGCCTGCACGTTGTACCTTTCAGCTCTAGTGCCAGGTGGCACACCCAGAGCAAGAGTTCTACTTCAGCCAGATTTGGCCTGCAAAGAAACTGCGTTTCACAGGCCTTTGTAAGAGATGTTCCCGGTAGGCTGTAAGAGCACTGTGCAGAGCGAGTTGTTTCTTCGCTTCCCAAAGAGCTGGAAGCAAGATGCTCTGGGGCCCAACTCGCCCTTTGGAAAGAAGCCTGCACGTTGTGCCTTTCAGCTCTAGGGCAATGTGGCACACCCAGAGCAGAAGTTCTACTTCAGCCAGATCAGGCCTGCAAACAAACTGCGTTTCACAGGCCTTTGTAAGAGATGTTCCCGGTAGGCTGTAAGTGCACTGTGCAGAGCGAGTTGTTTCTTAGCTTCCCAAAGAGCTGGAAGCAAGATGCTTTGGGGCCCAACTCGCCCTTTGGAAAGAAGACTGCGTGTTGTGCCTCTCAGCTCCAGGGCAATTTAGCACACCCAGAGCAGAAGTTCTACTTCAGCCAGATCTGGCCTGCAAACAAACTGCGTTTCACAGGCCTTTGTAAGAGATGTTCCCGGTAGGCTGTAAGAGCACTGTGTAGAGCGAGTTGTTTCTTAGCTTCCCAAAGAGCTGGAAGCAAGATGCTTTGGGGCCCAACTCGCCCTTTGGAAACAAGCCTGCACCTTGTACCTTTCAGCTCTAGGGCAATGTGGCACACCCAGAGCAGAAGTTCTACTTCAGCCAGATCAGGCCTGCAAAGAAACTGCCTTTCACAGGCCTTTGTAAGACATGTTCCCGGGAGGCTGTAAGAGCACTGTGCAGAGCGAGTTGTTTCTTCGCTTCCCAAAGAGCTGGAAGCAAGATGCTCTGGGGCCCAACACGCCCTTTGGAAAGAAGCCTGCACGTTGTGCCTTTCAGCTCTAGGGCAATGTGGCACACCCAGAGCAGAAGTTCTACTTCAGCCACATCAGGCCTGCAAAGAAACTGCGTTTCACAGGCCTTTGTAAGACATGTTCTAGGTAGGCTGGAAGAGCCCTGTGCACAGCAAGCTGTTTCTTACCTGCTCGAAGAGCTGGAAGCTGGACGCTGAGGTACTAGTCTCCCCTTGGGGAAACAAGGCAGGACTTGGTGCCTTGCATCTCTAGGGCCATGTTGCACACGGCAGAGCAGAAGTTCTACTTCAGCCAGATCAGGGCTGGGAAGAAACTGCGTTTCACAGTCCGTTTTAAGACATGTTCCCGGTAGGCTGTAAGAGCCCTATGCAGAGCGAGTTGTTTCTTAGCTGCCGAAAGAGCTGGATGCTTTACTTGAGGGACTTGTCTACCCTTGTGGAATCAAGGCAGGACTTTGTGCCTTGCAGCTCTAGCGCCATGTAGGACCCGGCAGAGCAGAAGTTCTACTTCAGCCAGATCAGGCCTGCAAAGAAATTGCGTTTCACAGGCATTGGAAGAGATGTTCCCTGTAGGCTATAAGAGCACTGGGCAGAGCGAATTGTTTCTCAGCTTCCCAAAGAGCTGGAAGCAAGATGCTTTGGGTCCCAACTCGCCCTTTGGAAAGAAGCCTGCACGTTGTGCCTTTCAGCTCTAGGGCCATGTGACACACCCAGAGCAGAAGTTCTACTTCAGCCAGATCAGGCCTGCAAAGAAACTGCGTTTAACAGGCCTTTGGAAGAGATGTTCCCGGTAGGCTGTAAGAGCACTATGCAGAGCGAATTGTTTCTTAGCTTCCCAAAGAGCTGGAAGCAAGATGCTTTGGGGCCCAACTCGCCCTTTGGAAACAAGCCTGCACGTTGTACATTTCAGCTCTAGGGCCATGTGGCACACCCAGAGCAGAAGTTCTACTTCAGCCAGATCAGGGCTGGGAAGAAACTGCGTTTCACTGTCCGTTTTAAGACATGTTCCCGGTAGGCTGTAAGAGCCCTATGCAGAGCGAGTTGTCTCTTAGCTGCTGAAAGAGCTGGATGCTGGACTTGAGGGACTTGTCTACCCTTGTGGAATCAAGGCAGGACTTTGAGCCTTGCAGCTCTAGCGCCATGTAGGACCCGGCAGAGCAGAAGTTCTACTTAAGCCAGATCAGGCCTGGGAAGAAACTGCGTTTCACAGGCCTTTGTAAGACTCGTTCCCTGTAGGCTGTAAAACACCAGTGCAGAGCAAGTTGTTTCTTAGCTGCCCAAAGAGGTGGAAGCCCCACGCTGTGGGGCCTGTCTGCCCTTGAGGAGTCAGGGCAGGACTTTGAGCCTTGCAACTCTAGGCCGATGAAGGACACGGCATAGCAGCAGTTCTACCTCAGCGAGATAAGGCCTGCAAAGAAAATGCGTTTCTCAGGCCTTTGGAAGACATGTTCCCGGTAGGCTGTAAGAGCACTGTGCAGAGCGAGTTGTTTCTTAGCTTCCCAAAGAGCTGGAAGCAAGATGCTTTGGGGCCCAACTCACCCTGTGGAAAGAAGACTGCGTGTTGTGCCTCTCAGCTCCAGGGCAATTTAGCACACCCAGAGCAGAAGTTCTACTTCAGCCAGATCTGGCCTGCAAACAAACTGCGTTTCACAGGCCTTTGTAAGAGATGTTCCCGGTAGGCTGTAAGAGCACTGTGTAGAGCGAGTTGTTTCTTAGCTTCCCAAAGAGCTGGAAGCAAGATGCTTTGGGGCCCAACTCGCCCTTTGGAAACAAGCCTGCACCTTGTACCTTTCAGCTCTAGTGCCAGGTGGCACACCCAGAGCAGAAGTTCTACTTCAGCCAGATTTGGCCTGCAAAGAAACTGCGTTTCACAGGCCTTTGTAAGAGATGTTACCGGTAGGCTGTAAGAGCACTGTGCAGAGCGAGTTGTTTCTTCGCTTCCCAAAGAGCTGGAAGCAAGATGCTCTGGGGCCCAACTCGCCCTTTGGAAAGAAGCCTGCACGTTGTGCCTTTCAGCTCTAGGGCAATGTGGCACACCCAGAGCAGAAGTTCTACTTCAGCCAGATCAGGCCTGCAAAGAAACTGCGTTTCACAGGCCTTTGTAAGAGATGTTCCCTGTAGGCTGTAAGAGCACTGGGCAGAGCGAATTGTTTCTCAGCTTCCCAAAGAGCTGGAATCAAGATGCTTTGGGTCCCAACTCGCCCTTTGGAAAGAAGCCTGCACGTTGTGCCTTTCAGCTCTAGGGCCATGTGACACACCCAGAGCAGAAGTTCTACTTCAGCCAGATCAGGGCTGGGAAGAAACTGCGTTTAACAGGCCTTTGGAAGAGATGTTCCCGGTAGGCTGTAAGAGCACTGTGCTGAGCCAGTTGTTTCTTAGCTGCCGAAAGAGCTGGAAGCTGGACCTGAGGGACTTGTCTACCCTTGTGGAAACAAGGCCGGACTTTGTGCCTTGCAGCTCTAGCGCCATGTAGGACCCGGCAGAGCAGAAGTTCTACTTCAGCCAGATCAGGGCTGGGAAGAAACTGCGTTTCACAGGCCTTTGTAAGACTCGTTCCCTGTAGGCTGTAAAACACCAGTGCAGAGCAAGTTGTTTCTTAGCTGCCCAAAGAGGTGGAAGCCCCACGCTGTGGGGCCTGTCTGCCCTTGAGGAGTCAAGGCAGGACTTTGAGCCTTGCAACTCTAGGCCGATGAAGGACACGGCATAGCAGCAGTTCTACCTCAGCGAGATAAGGCCTGCAAGGAAACTGTATTTCTCAGGCCTTTGCAAGAGATGTTCCCGGTTGGCTGTAAGAGAGGTCTGCAGAGCGAGTTGTTTCTTAGCTTCCCAAAGAGCTGGAAGCAAGATGCTTTGGGGCCCAACTCGCCCTTTGGAAAGAAGACTGGGGGTTGTGCCTCTCAGCTCCAGGGCAATTTAGCACACCCAGAGCAGAAGTTCTACTTCAGCCAGATCAGGCCTGCAAAGAAACTGCCTTTCACAGGCCTTTGTAAGACATGTTCCCGGGAGGCTGTAAGAGCACTGTGCAGAGCAAGTTGTTTCTTCGCTTCCCAAAGAGCTGGAAGCAAGATGCTCTGGGGCCCAACACGCCCTTTGGAAAGAAGCCTGCACGTTGTACATTTCAGCTCTAGGGCCATGTGGCACACCCAGAGCAGAAGTTCTACTTCAGCCAGATCAGGGCTGGGAAGAAACTGCGTTTCACTGTCCGTTTTAAGACATGTTCCCGGTAGGCTGTAAGAGCCCTATGCAGAGCGAGTTGTCTCTTAGCTGCTGAAAGAGCTGGATGCTGGACTTGAGGGACTTGTCTACCCTTGTGGAATCAAGGCAGGACTTTGTGCCTTGCAGCTCTAGCGCCATGTAGGACCCGGCAGAGCAGAAGTTCTACTTAAGCCAGATCAGGCCTGGGAAGAAACTGCGTTTCACAGGCCTTTGTAAGACTCGTTCCCTGTAGGCTGTAAAACACCAGTGCAGAGCAAGTTGTTTCTTAGCTGCCCAAAGAGGTGGAAGCCCCACGCTGTGGGGCCTGTATGCCCTTGAGGAGTCAGGGCAGGACTTTGAGCCTTGCAACTCTAGGCCGATGAAGGACACGGCATAGCAGCAGTTCTACCTCAGCGAGATAAGGCCTGCAAAGAAAATGCGTTTCTCAGGCCTTTGGAAGACATGTTCCCGGTAGGCTGTAAGAGCACTGTGCAGAGCGAGTTGTTTCTTAGCTTCCCAAAGAGCTGGAAGCAAGATGCTTTGGGGCCCAACTCGCCCTTTGGAAAGAAGACTGCGTGTTGTGCCTCTCAGCTCCAGGGCAATTTAGCACACCCAGAGCAGAAGTTCTACTTCAGCCAGATCTGGCCTGCAAACAAACTGCGTTTCACAGGCCTTTGTAAGAGATGTTCCCGGTAGGCTGTAAGAGCACTGTGTAGAGCGAGTTGTTTCTTAGCTTCCCAAAGAGCTGGAAGCAAGATGCTTTGGGGCCCAACTCGCCCTTTGGAAACAAGCCTGCACCTTGTACCTTTCAGCTCTAGTGCCAGGTGGCACACCCAGAGCAGAAGTTCTACTTCAGCCAGATTTGGCCTGCAAAGAAACTGCGTTTCACAGGCCTTTGTAAGAGATGTTACCGGTAGGCTGTAAGAGCACTGTGCAGAGCGAGTTGTTTCTTCGCTTCCCAAAGAGCTGGAAGCAAGATGCTCTGGGGCCCAACTCGCCCTTTGGAAAGAAGCCTGCACGTTGTGCCTTTCAGCTCTAGGGCAATGTGGCACACCCAGAGCAGAAGTTCTACTTCAGCCAGATCAGGCCTGCAAACAAACTGCGTTTCACAGGCCTTTGTAAGAGATGTTCCCGGTAGGCTGTAAGTGCACTGTGCAGAGCGAGTTGTTTCTTAGCTTCCCAAAGAGCTGGAAGCAAGATGCTTTGGGGCCCAACTCGCCCTTTGGAAAGAAGACTGCGTGTTGTGCCTCTCAGCTCCAGGGCAATTTAGCACACCCAGAGCAGAAGTTCTACTTCAGCCAGATCTGGCCTGCAAACAAACTGCGTTTCACAGGCCTTTGTAAGAGATGTTCCCGGTAGGCTGTAAGAGCACTGTGTAGAGCGAGTTGTTTCTTAGCTTCCCAAAGAGCTGGAAGCAAGATGCTTTGGGGCCCAACTCGCCCTTTGGAAACAAGCCTGCACCTTGTACCTTTCAGCTCTAGTGCCAGGTGGCACACCCAGAGCAGAAGTTCTACTTCAGCCAGATTTGGCCTGCAAAGAAACTGCGTTTCACAGGCCTTTGTAAGAGATGTTACCGGTAGGCTGTAAGAGCACTGTGCAGAGCGAGTTGTTTCTTCGCTTCCCAAAGAGCTGGAAGCAAGATGCTCTGGGGCCCAACTCGCCCTTTGGAAAGAAGCCTGCACGTTGTGCCTTTCAGCTCTAGGGCAATGTGGCACACCCAGAGCAGAAGTTCTACTTCAGCCAGATCAGGCCTGCAAAGAAACTGCGTTTCACAGGCCTTTGTAAGAGATGTTCCCTGTAGGCTGTAAGAGCACTGGGCAGAGCGAATTGTTTCTCAGCTTCCCAAAGAGCTGGAATCAAGATGCTTTGGGTCCCAACTCGCCCTTTGGAAAGAAGCCTGCACGTTGTGCCTTTCAGCTCTAGGGCCATGTGACACACCCAGAGCAGAAGTTCTACTTCAGCCAGATCAGGGCTGGGAAGAAACTGCGTTTAACAGGCCTTTGGAAGAGATGTTCCCGGTAGGCTGTAAGAGCACTGTGCTGAGCCAGTTGTTTCTTAGCTGCCGAAAGAGCTGGAAGCTGGACCTGAGGGACTTGTCTACCCTTGTGGAAACAAGGCCGGACTTTGTGCCTTGCAGCTCTAGCGCCATGTAGGACCCGGCAGAGCAGAAGTTCTACTTCAGCCAGATCAGGGCTGGGAAGAAACTGCGTTTCACAGGCCTTTGTAAGACTCGTTCCCTGTAGGCTGTAAAACACCAGTGCAGAGCAAGTTGTTTCTTAGCTGCCCAAAGAGGTGGAAGCCCCACGCTGTGGGGCCTGTCTGCCCTTGAGGAGTCAAGGCAGGACTTTGAGCCTTGCAACTCTAGGCCGATGAAGGACACGGCATAGCAGCAGTTCTACCTCAGCGAGATAAGGCCTGCAAGGAAACTGTATTTCTCAGGCCTTTGCAAGAGATGTTCCCGGTTGGCTGTAAGAGAGGTCTGCAGAGCGAGTTGTTTCTTAGCTTCCCAAAGAGCTGGAAGCAAGATGCTTTGGGGCCCAACTCGCCCTTTGGAAAGAAGACTGGGGGTTGTGCCTCTCAGCTCCAGGGCAATTTAGCACACCCAGAGCAGAAGTTCTACTTCAGCCAGATCAGGCCTGCCAAGAAACTGCCTTTCACAGGCCTTTGTAAGACATGTTCCCGGGAGGCTGTAAGAGCACTGTGCAGAGCAAGTTGTTTCTTCGCTTCCCAAAGAGCTGGAAGCAAGATGCTCTGGGGCCCAACACGCCCTTTGGAAAGAAGCCTGCACGTTGTGCCTTTCAGCTCTAGGGCAATGTGGCACACCCAGAGCAGAAGTTCTACTTCAGCCAGATCGGGCCTGCAAAGAAACTGCGTTTCACAGGCCTTTGTAAGACATGTTCCAGGTAGGCTGTAAGTGCACTGTGCAGAGCGAGTTGTTTCTTACCTGCTCCAAGAGCTGGAAGCTGGACGCTGAGGTACTAGTCTCCCCTTGGGGAAACAAGGCAGGACTTGGTGCCTTGCATCTCTAGGGCCATGTTGCACACGGCAGAGCAGAAGTTCTACTTCAGCCAGATCAGGGCTGGGAAGAAACTGCGTTTCACAGTCCGTTTTAAGACATGTTCCCGGTAGGCTGTAAGAGCCCTATGCAGAGCGAGTTGTTTCTTAGCTGCCGAAAGAGCTGGATGCTGGACTTGAGGGACTTGTCTACCCTTGTGGAATCAAGGCAGGACTTTGTGCCTTGCAGCTCTAGCGCCATGTAGGACCCGGCAGAGCAGAAGTTCTACTTCAGCCAGATCAGGCCTGCAAAGAAATTGCGTTTCACAGGCCTTTGTAAGAGATGTTCCCTGCTGTCTGTAAGAGCACTGGGCAGAGCGAATTGTTTCTCAGCTTCCCAAAGAGCTGGAATCAAGATGCTTTGGGTCCCAACTCGCCCTTTGGAAAGAAGCCTGCACGTTGTGCCTTTCAGCTCTAGGGCCATGTGACACACCCAGAGCAGAAGTTCTACTTCAGCCAGATCAGGCCTGCAAAGAAACTGCGTTTAACAGGCCTTTGGAAGAGATGTTCCCGGTAGGCTGTAAGAGCACTATGCAGAGCGAATTGTTTCTTAGCTTCCCAAAGAGCTGGAAGCAAGATGCTTTGGGGCCCAACTCGCCCTTTGGAAACAAGCCTGCACGTTGTACATTTCAGCTCTAGGGCCATGTGGCACACCCAGAGCAGAAGTTCTACTTCAGCCAGATCAGGGCTGGGAAGAAACTGCGTTTCACTGTCCGTTTTAAGACATGTTCCCGGTAGGCTGTAAGAGCCCTATGCAGAGCGAGTTGTCTCTTAGCTGCTGAAAGAGCTGGATGCTGGACTTGAGGGACTTGTCTACCCTTGTGGAATCAAGGCAGGACTTTGTGCCTTGCAGCTCTAGCGCCATGTAGGACCCGGCAGAGCAGAAGTTCTACTTAAGCCAGATCAGGCCTGGGAAGAAACTGCGTTTCACAGGCCTTTGTAAGACTCGTTCCCTGTAGGCTGTAAAACACCAGTGCAGAGCAAGTTGTTTCTTAGCTGCCCAAAGAGGTGGAAGCCCCACGCTGTGGGGCCTGTCTGCCCTTGAGGAGTCAGGGCAGGACTTTGAGCCTTGCAACTCTAGGCCGATGTAGGACACGGCATAGCAGCAGTTCTACCTCAGCGAGATAAGGCCTGCAAAGAAAATGCGTTTCTCAGGCCTTTGGAAGACATGTTCCCGGTAGGCTGTAAGAGCACTGTGCAGAGCGAGTTGTTTCTTAGCTTCCCAAAGAGCTGGAAGCAAGATGCTTTGGGGCCCAACTCGCCCTTTGGAAAGAAGACTGCGGGTTGTGCCTTTCAGCTCCAGGGCAATGTAGCACACCCAGAGCAGAAGTTCTACTTCAGCCAGATCAGGCCTGCAAACAAACTGCGTTTCACAGGCCTTTGTAAGAGATGTTCCCGGTAGGCTGTAAGAGCACTGTGCAGAGCGAGTTGTTTCTCAGCTTCCCAAAGAGCTGGAATCAAGATGCTTTGGGTCCCAACTCGCCCTTTGGAAAGAAGCCTGCACGTTGTGCCTTTCAGCTCTAGGGCCATGTGACACACCCAGAGCAGAAGTTCTACTTCAGCCAGATCAGGCCTGCAAAGAAACTGCGTTTAACAGGCCTTTGGAAGAGATGTTCCCGGTAGGCTGTAAGAGCACTATGCAGAGCGAATTGTTTCTTACCTTCCCAAAGAGCTGGAAGCAAGATGCTTTGGGGCCCAACTCGACCTTTGGAAACAAGCCTGCACCTTGTACCTTTCAGCTCTAGTGCCAGGTGGCACACCCAGAGCAGAAGTTCTACTTCAGCCAGATTTGGCCTGCAAAGAAACTGCGTTTCACAGGCCTTTGTAAGAGATGTTACCGGTAGGCTGTAAGAGCACTGTGCAGAGCGAGTTGTTTCTTCGCTTCCCAAAGAGCTGGAAGCAAGATGCTCTGGGGCCCAACTCGCCCTTTGGAAAGAAGCCTGCACGTTGTGCCTTTCAGCTCTAGGGCAATGTGGCACACCCAGAGCAGAAGTTCTACTTCAGCCAGATCAGGCCTGCAAACAAACTGCGTTTCACAGGCCTTTGTAAGAGATGTTCCCGGTAGGCTGTAAGTGCACTGTGCAGAGCGAGTTGTTTCTTAGCTTCCCAAAGAGCTGGAAGCAAGATGCTTTGGGGCCCAGCTCGCCCTTTGGAAAGAAGACTGCGTGTTGTGCCTCTCAGCTCCAGGGCAATTTAGCACACCCAGAGCAGAAGTTCTACTTCAGCCAGATCTGGCCTGCAAACAAACTGCGTTTCACAGGCCTTTGTAAGAGATGTTCCCGGTAGGCTGTAAGAGCACTGTGTAGAGCGAGTTGTTTCTTAGCTTCCCAAAGAGCTGGAAGCAAGATGCTTTGGGGCCCAACTCGCCCTTTGGAAACAAGCCTGCACCTTGTACCTTTCAGCTCTAGTGCCAGGTGGCACACCCAGAGCAGAAGTTCTACTTCAGCCAGATTTGGCCTGCAAAGAAACTGCGTTTCACAGGCCTTTGTAAGAGATGTTACCGGTAGGCTGTAAGAGCACTGTGCAGAGCGAGTTGTTTCTTCGCTTCCCAAAGAGCTGGAAGCAAGATGCTCTGGGGCCCAACTCGCCCTTTGGAAAGAAGCCTGCACGTTGTGCCTTTCAGCTCTAGGGCAATGTGGCACACCCAGAGCAGAAGTTCTACTTCAGCCAGATCAGGCCTGCAAAGAAACTGCGTTTCACAGGCCTTTGTAAGAGATGTTCCCTGTAGGCTGTAAGAGCACTGGGCAGAGCGAATTGTTTCTCAGCTTCCCAAAGAGCTGGAATCAAGATGCTTTGGGTCCCAACTCGCCCTTTGGAAAGAAGCCTGCACGTTGTGCCTTTCAGCTCTAGGGCCATGTGACACACCCAGAGCAGAAGTTCTACTTCAGCCAGATCAGGGCTGGGAAGAAACTGCGTTTAACAGGCCTTTGGAAGAGATGTTCCCGGTAGGCTGTAAGAGCACTGTGCTGAGCCAGTTGTTTCTTAGCTGCCGAAAGAGCTGGAAGCTGGACCTGAGGGACTTGTCTACCCTTGTGGAAACAAGGCCGGACTTTGTGCCTTGCAGCTCTAGCGCCATGTAGGACCCGGCAGAGCAGAAGTTCTACTTCAGCCAGATCAGGGCTGGGAAGAAACTGCGTTTCACAGGCCTTTGTAAGACTCGTTCCCTGTAGGCTGTAAAACACCAGTGCAGAGCAAGTTGTTTCTTAGCTGCCCAAAGAGGTGGAAGCCCCACGCTGTGGGGCCTGTCTGCCCTTGAGGAGTCAAGGCAGGACTTTGAGCCTTGCAACTCTAGGCCGATGAAGGACACGGCATAGCAGCAGTTCTACCTCAGCGAGATAAGGCCTGCAAGGAAACTGTATTTCTCAGGCCTTTGCAAGAGATGTTCCCGGTTGGCTGTAAGAGAGGTCTGCAGAGCGAGTTGTTTCTTAGCTTCCCAAAGAGCTGGAAGCAAGATGCTTTGGGGCCCAACTCGCCCTTTGGAAAGAAGACTGGGGGTTGTGCCTCTCAGCTCCAGGGCAATTTAGCACACCCAGAGCAGAAGTTCTACTTCAGCCAGATCAGGCCTGCCAAGAAACTGCCTTTCACAGGCCTTTGTAAGACATGTTCCCGGGAGGCTGTAAGAGCACTGTGCAGAGCAAGTTGTTTCTTCGCTTCCCAAAGAGCTGGAAGCAAGATGCTCTGGGGCCCAACACGCCCTTTGGAAAGAAGCCTGCACGTTGTGCCTTTCAGCTCTAGGGCAATGTGGCACACCCAGAGCAGAAGTTCTACTTCAGCCAGATCGGGCCTGCAAAGAAACTGCGTTTCACAGGCCTTTGTAAGACATGTTCCAGGTAGGCTGTAAGTGCACTGTGCAGAGCGAGTTGTTTCTTACCTGCTCCAAGAGCTGGAAGCTGGACGCTGAGGTACTAGTCTCCCCTTGGGGAAACAAGGCAGGACTTGGTGCCTTGCATCTCTAGGGCCATGTTGCACACGGCAGAGCAGAAGTTCTACTTCAGCCAGATCAGGGCTGGGAAGAAACTGCGTTTCACAGGCATTGGAAGAGATGTTCCCTGTAGGCTATAAGAGCACTGGGCAGAGCGAATTGTTTCTCAGCTTCCCAAAGAGCTGGAAGCAAGATGCTTTGGGTCCCAACTCGCCCTTTGGAAAGAAGCCTGCACGTTGTGCCTTTCAGCTCTAGGGCCATGTGACACACCCAGAGCAGAAGTTCTACTTCAGCCAGATCAGGCCTGCAAAGAAACTGCGTTTAACAGGCCTTTGGAAGAGATGTTCCCGGTAGGCTGTAAGAGCACTATGCAGAGCGAATTGTTTCTTAGCTTCCCAAAGAGCTGGAAGCAAGATGCTTTGGGGCCCAACTCGCCCTTTGGAAACAAGCCTGCACGTTGTACATTTCAGCTCTAGGGCCATGTGGCACACCCAGAGCAGAAGTTCTACTTCAGCCAGATTTGGCCTGCAAAGAAACTGCGTTTCACTGTCCGTTTTAAGACATGTTCCCGGTAGGCTGTAAGAGCCCTATGCAGAGCGAGTTGTCTCTTAGCTGCTGAAAGAGCTGGATGCTGGACTTGAGGGACTTGTCTACCCTTGTGGAATCAAGGCAGGACTTTGTGCCTTGCAGCTCTAGCGCCATGTAGGACCCGGCAGAGCAGAAGTTCTACTTAAGCCAGATCAGGCCTGGGAAGAAACTGCGTTTCACAGGCCTTTGTAAGACTCGTTCCCTGTAGGCTGTAAAACACCAGTGCAGAGCAAGTTGTTTCTTAGCTGCCCAAAGAGGTGGAAGCCCCACGCTGTGGGGCCTGTCTGCCCTTGAGGAGTCAGGGCAGGACTTTGAGCCTTGCAACTCTAGGCCGATGAAGGACACGGCATAGCAGCAGTTCTACCTCAGCGAGATAAGGCCTGCAAAGAAAATGCGTTTCTCAGGCCTTTGGAAGACATGTTCCCGGTAGGCTGTAAGAGCACTGTGCAGAGCGAGTTGTTTCTTAGCTTCCCAAAGAGCTGGAAGCAAGATGCTTTGGGGCCCAACTCGCCCTGTGGAAAGAAGACTGCGTGTTGTGCCTCTCAGCTCCAGGGCAATTTAGCACACCCAGAGCAGAAGTTCTACTTCAGCCAGATCTGGCCTGCAAACAAACTGCGTTTCACAGGCCTTTGTAAGAGATGTTCCCGGTAGGCTGTAAGAGCACTGTGTAGAGCGAGTTGTTTCTTAGCTTCCCAAAGAGCTGGAAGCAAGATGCTTTGGGGCCCAACTCGCCCTTTGGAAACAAGCCTGCACCTTGTACCTTTCAGCTCTAGTGCCAGGTGGCACACCCAGAGCAGAAGTTCTACTTCAGCCAGATTTGGCCTGCAAAGAAACTGCGTTTCACAGGCCTTTGTAAGAGATGTTACCGGTAGGCTGTAAGAGCACTGTGCAGAGCGAGTTGTTTCTTCGCTTCCCAAAGAGCTGGAAGCAAGATGCTCTGGGGCCCAACTCGCCCTTTGGAAAGAAGCCTGCACGTTGTGCCTTTCAGCTCTAGGGCAATGTGGCACACCCAGAGCAGAAGTTCTACTTCAGCCAGATCAGGCCTGCAAACAAACTGCGTTTCACAGGCCTTTGTAAGAGATGTTCCCGGTAGGCTGTAAGTGCACTGTGCAGAGCGAGTTGTTTCTTAGCTTCCCAAAGAGCTGGAAGCAAGATGCTTTGGGGCCCAACTCGCCCTTTGGAAAGAAGACTGCGTGTTGTGCCTCTCAGCTCCAGGGCAATTTAGCACACCCAGAGCAGAAGTTCTACTTCAGCCAGATCTGGCCTGCAAACAAACTGCGTTTCACAGGCCTTTGTAAGAGATGTTCCCGGTAGGCTGTAAGAGCACTGTGTAGAGCGAGTTGTTTCTTAGCTTCCCAAAGAGCTGGAAGCAAGATGCTTTGGGGCCCAACTCGCCCTTTGGAAACAAGCCTGCACCTTGTACCTTTCAGCTCTAGTGCCAGGTGGCACACCCAGAGCAGAAGTTCTACTTCAGCCAGATTTGGCCTGCAAAGAAACTGCGTTTCACAGGCCTTTGTAAGAGATGTTACCGGTAGGCTGTAAGAGCACTGTGCAGAGCGAGTTGTTTCTTCGCTTCCCAAAGAGCTGGAAGCAAGATGCTCTGGGGCCCAACTCGCCCTTTGGAAAGAAGCCTGCACGTTGTGCCTTTCAGCTCTAGGGCAATGTGGCACACCCAGAGCAGAAGTTCTACTTCAGCCAGATCAGGCCTGCAAAGAAACTGCGTTTCACAGGCCTTTGTAAGAGATGTTCCCTGTAGGCTGTAAGAGCACTGGGCAGAGCGAATTGTTTCTCAGCTTCCCAAAGAGCTGGAATCAAGATGCTTTGGGTCCCAACTCGCCCTTTGGAAAGAAGCCTGCACGTTGTGCCTTTCAGCTCTAGGGCCATGTGACACACCCAGAGCAGAAGTTCTACTTCAGCCAGATCAGGGCTGGGAAGAAACTGCGTTTAACAGGCCTTTGGAAGAGATGTTCCCGGTAGGCTGTAAGAGCACTGTGCTGAGCCAGTTGTTTCTTAGCTGCCGAAAGAGCTGGAAGCTGGACCTGAGGGACTTGTCTACCCTTGTGGAAACAAGGCCGGACTTTGTGCCTTGCAGCTCTAAGCCATGTAGGACCCGGCAGAGCAGAAGTTCTACTTCAGCCAGATCAGGGCTGGGAAGAAACTGCGTTTCACAGGCCTTTGTAAGACTCGTTCCCTGTAGGCTGTAAAACACCAGTGCAGAGCAAGTTGTTTCTTAGCTGCCCAAAGAGGTGGAAGCCCCACGCTGTGGGGCCTGTCTGCCCTTGAGGAGTCAAGGCAGGACTTTGAGCCTTGCAACTCTAGGCCGATGAAGGACACGGCATAGCAGCAGTTCTACCTCAGCGAGATAAGGCCTGCAAGGAAACTGTATTTCTCAGGCCTTTGCAAGAGATGTTCCCGGTTGGCTGTAAGAGAGGTCTGCAGAGCGAGTTGTTTCTTAGCTTCCCAAAGAGCTGGAAGCAAGATGCTTTGGGGCCCAACTCGCCCTTTGGAAAGAAGACTGGGGGTTGTGCCTCTCAGCTCCAGGGCAATTTAGCACACCCAGAGCAGAAGTTCTACTTCAGCCAGATCAGGCCTGCCAAGAAACTGCGTTTCACAGGCCTTTGTAAGACATGTTCCCGGGAGGCTGTAAGAGCACTGTGCAGAGCAAGTTGTTTCTTCGCTTCCCAAAGAGCTGGAAGCAAGATGCTCTGGGGCCCAACACGCCCTTTGGAAAGAAGCCTGCACGTTGTGCCTTTCAGCTCTAGGGCAATGTGGCACACCCAGAGCAGAAGTTCTACTTCAGCCAGATCGGGCCTGCAAAGAAACTGCGTTTCACAGGCCTTTGTAAGACATGTTCCAGGTAGGCTGTAAGTGCACTGTGCAGAGCGAGTTGTTTCTTACCTGCTCCAAGAGCTGGAAGCTGGACGCTGAGGTACTAGTCTCCCCTTGGGGAAACAAGGCAGGACTTGGTGCCTTGCATCTCTAGGGCCATGTTGCACACGGCAGAGCAGAAGTTCTACTTCAGCCAGATCAGGGCTGGGAAGAAACTGCGTTTCACAGTCCGTTTTAAGACATGTTCCCGGTAGGCTGTAAGAGCCCTATGCAGAGCGAGTTGTTTCTTAGCTGCCGAAAGAGCTGGATGCTGGACTTGAGGGACTTGTCTACCCTTGTGGAATCAAGGCAGGACTTTGTGCCTTGCAGCTCTAGCGCCATGTAGGACCCGGCAGAGCAGAAGTTCTACTTCAGCCAGATCAGGCCTGCAAAGAAATTGCGTTTCACAGGCCTTTGTAAGAGATGTTCCCTGCTGTCTGTAAGAGCACTGGGCAGAGCGAATTGTTTCTCAGCTTCCCAAAGAGCTGGAATCAAGATGCTTTGGGTCCCAACTCGCCCTTTGGAAAGAAGCCTGCACGTTGTGCCTTTCAGCTCTAGGGCCATGTGACACACCCAGAGCAGAAGTTCTACTTCAGCCAGATCAGGCCTGCAAAGAAACTGCGTTTAACAGGCCTTTGGAAGAGATGTTCCCGGTAGGCTGTAAGAGCACTATGCAGAGCGAATTGTTTCTTAGCTTCCCAAAGAGCTGGAAGCAAGATGCTTTGGGGCCCAACTCGCCCTTTGGAAACAAGCCTGCACGTTGTACATTTCAGCTCTAGGGCCATGTGGCACACCCAGAGCAGAAGTTCTACTTCAGCCAGATCAGGGCTGGGAAGAAACTGCGTTTCACTGTCCGTTTTAAGACATGTTCCCGGTAGGCTGTAAGAGCCCTATGCAGAGCGAGTTGTCTCTTAGCTGCTGAAAGAGCTGGATGCTGGACTTGAGGGACTTGTCTACCCTTGTGGAATCAAGGCAGGACTTTGTGCCTTGCAGCTCTAGCGCCATGTAGGACCCGGCAGAGCAGAAGTTCTACTTAAGCCAGATCAGGCCTGGGAAGAAACTGCGTTTCACAGGCCTTTGTAAGACTCGTTCCCTGTAGGCTGTAAAACACCAGTGCAGAGCAAGTTGTTTCTTAGCTGCCCAAAGAGGTGGAAGCCCCACGCTGTGGGGCCTGTCTGCCCTTGAGGAGTCAGGGCAGGACTTTGAGCCTTGCAACTCTAGGCCGATGTAGGACACGGCATAGCAGCAGTTCTACCTCAGCGAGATAAGGCCTGCAAAGAAAATGCGTTTCTCAGGCCTTTGGAAGACATGTTCCCGGTAGGCTGTAAGAGCACTGTGCAGAGCGAGTTGTTTCTTAGCTTCCCAAAGAGCTGGAAGCAAGATGCTTTGGGGCCCAACTCGCCCTTTGGAAAGAAGACTGCGGGTTGTGCCTTTCAGCTCCAGGGCAATGTAGCACACCCAGAGCAGAAGTTCTACTTCAGCCAGATCAGGCCTGCAAACAAACTGCGTTTCACAGGCCTTTGTAAGAGATGTTCCCGGTAGGCTGTAAGAGCACTGTGCAGCCGAGTTGTTTCTCAGCTTCCCAAAGAGCTGGAATCAAGATGCTTTGGGTCCCAACTCGCCCTTTGGAAAGAAGCCTGCACGTTGTGCCTTTCAGCTCTAGGGCCATGTGACACACCCAGAGCAGAAGTTCTACTTCAGCCAGATCAGGCCTGCAAAGAAACTGCGTTTAACAGGCCTTTGGAAGAGATGTTCCCGGTAGGCTGTAAGAGCACTATGCAGAGCGAATTGTTTCTTAGCTTCCCAAAGAGCTGGAAGCAAGATGCTTTGGGGCCCAACTCGCCCTTTGGAAACAAGCCTGCACCTTGTACCTTTCAGCTCTAGTGCCAGGTGGCACACCCAGAGCAGAAGTTCTACTTCAGCCAGATTTGGCCTGCAAAGAAACTGCGTTTCACAGGCCTTTGTAAGAGATGTTACCGGTAGGCTGTAAGAGCACTGTGCAGAGCGAGTTGTTTCTTCGCTTCCCAAAGAGCTGGAAGCAAGATGCTCTGGGGCCCAACTCGCCCTTTGGAAAGAAGCCTGCACGTTGTGCCTTTCAGCTCTAGGGCAATGTGGCACACCCAGAGCAGAAGTTCTACTTCAGCCAGATCAGGCCTGCAAACAAACTGCGTTTCACAGGCCTTTGTAAGAGATGTTCCCGGTAGGCTGTAAGTGCACTGTGCAGAGCGAGTTGTTTCTTAGCTTCCCAAAGAGCTGGAAGCAAGATGCTTTGGGGCCCAACTCGCCCTTTGGAAAGAAGACTGCGTGTTGTGCCTCTCAGCTCCAGGGCAATTTAGCACACCCAGAGCAGAAGTTCTACTTCAGCCAGATCTGGCCTGCAAACAAACTGCGTTTCACAGGCCTTTGTAAGAGATGTTCCCGGTAGGCTGTAAGAGCACTGTGTAGAGCGAGTTGTTTCTTAGCTTCCCAAAGAGCTGGAAGCAAGATGCTTTGGGGCCCAACTCGCCCTTTGGAAACAAGCCTGCACCTTGTACCTTTCAGCTCTAGTGCCAGGTGGCACACCCAGAGCAGAAGTTCTACTTCAGCCAGATTTGGCCTGCAAAGAAACTGCGTTTCACAGGCCTTTGTAAGAGATGTTACCGGTAGGCTGTAAGAGCACTGTGCAGAGCGAGTTGTTTCTTCGCTTCCCAAAGAGCTGGAAGCAAGATGCTCTGGGGCCCAACTCGCCCTTTGGAAAGAAGCCTGCACGTTGTGCCTTTCAGCTCTAGGGCAATGTGGCACACCCAGAGCAGAAGTTCTACTTCAGCCAGATCAGGCCTGCAAAGAAACTGCGTTTCACAGGCCTTTGTAAGAGATGTTCCCTGTAGGCTGTAAGAGCACTGGGCAGAGCGAATTGTTTCTCAGCTTCCCAAAGAGCTGGAAGCAAGATGCTTTGGGGCCCAACTCGCCCTTTGGAAAGAAGCCTGCACGTTGTGCCTTTCAGCTCTAGGGCCATGTGACACACCCAGAGCAGAAGTTCTACTTCAGCCAGATCAGGGCTGGGAAGAAACTGCGTTTAACAGGCCTTTGGAAGAGATGTTCCCGGTAGGCTGTAAGAGCACTGTGCTGAGCCAGTTGTTTCTTAGCTGCCGAAAGAGCTGGAAGCTGGACCTGAGGGACTTGTCTACCCTTGTGGAAACAAGGCCGGACTTTGTGCCTTGCAGCTCTAGCGCCATGTAGGACCCGGCAGAGCAGAAGTTCTACTTCAGCCAGATCAGGGCTGGGAAGAAACTGCGTTTCACAGGCCTTTGTAAGACTCGTTCCCTGTAGGCTGTAAAACACCAGTGCAGAGCAAGTTGTTTCTTAGCTGCCCAAAGAGGTGGAAGCCCCACGCTGTGGGGCCTGTCTGCCCTTGAGGAGTCAAGGCAGGACTTTGAGCCTTGCAACTCTAGGCCGATGAAGGACACGGCATAGCAGCAGTTCTACCTCAGCGAGATAAGGCCTGCAAGGAAACTGTATTTCTCAGGCCTTTGCAAGAGATGTTCCCGGTTGGCTGTAAGAGAGGTCTGCAGAGCGAGTTGTTTCTTAGCTTCCCAAAGAGCTGGAAGCAAGATGCTTTGGGGCCCAACTCGCCCTTTGGAAAGAAGACTGGGGGTTGTGCCTCTCAGCTCCAGGGCAATTTAGCACACCCAGAGCAGAAGTTCTACTTCAGCCAGATCAGGCCTGCCAAGAAACTGCGTTTCACAGGCCTTTGTAAGACATGTTCCCGGGAGGCTGTAAGAGCACTGTGCAGAGCAAGTTGTTTCTTCGCTTCCCAAAGAGCTGGAAGCAAGATGCTCTGGGGCCCAACACGCCCTTTGGAAAGAAGCCTGCACGTTGTGCCTTTCAGCTCTAGGGCAATGTGGCACACCCAGAGCAGAAGTTCTACTTCAGCCAGATCGGGCCTGCAAAGAAACTGCGTTTCACAGGCCTTTGTAAGACATGTTCCAGGTAGGCTGTAAGTGCACTGTGCAGAGCGAGTTGTTTCTTACCTGCTCCAAGAGCTGGAAGCTGGACGCTGAGGTACTAGTCTCCCCTTGGGGAAACAAGGCAGGACTTGGTGCCTTGCATCTCTAGGGCCATGTTGCACACGGCAGAGCAGAAGTTCTACTTCAGCCAGATCAGGGCTGGGAAGAAACTGCGTTTCACAGTCCGTTTTAAGACATGTTCCCGGTAGGCTGTAAGAGCCCTATGCAGAGCGAGTTGTTTCTTAGCTGCCGAAAGAGCTGGATGCTGGACTTGAGGGACTTGTCTACCCTTGTGGAATCAAGGCAGGACTTTGTGCCTTGCAGCTCTAGCGCCATGTAGGACCCGGCAGAGCAGAAGTTCTACTTCAGCCAGATCAGGCCTGCAAAGAAATTGCGTTTCACAGGCCTTTGTAAGAGATGTTCCCTGCTGTCTGTAAGAGCACTGGGCAGAGCGAATTGTTTCTCAGCTTCCCAAAGAGCTGGAATCAAGATGCTTTGGGTCCCAACTCGCCCTTTGGAAAGAAGCCTGCACGTTGTGCCTTTCAGCTCTAGGGCCATGTGACACACCCAGAGCAGAAGTTCTACTTCAGCCAGATCAGGCCTGCAAAGAAACTGCGTTTAACAGGCCTTTGGAAGAGATGTTCCCGGTAGGCTGTAAGAGCACTATGCAGAGCGAATTGTTTCTTAGCTTCCCAAAGAGCTGGAAGCAAGATGCTTTGGGGCCCAACTCGCCCTTTGGAAACAAGCCTGCACGTTGTACATTTCAGCTCTAGGGCCATGTGGCACACCCAGAGCAGAAGTTCTACTTCAGCCAGGTCAGGCCTGCAAAGAAACTGCCTTTCACAGGCCTTTGTAAGAGATGATCCCGGTAGGCTGTAAGAGCACTGTGCAGAGCGAGTTGTCTCTTAGCTGCTGAAAGAGCTGGATGCTGGACTTGAGGGACTTGTCTACCCTTGTGGAATCAAGGCAGGACTTTGTGCCTTGCAGCTCTAGCGCCATGTGGGACCCGGCAGAGCAGAAGTTCTACTTAAGCCAGATCAGGCCTGGGAAGAAACTGCGTTTCACAGGCCTTTGTAAGACTCGTTCCCTGTAGGCTGTAAAACACCAGTGCAGAGCAAGTTGTTTCTTAGCTGCCCAAAGAGGTGGAAGCCCCACGCTGTGGGGCCTGTCTGCCCTTGAGGAGTCAGGGCATGACTTTGAGCCTTGCAACTCTAGGCCGATGTAGGACACGGCATAGCAGCAGTTCTACCTCAGCGAGATAAGGCCTGCAAAGAAAATGCGTTTCTCAGGCCTTTGGAAGACATGTTCCCGGTAGGCTGTAAGAGCACTGTGCAGAGCGAGTTGTTTCTTAGCATCCCAAAGAGCTGGAAGCAAGATGCTTTGGGGCCCAATCGCCCTTTGGAAAGAAGACTGCGTGTTGTGCCTCTCAGCTCCAGGGCAATTTAGCACACCCAGAGCAGAAGTTCTACTTCAGCCAGATCTGGCCTGCAAACAAACTGCGTTTCACAGGCCTTTGTAAGAGATGTTCCCGGTAGGCTGTAAGAGCACTGTGTAGAGCGAGTTGTTTCTTAGCTTCCCAAAGAGCTGGAAGCAAGATGCTTTGGGGCCCAACTCGCCCTTTGGAAACAAGCCTGCACCTTGTACCTTTCAGCTCTAGTGCCAGGTGGCACACCCACAGCAGAAGTTCTACTTCAGCCAGATTTGGCCTGCAAAGAAACTGCGTTTCACAGGCCTTTGTAAGAGATGTTACCGGTAGGCTGTAAGAGCACTGTGCAGAGCGAGTTGTTTCTTCGCTTCCCAAAGAGCTGGAAGCAAGATGCTCTGGGGCCCAACTCGCCCTTTGGAAAGAAGCCTGCACGTTGTGCCTTTCAGCTCTAGGGCAATGTGGCACACCCAGTGCAGAAGTTCTACTTCAGCCAGATCAGGCCTGCAAACAAACTGCGTTTCACAGGCCTTTGTAAGAGATGTTCCCGGTAGGCTGTAAGTGCACTGTGCAGAGCGAGTTGTTTCTTAGCTTCCCAAAGAGCTGGAAGCAAGATGCTTTGGGGCCCAACTCGCCCTTTGGAAAGAAGACTGCGTGTTGTGCCTCTCAGCTCCAGGGCAATTTAGCACACCCAGAGCAGAAGTTCTACTTCAGCCAGATCTGGCCTGCAAACAAACTGCGTTTCACAGGCCTTTGTAAGAGATGTTCCCGGTAGGCTGTAAGAGCACTGTGTAGAGCGAGTTGTTTCTTAGCTTCCCAAAGAGCTGGAAGCAAGATGCTTTGGGGCCCAACTCGCCCTTTGGAAACAAGCCTGCACCTTGTACCTTTCAGCTCTAGTGCCAGGTGGCACACCCAGAGCAGAAGTTCTACTTCAGCCAGATTTGGCCTGCAAAGAAACTGCGTTTCACAGGCCTTTGTAAGAGATGTTACCGGTAGGCTGTAAGAGCACTGTGCAGAGCGAGTTGTTTCTTCGCTTCCCAAAGAGCTGGAAGCAAGATGCTCTGGGGCCCAACTCGCCCTTTGGAAAGAAGCCTGCACGTTGTGCCTTTCAGCTCTAGGGCAATGTGGCACACCCAGAGCAGAAGTTCTACTTCAGCCAGATCAGGCCTGCAAACAAACTGCGTTTCACAGGCCTTTGTAAGAGATGTTCCCTGTAGGCTGTAAGAGCACTGGGCAGAGCGAATTGTTTCTCAGCTTCCCAAAGAGCTGGAATCAAGATGCTTTGGGTCCCAACTCGCCCTTTGGAAAGAAGCCTGCACGTTGTGCCTTTCAGCTCTAGGGCCATGTGACACACCCAGAGAAGAAGTTCTACTTCAGCCAGATCAGGGCTGGGAAGAAACTGCGTTTAACAGGCCTTTGGAAGAGATGTTCCCGGTAGGCTGTAAGAGCACTGTGCTGAGCCAGTTGTTTCTTAGCTGCCGAAAGAGCTGGAAGCTGGACCTGAGGGACTTGTCTACCCTTGTGGAAACAAGGCCGGACTTTGTGCCTTGCAGCTCTAGCGCCATGTAGGACCCGGCAGAGCAGAAGTTCTTCTTCAGCCAGATCAGGGCTGGGAAGAAACTGCGTTTCACAGGCCTTTGTAAGACTCGTTCCCTGTAGGCTGTAAAACACCAGTGCAGAGCAAGTTGTTTCTTAGCTGCCCAAAGAGGTGGAAGCCCCACGCTGTGGGGCCTGTCTGCCCTTGAGGAGTCAAGGCAGGACTTTGAGCCTTGCAACTCTAGGCCGATGAAGGACACGGCATAGCAGCAGTTCTACCTCAGCGAGATAAGGCCTGCAAGGAAACTGTATTTCTCAGGCCTTTGCAAGAGATGTTCCCGGTTGGCTGTAAGAGAGGTCTGCAGAGCGAGTTGTTTCTTAGCTTCCCAAAGAGCTGGAAGCAAGATGCTCTGGGGCCCAACTCGCCCTTTGGAAAGAAGACTGGGGGTTGTGCCTCTCAGCTCCAGGGCAATTTAGCACACCCAGAGCAGAAGTTCTACTTCAGCCAGATCAGGCCTGCCAAGAAACTGCCTTTCACAGGCCTTTGTAAGACATGTTCCCGGGAGGCTGTAAGAGCACTGTGCAGAGCAAGTTGTTTCTTCGCTTCCCAAAGAGCTGGAAGCAAGATGCTCTGGGGCCCAACACGCCCTTTGGAAAGAAGCCTGCACGTTGTGCCTTTCAGCTCTAGGGCAATGTGGCACACCCAGAGCAGAAGTTCTACTTCAGCCAGATCGGGCCTGCAAAGAAACTGCGTTTCACAGGCCTTTGTAAGACATGTTCCAGGTAGGCTGGAAGAGCCCTGTGCACAGCAAGCTGTTTCTTACCTGCTCCAAGAGCTGGAAGCTGGACGCTGAGGTACTAGTCTCCCCTTGGGGAAACAAGGCAGGACTTGGTGCCTTGCATCTCTAGGGCCATGTTGCACACGGCAGAGCAGAAGTTCTACTTCAGCCAGATCAGGGCTGGGAAGAAACTGCGTTTCACAGTCCGTTTTAAGACATGTTCCCGGTAGGCTGTAAGAGCCCTATGCAGAGCGAGTTGTTTCTTAGCTGCCGAAAGAGCTGGATGCTGGACTTGAGGGACTTGTCTACCCTTGTGGAATCAAGGCAGGACTTTGTGCCTTGCAGCTCTAGCGCCATGTAGGACCCGGCAGAGCAGAAGTTCTACTTCAGCCAGATCAGGCCTGCAAAGAAATTGCGTTTCACAGGCCTTTGTAAGAGATGTTCCCTGCTGTCTGTAAGAGCACTGGGCAGAGCGAATTGTTTCTCAGCTTCCCAAAGAGCTGGAATCAAGATGCTTTGGGTCCCAACTCGCCCTTTGGAAAGAAGCCTGCACGTTGTGCCTTTCAGCTCTAGGGCCATGTGACACACCCAGAGCAGAAGTTCTACTTCAGCCAGATCAGGCCTGCAAAGAAACTGCGTTTAACAGGCCTTTGGAAGAGATGTTCCCGGTAGGCTGTAAGAGCACTATGCAGAGCGAATTGTTTCTTAGCTTCCCAAAGAGCTGGAAGCAAGATGCTTTGGGGCCCAACTCGCCCTTTGGAAACAAGCCTGCACGTTGTACATTTCAGCTCTAGGGCCATGTGGCACACCCAGAGCAGAAGTTCTACTTCAGCCAGATCAGGGCTGGGAAGAAACTGCGTTTCACTGTCCGTTTTAAGACATGTTCCCGGTAGGCTGTAAGAGCCCTATGCAGAGCGAGTTGTCTCTTAGCTGCTGAAAGAGCTGGATGCTGGACTTGAGGGACTTGTCTACCCTTGTGGAATCAAGGCAGGACTTTGTGCCTTGCAGCTCTAGCGCCATGTAGGACCCGGCAGAGCAGAAGTTCTACTTAAGCCAGATCAGGCCTGGGAAGAAACTGCGTTTCACAGGCCTTTGTAAGACTCGTTCCCTGTAGGCTGTAAAACACCAGTGCAGAGCAAGTTGTTTCTTAGCTGCCCAAAGAGGTGGAAGCCCCACGCTGTGGGGCCTGTCTGCCCTTGAGGAGTCAGGGCAGGACTTTGAGCCTTGCAACTCTAGGCCGATGTAGGACACGGCATAGCAGCAGTTCTACCTCAGCGAGATAAGGCCTGCAAAGAAAATGCGTTTCTCAGGCCTTTGGAAGACATGTTCCCGGTAGGCTGTAAGAGCACTGTGCAGAGCGAGTTGTTTCTTAGCTTCCCAAAGAGCTGGAAGCAAGATGCTTTGGGGCCCAACTCGCCCTTTGGAAAGAAGACTGCATGTTGTGCCTCTCAGCTCCAGGGCAATTTAGCACACCCAGAGCAGAAGTTCTACTTCAGCCAGATCTGGCCTGCAAAGAAACTGCGTTTCACAGGCCTTTGGAAGAGATGTTCCAGGTAGGCTGTAAGAGCACTGTGCAGAGCGAGTTGTTTCTTAGCTTCCCAAAGAGCTGGAAACAAGATGCTCTGGGGCCCAACTCGCCCTTTGGAAACAAGCCTGCACGTTGTACCTTTCAGCTCTAGTGCCAGGTGGCACACCCAGAGCAAGAGTTCTACTTCAGCCAGATTTGGCCTGCAAAGAAACTGCGTTTCACAGGCCTTTGTAAGAGATGTTCCCGGTAGGCTGTAAGAGCACTGTGCAGAGCGAGTTGTTTCTTCGCTTCCCAAAGAGCTGGAAGCAAGATGCTCTGGGGCCCAACTCGCCCTTTGGAAAGAAGCCTGCACGTTGTGCCTTTCAGCTCTAGGGCAATGTGGCACACCCAGAGCAGAAGTTCTACTTCAGCCACATCAGGCCTGCAAAGAAACTGCGTTTCACAGGCCTTTGTAAGACATGTTCTAGGTAGGCTGGAAGAGCCCTGTGCACAGCAAGCTGTTTCTTACCTGCTCGAAGAGCTGGAAGCTGGACGCTGAGGTACTAGTCTCCCCTTGGGGAAACAAGGCAGGACTTGGTGCCTTGCATCTCTAGGGCCATGTTGCACACGGCAGAGCAGAAGTTCTACTTCAGCCAGATCAGGGCTGGGAAGAAACTGCGTTTCACAGTCCGTTTTAAGACATGTTCCCGGTAGGTTGTAAGAGCCCTATGCAGAGCGAGTTGTTTCTTAGCTGCCGAAAGAGCTGGATGCTTTACTTGAGGGACTTGTCTACCCTTGTGGAATCAAGGCAGGACTTTGTGCCTTGCAGCTCTAGCGCCATGTAGGACCCGGCAGAGCAGAAGTTCTACTTCAGCCAGATCAGGCCTGCAAAGAAATTGCGTTTCACAGGCATTGGAAGAGATGTTCCCTGTAGGCTATAAGAGCACTGGGCAGAGCGAATTGTTTCTCAGCTTCCCAAAGAGCTGGAAGCAAGATGCTTTGGGTCCCAACTCGCCCTTTGGAAAGAAGCCTGCACGTTGTGCCTTTCAGCTCTAGGGCCATGTGACACACCCAGAGCAGAAGTTCTACTTCAGCCAGATCAGGCCTGCAAAGAAACTGCGTTTAACAGGCCTTTGGAAGAGATGTTCCCGGTAGGCTGTAAGAGCACTATGCAGAGCGAATTGTTTCTTAGCTTCCCAAAGAGCTGGAAGCAAGATGCTTTGGGGCCCAACTCGCCCTTTGGAAACAAGCCTGCACGTTGTACATTTCAGCTCTAGGGCCATGTGGCACACCCAGAGCAGAAGTTCTACTTCAGCCAGATCAGGGCTGGGAAGAAACTGCGTTTCACTGTCCGTTTTAAGACATGTTCCCGGTAGGCTGTAAGAGCCCTATGCAGAGCGAGTTGTCTCTTAGCTGCTGAAAGAGCTGGATGCTGGACTTGAGGGACTTGTCTACCCTTGTGGAATCAAGGCAGGACTTTGTGCCTTGCAGCTCTAGCGCCATGTAGGACCCGGCAGAGCAGAAGTTCTACTTAAGCCAGATCAGGCCTGGGAAGAAACTGCGTTTCACAGGCCTTTGTAAGACTCGTTCCCTGTAGGCTGTAAAACACCAGTGCAGAGCAAGTTGTTTCTTAGCTGCCCAAAGAGGTGGAAGCCCCACGCTGTGGGGCCTGTCTGCCCTTGAGGAGTCAGGGCAGGACTTTGAGCCTTGCAACTCTAGGCCGATGAAGGACACGGCATAGCAGCAGTTCTACCTCAGCGAGATAAGGCCTGCAAAGAAAATGCGTTTCTCAGGCCTTTGGAAGACATGTTCCCGGTAGGCTGTAAGAGCACTGTGCAGAGCGAGTTGTTTCTTAGCTTCCCAAAGAGCTGGAAGCAAGATGCTTTGGGGCCCAACTCGCCCTGTGGAAAGAAGACTGCGTGTTGTGCCTCTCAGCTCCAGGGCAATTTAGCACACCCAGAGCAGAAGTTCTACTTCAGCCAGATCTGGCCTGCAAACAAACTGCGTTTCACAGGCCTTTGGAAGAGATGTTCCCGGTAGGCTGTAAGAGCACTGTGTAGAGCGAGTTGTTTCTTAGCTTCCCAAAGAGCTGGAAGCAAGATGCTTTGGGGCCCAACTCGCCCTTTGGAAACAAGCCTGCACCTTGTACCTTTCAGCTCTAGTGCCAGGTGGCACACCCAGAGCAGAAGTTCTACTTCAGCCAGATTTGGCCTGCAAAGAAACTGCGTTTCACAGGCCTTTGTAAGAGATGTTACCGGTAGGCTGTAAGAGCACTGTGCAGAGCGAGTTGTTTCTTCGCTTCCCAAAGAGCTGGAAGCAAGATGCTCTGGGGCCCAACTCGCCCTTTGGAAAGAAGCCTGCACGTTGTGCCTTTCAGCTCTAGGGCAATGTGGCACACCCAGAGCAGAAGTTCTACTTCAGCCAGATCAGGCCTGCAAACAAACTGCGTTTCACAGGCCTTTGTAAGAGATGTTCCCGGTAGGCTGTAAGTGCACTGTGCAGAGCGAGTTGTTTCTTAGCTTCCCAAAGAGCTGGAAGCAAGATGCTTTGGGGCCCAACTCGCCCTTTGGAAAGAAGACTGCGTGTTGTGCCTCTCAGCTCCAGGGCAATTTAGCACACCCAGAGCAGAAGTTCTACTTCAGCCAGATCTGGCCTGCAAACAAACTGCGTTTCACAGGCCTTTGTAAGAGATGTTCCCGGTAGGCTGTAAGAGCACTGTGTAGAGCGAGTTGTTTCTTAGCTTCCCAAAGAGCTGGAAGCAAGATGCTTTGGGGCCCAACTCGCCCTTTGGAAACAAGCCTGCACCTTGTACCTTTCAGCTCTAGTGCCAGGTGGCACACCCAGAGCAGAAGTTCTACTTCAGCCAGATTTGGCCTGCAAAGAAACTGCGTTTCACAGGCCTTTGTAAGAGATGTTACCGGTAGGCTGTAAGAGCACTGTGCAGAGCGAGTTGTTTCTTCGCTTCCCAAAGAGCTGGAAGCAAGATGCTCTGGGGCCCAACTCGCCCTTTGGAAAGAAGCCTGCACGTTGTGCCTTTCAGCTCTAGGGCAATGTGGCACACCCAGAGCAGAAGTTCTACTTCAGCCAGATCAGGCCTGCAAAGAAACTGCGTTTCACAGGCCTTTGTAAGAGATGTTCCCTGTAGGCTGTAAGAGCACTGGGCAGAGCGAATTGTTTCTCAGCTTCCCAAAGAGCTGGAATCAAGATGCTTTGGGTCCCAACTCGCCCTTTGGAAAGAAGCCTGCACGTTGTGCCTTTCAGCTCTAGGGCCATGTGACACACCCAGAGCAGAAGTTCTACTTCAGCCAGATCAGGGCTGGGAAGAAACTGCGTTTAACAGGCCTTTGGAAGAGATGTTCCCGGTAGGCTGTAAGAGCACTGTGCTGAGCCAGTTGTTTCTTAGCTGCCGAAAGAGCTGGAAGCTGGACCTGAGGGACTTGTCTACCCTTGTGGAAACAAGGCCGGACTTTGTGCCTTGCAGCTCTAGCGCCATGTAGGACCCGGCAGAGCAGAAGTTCTACTTCAGCCAGATCAGGGCTGGGAAGAAACTGCGTTTCACAGGCCTTTGTAAGACTCGTTCCCTGTAGGCTGTAAAACACCAGTGCAGAGCAAGTTGTTTCTTAGCTGCCCAAAGAGGTGGAAGCCCCACGCTGTGGGGCCTGTCTGCCCTTGAGGAGTCAAGGCAGGACTTTGAGCCTTGCAACTCTAGGCCGATGAAGGACACGGCATAGCAGCAGTTCTACCTCAGCGAGATAAGGCCTGCAAGGAAACTGTATTTCTCAGGCCTTTGCAAGAGATGTTCCCGGTTGGCTGTAAGAGAGGTCTGCAGAGCGAGTTGTTTCTTAGCTTCCCAAAGAGCTGGAAGCAAGATGCTTTGGGGCCCAACTCGCCCTTTGGAAAGAAGACTGGGGGTTGTGCCTCTCAGCTCCAGGGCAATTTAGCACACCCAGAGCAGAAGTTCTACTTCAGCCAGATCAGGCCTGCCAAGAAACTGCCTTTCACAGGCCTTTGTAAGACATGTTCCCGGGAGGCTGTAAGAGCACTGTGCAGAGCAAGTTGTTTCTTCGCTTCCCAAAGAGCTGGAAGCAAGATGCTCTGGGGCCCAACACGCCCTTTGGAAAGAAGCCTGCACGTTGTGCCTTTCAGCTCTAGGGCAATGTGGCACACCCAGAGCAGAAGTTCTACTTCAGCCAGATCGGGCCTGCAAAGAAACTGCGTTTCACAGGCCTTTGTAAGACATGTTCCAGGTAGGCTGTAAGTGCACTGTGCAGAGCGAGTTGTTTCTTACCTGCTCCAAGAGCTGGAAGCTGGACGCTGAGGTACTAGTCTCCCCTTGGGGAAACAAGGCAGGACTTGGTGCCTTGCATCTCTAGGGCCATGTTGCACACGGCAGAGCAGAAGTTCTACTTCAGCCAGATCAGGGCTGGGAAGAAACTGCGTTTCACAGTCCGTTTTAAGACATGTTCCCGGTAGGCTGTAAGAGCCCTATGCAGAGCGAGTTGTTTCTTAGCTGCCGAAAGAGCTGGATGCTGGACTTGAGGGACTTGTCTACCCTTGTGGAATCAAGGCAGGACTTTGTGCCTTGCAGCTCTAGCGCCATGTAGGACCCGGCAGAGCAGAAGTTCTACTTCAGCCAGATCAGGCCTGCAAAGAAATTGCGTTTCACAGGCCTTTGTAAGAGATGTTCCCTGCTGTCTGTAAGAGCACTGGGCAGAGCGAATTGTTTCTCAGCTTCCCAAAGAGCTGGAATCAAGATGCTTTGGGTCCCAACTCGCCCTTTGGAAAGAAGCCTGCACGTTGTGCCTTTCAGCTCTAGGGCCATGTGACACACCCAGAGCAGAAGTTCTACTTCAGCCAGATCAGGCCTGCAAAGAAACTGCGTTTAACAGGCCTTTGGAAGAGATGTTCCCGGTAGGCTGTAAGAGCACTATGCAGAGCGAATTGTTTCTTAGCTTCCCAAAGAGCTGGAAGCAAGATGCTTTGGGGCCCAACTCGCCCTTTGGAAACAAGCCTGCACGTTGTACATTTCAGCTCTAGGGCCATGTGGCACACCCAGAGCAGAAGTTCTACTTCAGCCAGATCAGGGCTGGGAAGAAACTGCGTTTCACTGTCCGTTTTAAGACATGTTCCCGGTAGGCTGTAAGAGCCCTATGCAGAGCGAGTTGTCTCTTAGCTGCTGAAAGAGCTGGATGCTGGACTTGAGGGACTTGTCTACCCTTGTGGAATCAAGGCAGGACTTTGTGCCTTGCAGCTCTAGCGCCATGTAGGACCCGGCAGAGCAGAAGTTCTACTTAAGCCAGATCAGGCCTGGGAAGAAACTGCGTTTCACAGGCCTTTGTAAGACTCGTTCCCTGTAGGCTGTAAAACACCAGTGCAGAGCAAGTTGTTTCTTAGCTGCCCAAAGAGGTGGAAGCCCCACGCTGTGGGGCCTGTCTGCCCTTGAGGAGTCAGGGCAGGACTTTGAGCCTTGCAACTCTAGGCCGATGTAGGACACGGCATAGCAGCAGTTCTACCTCAGCGAGATAAGGCCTGCAAAGAAAATGCGTTTCTCAGGCCTTTGGAAGACATGTTCCCGGTAGGCTGTAAGAGCACTGTGCAGAGCGAGTTGTTTCTTAGCTTCCCAAAGAGCTGGAAGCAAGATGCTTTGGGGCCCAACTCGCCCTTTGGAAAGAAGACTGCGGGTTGTGCCTTTCAGCTCCAGGGCAATGTAGCACACCCAGAGCAGAAGTTCTACTTCAGCCAGATCAGGCCTGCAAACAAACTGCGTTTCACAGGCCTTTGTAAGAGATGTTCCCGGTAGGCTGTAAGAGCACTGTGTAGAGCGAGTTGTTTCTTAGCTTCCCAAAGAGCTGGAAGCAAGATGCTTTGGGGCCCAACTCGCCCTTTGGAAAGAAGACTGCGGGTTGTGCCTTTCAGCTCCAGGGCAATGTAGCACACCCAGAGGAGAAGTTCTACTTAAGCCAGATCAGGCCTGCAAACAAACTGCGTTTCACAGGCCTTTGTAAGAGATGTTCCCGGTAGGCTGTAAGAGCACTGTGCTGAGCCAGTTGTTTCTTAGCTGCCGAAAGAGCTGGAAGCTGGACCTGAGGGACTTGTCTACCCTTGTGGAAACAAGGCCGGACTTTGTGCCTTGCAGCTCTAACGCCATGTAGGACCCGGCAGAGCAGAAGTTCTACTTCAGCCAGATCAGGGCTGGGAAGAAACTGCGTTTCACAGGCCTTTGTAAGACTCGTTCCCTGTAGGCTGTAAAACACCAGTGCAGAGCAAGTTGTTTCTTAGCTGCCCAAAGAGGTGGAAGCCCCACGCTGTGGGGCCTGTCTGCCCTTGAGGAGTCAAGGCAGGACTTTGAGCCTTGCAACTCTAGGCCGATGAAGGACACGGCATAGCAGCAGTTCTACCTCAGCGAGATAAGGCCTGCAAGGAAACTGTATTTCTCAGGCCTTTGCAAGAGATGTTCCCGGTTGGCTGTAAGAGAGGTCTGCAGAGCGAGTTGTTTCTTAGCTTCCCAAAGAGCTGGAAGCAAGATGCTTTGGGGCCCAACTCGCCCTTTGGAAAGAAGACTGGGGGTTGTGCCTCTCAGCTCCAGGGCAATTTAGCACACCCAGAGCAGAAGTTCTACTTCAGCCAGATCAGGCCTGCCAAGAAACTGCCTTTCACAGGCCTTTGTAAGACATGTTCCCGGGAGGCTGTAAGAGCACTGTGCAGAGCAAGTTGTTTCTTCGCTTCCCAAAGAGCTGGAAGCAAGATGCTCTGGGGCCCAACACGCCCTTTGGAAAGAAGCCTGCACGTTGTGCCTTTCAGCTCTAGGGCAATGTGGCACACCCAGAGCAGAAGTTCTACTTCAGCCAGATCGGGCCTGCAAAGAAACTGCGTTTCACAGGCCTTTGTAAGACATGTTCCAGGTAGGCTGTAAGTGCACTGTGCAGAGCGAGTTGTTTCTTACCTGCTCCAAGAGCTGGAAGCTGGACGCTGAGGTACTAGTCTCCCCTTGGGGAAACAAGGCAGGACTTGGTGCCTTGCATCTCTAGGGCCATGTTGCACACGGCAGAGCAGAAGTTCTACTTCAGCCAGATCAGGGCTGGGAAGAAACTGCGTTTCACAGTCCGTTTTAAGACATGTTCCCGGTAGGCTGTAAGAGCCCTATGCAGAGCGAGTTGTTTCTTAGCTGCCGAAAGAGCTGGATGCTGGACTTGAGGGACTTGTCTACCCTTGTGGAATCAAGGCAGGACTTTGTGCCTTGCAGCTCTAGCGCCATGTAGGACCCGGCAGAGCAGAAGTTCTACTTCAGCCAGATCAGGCCTGCAAAGAAATTGCGTTTCACAGGCCTTTGTAAGAGATGTTCCCTGCTGTCTGTAAGAGCACTGGGCAGAGCGAATTGTTTCTCAGCTTCCCAAAGAGCTGGAATCAAGATGCTTTGGGTCCCAACTCGCCCTTTGGAAAGAAGCCTGCACGTTGTGCCTTTCAGCTCTAGGGCCATGTGACACACCCAGAGCAGAAGTTCTACTTCAGCCAGATCAGGCCTGCAAAGAAACTGCGTTTAACAGGCCTTTGGAAGAGATGTTCCCGGTAGGCTGTAAGAGCACTATGCAGAGCGAATTGTTTCTTAGCTTCCCAAAGAGCTGGAAGCAAGATGCTTTGGGGCCCAACTCGCCCTTTGGAAACAAGCCTGCACGTTGTACATTTCAGCTCTAGGGCCATGTGGCACACCCAGAGCAGAAGTTCTACTTCAGCCAGATCAGGGCTGGGAAGAAACTGCGTTTCACTGTCCGTTTTAAGACATGTTCCCGGTAGGCTGTAAGAGCCCTATGCAGAGCGAGTTGTCTCTTAGCTGCTGAAAGAGCTGGATGCTGGACTTGAGGGACTTGTCTACCCTTGTGGAATCAAGGCAGGACTTTGTGCCTTGCAGCTCTAGCGCCATGTAGGACCCGGCAGAGCAGAAGTTCTACTTAAGCCAGATCAGGCCTGGGAAGAAACTGCGTTTCACAGGCCTTTGTAAGACTCGTTCCCTGTAGGCTGTAAAACACCAGTGCAGAGCAAGTTGTTTCTTAGCTGCCCAAAGAGGTGGAAGCCCCACGCTGTGGGGCCTGTCTGCCCTTGAGGAGTCAGGGCAGGACTTTGAGCCTTGCAACTCTAGGCCGATGTAGGACACGGCATAGCAGCAGTTCTACCTCAGCGAGATAAGGCCTGCAAAGAAAATGCGTTTCTCAGGCCTTTGGAAGACATGTTCCCGGTAGGCTGTAAGAGCACTGTGCAGAGCGAGTTGTTTCTTAGCTTCCCAAAGAGCTGGAAGCAAGATGCTTTGGGGCCCAACTCGCCCTTTGGAAAGAAGACTGCGGGTTGTGCCTTTCAGCTCCAGGGCAATGTAGCACACCCAGAGCAGAAGTTCTACTTCAGCCAGATCAGGCCTGCAAACAAACTGCGTTTCACAGGCCTTTGTAAGAGATGTTCCCGGTAGGCTGTAAGAGCACTGTGCAGAGCGAGTTGTTTCTTAGCTTCCCAAAGAGCTGGAAGCAAGATGCTTTGGGGCCCAACTCGCCCTTTGGAAAGAAGACTGCGGGTTGTGCCTTTCAGCTCCAGGGCAATGTAGCACACCCAGAGGAGAAGTTCTACTTAAGCCAGATCAGGCCTGCAAACAAACTGCGTTTCACAGGCCTTTGTAAGAGATGTTCCCGGTAGGCTGTAAGAGCACTGTGCAGAGCGAGTTGTTTCTTCGCTTCCCAAAGAGCTGGAAGCAAGATGCTCTGGGGCACAACTCGCCCTTTGGAAAGAAGCCTGCACGTTGTGCCTTTCAGCTCTAGGGCAATGTGGCACGCCCAGAGCAGAAGTTCTACTTCAGCCACATCAGGCCTGCAAAGAAACTGCGTTTCACAGGCCTTTGGAAGACATGTTCCCAGTAGGCTGTAAGAGCACTATGCAGAGCGAGTTGTTTCTTAGCTTCCCAAAGAGCTGGAAGCAAGATTCTTTGGGGCCCAACTCGCTTTTTGGAAAGGAGACTGCGGGTTGTGCCTTTCAGCTCCAGGGCAATGTAGCACACCCAGAGCAGAAGTTCTACTTCAGCCAGATCAGGCCTGCAAAGAAACAGCGTTTAACAGGCCTTTGGAAGAGATGTTCCCTGTAGGCTGTAAGAGCACTGTGCAGAGCGAGTTGTTTCTTCGCTTCCCAAAGAGCTGGAAGCAACATGCTCTGGGGCCCAACACGCCCTTTGGAAACAAGCCTGCACGTTGTACATTTCAGCTCTAGGGCCATGTGGCACACCCAGAGCAGAAGTTCTACTTCAGCCAGATCAGGGCTGGGAAGAAACTGCGTTTCACAGTCCGTTTTAAGACATGTTCCCGGTAGGCTGTAAGAGCCCTATGCAGAGCGAGTTGTCTCTTAGCTGCTGAAAGAGCTGGATGCTGGACTTGAGGGACTTGTCTACCCTTGTGGAATCAAGGCAGGACTTTGTGCCTTGCAGCTCTAGCGCCATGTAGGACCCGGCAGAGCAGAAGTTCTACTTAAGCCAGATCAGGCCTGGGAAGAAACTGCGTTTCACAGGCCTTTGTAAGACTCGTTCCCTGTAGGCTGTAAAACACCAGTGCAGAGCAAGTTGTTTCTTAGCTGCCCAAAGAGGTGGAAGCCCCACGCTGTGGGGCCTGTCTGCCCTTGAGGAGTCAGGGCAGGACTTTGAGCCTTGCAACTCTAGGCCGATGTAGGACACGGCATAGCAGCAGTTCTACCTCAGCGAGATAAGGCCTGCAAGGAAACTGTATTTCTCAGGCCTTTGCAAGAGATGTTCCCGGTTGGCTGTAAGAGAGGTCTGCAGAGCGAGTAGTTTCTTAGCTTCCCAAAGAGCTGGAAGCAAGATGCTTTGGGGCCCAACTCGCCCTTTGGAAAGAAGACTGCGTGTTGTGCCTCTCAGCTCCAGGGCAATTTAGCACACCCAGAGCAGAAGTTCTACTTCAGCCAGATCTGGCCTGCAAACAAACTGCGTTTCACAGGCCTTTGTAAGAGATGTTCCCGGTAGGCTGTAAGAGCACTGTGTAGAGCGAGTTGTTTCTTAGCTTCCCAAAGAGCTGGAAGCAAGATGCTTTGGGGCCCAACTCGCCCTTTGGAAACAAGCCTGCACCTTGTACCTTTCAGCTCTAGTGCCAGGTGGCACACCCAGAGCAGAAGTTCTACTTCAGCCAGATTTGGCCTGCAAAGAAACTGCGTTTCACAGGCCTTTGTAAGAGATGTTACCGGTAGGCTGTAAGAGCACTGTGCAGAGCGAGTTGTTTCTTCGCTTCCCAAAGAGCTGGAAGCAAGATGCTTTGGGGCCCAACTCGCCCTTTGGAAAGAAGCCTGCACGTTGTGCCTTTCAGCTCTAGGGCAATGTGGCACACCCAGAGCAGAAGTTCTACTTCAGCCAGATCAGGCCTGCAAACAAACTGCGTTTCACAGGCCTTTGTAAGAGATGTTCCCGGTAGGCTGTAAGTGCACTGTGCAGAGCGAGTTGTTTCTTAGCTTCCCAAAGAGCTGGAAGCAAGATGCTTTGGGGCCCAACTCGCCCTTTGGAAAGAAGACTGCGTGTTGTGACTCTCAGCTCCAGGGCAATTTAGCACACCCAGAGCAGAAGTTCTACTTCAGCCAGATCTGGCCTGCAAACAAACTGCGTTTCACAGGCCTTTGTAAGAGATGTTCCCGGTAGGCTGTAAGAGCACTGTGTAGAGCGAGTTGTTTCTTAGCTTCCCAAAGAGCTGGAAGCAAGATGCTTTGGGGCCCAACTCGCCCTTTGGAAACAAGCCTGCACGTTGTGCCTTTCAGCTCTAGGGCCATGTGACACACCCAGAGCAGAAGTTCTACTTCAGCCAGATCAGGGCTGGGATGAAACTGCGTTTAACAGGCCTTTGGAAGAGATGTTCCCGGTAGGCTGTAAGAGCACTGTGCTGAGCAAGTTGTTTCTTAGCTGCCGAAAGAGCTGGAAGCTGGACCTGAGGGACTTGTCTACCCTTGTGGAAACAAGGCCGGACTTTGTGCCTTGCAGCTCTAGCGCCATGTAGGACCCGGCAGAGCAGAAGTTCTACTTCAGCCAGATAAGGCCTGGGAAGAAACTGCGTTTCACAGGCCTTTGTAAGACTCGTTCCCTGTAGGCTGTAAAACACCAGTGCAGAGCAAGTTGTTTCTTAGCTGCCCAAAGAGGTGGAAGCCCCACGCTGTGGGGCCTGTCTGCCCTTGAGGAGTCAAGGCAGGACTTTGAGCCTTGCAACTCTAGGCCGATGAAGGACACGGCATAGCAGCAGTTCTACCTCAGCGAGATAAGGCCTGCAAGGAAACTGTATTTCTCAGGCCTTTGCAAGAGATGTTCCCGGTTGGCTGTAAGAGAGGTCTGCAGAGCGAGTTGTTTCTTAGCTTCCCAAAGAGCTGGAAGCAAGATGCTTTGGGGCCCAACTCGCCCTTTGGAAAGAAGACTGCGTGTTGTGCCTCTCAGCTCCAGGGCAATTTAGCACACCCAGAGCAGAAGTTCTACTTCAGCCAGATCTGGCCTGCAAACAAACTGCGTTTCACAGGCCTTTGTAAGAGATGTTCCCGGTAGGCTGTAAGAGCACTGTGTAGAGCGAGTTGTTTCTTAGCTTCCCAAAGAGCTGGAAGCAAGATGCTTTGGGGCCCAACTCGCCCTTTGGAAACAAGCCTGCACCTTGTACCTTTCAGCTCTAGGGCAATGTGGCACACCCAGAGCAGAAGTTCTACTTCAGCCAGATCAGGCCTGCAAAGAAACTGCCTTTCACAGGCCTTTGTAAGACATGTTCCCGGGAGGCTGTAAGAGCACTGTGCAGAGCGAGTTGTTTCTTCGCTTCCCAAAGAGCTGGAAGCAAGATGCTCTGGGGCCCAACATGCCCTTTGGAAAGAAGCCTGCACGTTGTGCCTTTCAGCTCTAGGGCAATGTGGCACACCCAGAGCAGAAGTTCTACTTCAGCCACATCAGGCCTGCAAAGAAACTGCGTTTCACAGGCCTTTGTAAGACATGTTCTAGGTAGGCTGGAAGAGCCCTGTGCACAGCAAGCTGTTTCTTACCTGCTCGAAGAGCTGGAAGCTGGACGCTGAGGTACTAGTCTCCCCTTGGGGAAACAAGGCAGGACTTGGTGCCTTGCATCTCTAGGGCCATGTTGCACACGGCAGAGCAGAAGTTCTACTTCAGCCAGATCAGGGCTGGGAAGAAACTGCGTTTCACAGTCCGTTTTAAGACATGTTCCCGGTAGGCTGTAAGAGCCCTATGCAGAGCGAGTTGTTTCTTAGCTGCCGAAAGAGCTGGATGTTTTACTTGAGGGACTTGTCTACCCTTGTGGAATCAAGGCAGGACTTTGTGCCTTGCAGCTCTAGCGCCATGTAGGACCCGGCAGAGCAGAAGTTCTACTTCAGCCAGATCAGGCCTGCAAAGAAATTGCGTTTCACAGGCATTGGAAGAGATGTTCCCTGTAGGCTATAAGAGCACTGGGCAGAGCGAATTGTTTCTCAGCTTCCCAAAGAGCTGGAAGCAAGATGCTTTGGGTCCCAACTCGCCCTTTGGAAAGAAGCCTGCACGTTGTGCCTTTCAGCTCTAGGGCCATGTGACACACCCAGAGCAGAAGTTCTACTTCAGCCAGATCAGGCCTGCAAAGAAACTGCGTTTAACAGGCCTTTGGAAGAGATGTTCCCGGTAGGCTGTAAGAGCACTATGCAGAGCGAATTGTTTCTTAGCTTCCCAAAGAGCTGGAAGCAAGATGCTTTGGGGCCCAACTCGCCCTTTGGAAACAAGCCTGCACGTTGTACATTTCAGCTCTAGGGCCATGTGGCACACCCAGAGCAGAAGTTCTACTTCAGCCAGATCAGGGCTGGGAAGAAACTGCGTTTCACTCTCCGTTTTAAGACATGTTCCCGGTAGGCTGTAAGAGCCCTATGCAGAGCGAGTTGTCTCTTAGCTGCTGAAAGAGCTGGATGCTGGACTTGAGGGACTTGTCTACCCTTGTGGAATCAAGGCAGGACTTTGTGCCTTGCAGCTCTAGCGCCATGTAGGACCCGGCAGAGCAGAAGTTCTACTTAAGCCAGATCAGGCCTGGGAAGAAACTGCGTTTCACAGGCCTTTGTAAGACTCGTTCCCTGTAGGCTGTAAAACACCAGTGCAGAGCAAGTTGTTTCTTAGCTGCCCAAAGAGGTGGAAGCCCCACGCTGTGGGGCCTGTCTGCCCTTGAGGAGTCAGGGCAGGACTTTGAGCCTTGAAACTCTAGGCCGATGTAGGACACGGCATAGCAGCAGTTCTACCTCAGCGAGATAAGGCCTGCAAAGAAAATGCGTTTCTCAGGCCTTTGGAAGACATGTTCCCGGTAGGCTGTAAGAGCACTGTGCAGAGCGAGTTGTTTCTTAGCTTCCCAAAGAGCTGGAAGCAAGATGCTTTGGGGCCCAACTCGCCCTTTGGAAAGAAGACTGCGTGTTGTGCCTCTCAGCTCCAGGGCAATTTAGCACACCCAGAGCAGAAGTTCTACTTCAGCCAGATCTGGCCTGCAAACAAACTGCGTTTCACAGGCCTTTGTAAGAGATGTTCCCGGTAGGCTGTAAGAGCACTGTGTAGAGCGAGTTGTTTCTTAGCTTCCCAAAGAGCTGGAAGCAAGATGCTTTGGGGCCCAACTCGCCCTTTGGAAACAAGCCTGCACCTTGTACCTTTCAGCTCTAGTGCCAGGTGGCACACCCAGAGCAGAAGTTCTACTTCAGCCAGATTTGGCCTGCAAAGAAACTGCGTTTCACAGGCCTTTGTAAGAGATGTTACCGGTAGGCTGTAAGAGCACTGTGCAGAGCGAGTTGTTTCTTCGCTTCCCAAAGAGCTGGAAGCAAGATGCTCTGGGGCCCAACTCGCCCTTTGGAAAGAAGCCTGCACGTTGTGCCTTTCAGCTCTAGGGCAATGTGGCACACCCAGAGCAGAAGTTCTACTTCAGCCAGATCAGGCCTGCAAAGAAACTGCGTTTCACAGGCCTTTGTAAGAGATGTTCCCTGTAGGCTGTAAGAGCACTGGGCAGAGCGAATTGTTTCTCAGCTTCCCAAAGAGCTGGAATCAAGATGCTTTGGGTCCCAACTCGCCCTTTGGAAAGAAGCCTGCACGTTGTGCCTTTCAGCTCTAGGGCCATGTGACACACCCAGAGCAGAAGTTCTACTTCAGCCAGATCAGGGCTGGGAAGAAACTGCGTTTAACAGGCCTTTGGAAGAGATGTTCCCGGTAGGCTGTAAGAGCACTGTGCTGAGCCAGTTGTTTCTTAGCTGCCGAAAGAGCTGGAAGCTGGACCTGAGGGACTTGTCTACCCTTGTGGAAACAAGGCCGGACTTTGTGCCTTGCAGCTCTAGCGCCATGTAGGACCCGGCAGAGCAGAAGTTCTACTTCAGCCAGATCAGGGCTGGGAAGAAACTGCGTTTCACAGGCCTTTGTAAGACTCGTTCCCTGTAGGCTGTAAAACACCAGTGCAGAGCAAGTTGTTTCTTAGCTGCCCAAAGAGGTGGAAGCCCCACGCTGTGGGGCCTGTCTGCCCTTGAGGAGTCAAGGCAGGACTTTGAGCCTTGCAACTCTAGGCCGATGAAGGACACGGCATAGCAGCAGTTCTACCTCAGCGAGATAAGGCCTGCAAGGAAACTGTATTTCTCAGGCCTTTGCAAGAGATGTTCCCAGTTGGCTGTAAGAGAGGTCTGCAGAGCGAGTTGTTTCTTAGCTTCCCAAAGAGCTGGAAGCAAGATGCTTTGGGGCCCAACTCGCCCTTTGGAAAGAAGACTGGGGGTTGTGCCTCTCAGCTCCAGGGCAATTTAGCACACCCAGAGCAGAAGTTCTACTTCAGCCAGATCAGGCCTGCCAAGAAACTGCCTTTCACAGGCCTTTGTAAGACATGTTCCCGGGAGGCTGTAAGAGCACTGTGCAGAGCAAGTTGTTTCTTCGCTTCCCAAAGAGCTGGAAGCAAGATGCTCTGGGGCCCAACACGCCCTTTGGAAAGAAGCCTGCACGTTGTGCCTTTCAGCTCTAGGGCAATGTGGCACACCCAGAGCAGAAGTTCTACTTCAGCCAGATCGGGCCTGCAAAGAAACTGCGTTTCACAGGCCTTTGTAAGACATGTTCCAGGTAGGCTGTAAGTGCACTGTGCAGAGCGAGTTGTTTCTTACCTGCTCCAAGAGCTGGAAGCTGGACGCTGAGGTACTAGTCTCCCCTTGGGGAAACAAGGCAGGACTTGGTGCCTTGCATCTCTAGGGCCATGTTGCACACGGCAGAGCAGAAGTTCTACTTCAGCCAGATCAGGGCTGGGAAGAAACTGCGTTTCACAGTCCGTTTTAAGACATGTTCCCGGTAGGCTGTAAGAGCCCTATGCAGAGCGAGTTGTTTCTTAGCTGCCGAAAGAGCTGGATGCTGGACTTGAGGGACTTGTCTACCCTTGTGGAATCAAGGCAGGACTTTGTGCCTTGCAGCTCTAGCGCCATGTAGGACCCGGCAGAGCAGAAGTTCTACTTAAGCCAGATCAGGCCTGCAAACAAACTGCGTTTCACAGGCCTTTGTAAGAGATGTTCCCGGTAGGCTGTAAGAGCACTGTGCAGAGCGAGTTGTTTCTTCGCTTCCCAAAGAGCTGGAAGCAAGATGCTCTGGGGCCCAACTCGCCCTTTGGAAAGAAGCCTGCACGTTGTGCCTTTCAGCTCTAGGGCAATGTGGCACGCCCAGAGCAGAAGTTCTACTTCAGCCACATCAGGCCTGCAAAGAAACTGCGTTTCACAGGCCTTTGGAAGACATGTTCCCAGTAGGCTGTAAGAGCACTATGCAGAGCGAGTTGTTTCTTAGCTTCCCAAAGAGCTGGAAGCAAGATTCTTTGGGGCCCAACTCGCTTTTTGGAAAGGAGACTGCGGGTTGTGCCTTTCAGCTCCAGGGCAATGTAGCACACCCAGAGCAGAAGTTCTACTTCAGCCAGATCAGGCCTGCAAAGAAACTGCGTTTAACAGGCCTTTGGAAGAGATGTTCCCTGTAGGCTGTAAGAGCACTGTGCAGAGCGAGTTGTTTCTTCGCTTCCCAAAGAGCTGGAAGCAACATGCTCTGGGGCCCAACACGCCCTTTGGAAAGAAGCTTGCACGTTGTGCCTTTCAGCTCTAGGGCCATGTGACACACCCAGAGCAGAAGTTCTACTTCAGCCAGATCAGGGCTGGGAAGAAACTGCGTTTAACAGGCCTTTGGAAGAGATGTTCCCTGTAGGCTGTAAGAGCACTGTGCAGAGCGAGTTGTTTCTTCGCTTCCCAAAGAGCTGGAAGCAACATGCTCTGGGGCCCAACACGCCCTTTGGAAAGAAGCTTGCACGTTGTGCCTTTCAGCTCTAGGGCCATGTGACACACCCAGAGCAGAAGTTCTACTTCAGCCAGATCAGGGCTGGGAAGAAACTGCGTTTCACAGTCCGTTTTAAGACATGTTCCCGGTAGGCTGTAAGAGCCGTATGCAGAGCGAGTTGTCTCTTAGCTGCTGAAAGAGCTGGATGCTGGACTTGAGGGACTTGTCTACCCTTGTGGAATCAAGGCAGGACTTTGTGCCTTGCAGCTCTAGCGACATGTAGGACCCGGCAGAGCAGAAGTTCTACTTAAGCCAGATCAGGCCTGGGAAGAAACTGCGTTTCACAGGCCTTTGTAAGACTCGTTCCCTGTAGGCTGTAAAACACCAGTGCAGAGCAAGTTGTTTCTTAGCTGCCCAAAGAGGTGGAAGCCCCACGCTGTGGGGCCTGTCTGCCCTTGAGGAGTCAGGGCAGGACTTTGAGCCTTGCAACTCTAGGCCGATGTAGGACACGGCATAGCAGCAGTTCTACCTCAGCGAGATAAGGCCTGCAAGGAAACTGTATTTCTCAGGCCTTTGCAAGAGATGTTCCCGGTTGGCTGTAAGAGAGGTCTGCAGAGCGAGTAGTTTCTTAGCTTCCCAAAGAGCTGGAAGCAAGATGCTTTGGGGCCCAACTCGCCCTTTGGAAAGAAGACTGCGGGTTGTGCCTCTCAGCTCCAGGGCAATTTAGCACACCCAGAGCAGAAGTTCTACTTCAGCCAGATCAGGCCTGCAAACAAACTGCGTTTCACAGGCCTTTGTAAGAGATGTTCCCGGTAGGCTGTAAGTGCACTGTGCAGAGCGAGTTGTTTCTTAGCTTCCCAAAGAGCTGGAAGCAAGATGCTTTGGGGCCCAACTCGCCCTTTGGAAACAAGCCTGCACGTTGTGCCTTTCAGCTCTAGGGCCATGTGACACACCCAGAGCAGAAGTTCTACTTCAGCCAGATCAGGGCTGGGAAGAAACTGCGTTTAACAGGCCTTTGGAAGAGATGTTCCCGGTAGGCTGTAAGAGCACTGTGCTGAGCCAGTTGTTTCTTAGCTGCCGAAAGAGCTGGAAGCTGGACCTGAGGGACTTGTCTACCCTTGTGGAAACAAGGCCGGACTTTGTGCCTTGCAGCTCTAGCACCATGTAGGACCCGGCAGAGCAGAAGTTCTACTTCAGCCAGATCAGGGCTGGGAAGAAACTGCGTTTCACAGGCCTTTGTAAGACTCGTTCCCTGTAGGCTGTAAAACACCAGTGCAGAGCAAGTTGTTTCTTAGCTGCCCAAAGAGGTGGAAGCCCCACGCTGTGGGGCCTGTCTGCCCTTGAGGAGTCAAGGCAGGACTTTGAGCCTTGCAACTCTAGGCCGATGAAGGACACGGCATAGCAGCAGTTCTACCTCAGCGAGATAAGGCCTGCAAGGAAACTGTATTTCTCAGGCCTTTGCAAGAGATGTTCCCGGTTGGCTGTAAGAGAGGTCTGCAGAGCGAGTTGTTTCTTAGCTTCCCAAAGAGCTGGAAGCAAGATGCTTTGGGGCCCAACTCGCCCTTTGGAAAGAAGACTGGGGGTTGTGCCTCTCAGCTCCAGGGCAATTTAGCACACCCAGAGCAGAAGTTCTACTTCAGCCAGATCAGGCCTGCAAAAAAACTGCGTTTCACAGGCCTTTGTAAGACATGTTCCCGGTAGGCTGTAAGAGCACTGTGCAGAGCGAGTTGTTTCTTAGCTTCCCAAAGAGCTGGAAGCAAGATTCTTTGGGGCCCAACTCGCTTTTAGGAAAGGAGACTGCGGGTTGTGCCTTTCAGCTCCAGGGCAATGTAGCACACCCAGAGCAGAAGTTCTACTTCAGCCAGATCAGGCCTGCAAAGAAACTGCCTTTCACAGGCCTTTGGAAGAGATGTTCCCTGTAGGCTGTAAGAGCACTGTGCAGAGCGAGTTGTTTCTTCGCTTCCCAAAGAGCTGGAAGCAACATGCTCTGGGGCCCAACACGCCCTTTGGAAAGAAGCCAGCACGTTGTGCCTCTCAGCTCTAGGGCCATGTGGCACACCCAGAGCAGAAGTTCTACTTCAGCCACATCAGGCCTGCAAAGAAACTGCGTTTCACAGGCCTTTGTAAGACATGTTCTAGGTAGGCTGGAAGAGCCCTGTGCACAGCAAGCTGTTTCTTAGCTGCTCCAAGAGCTGGAAGCTGGACGCTGAGGTGCTAGTCTCCCCTTGGGGAAACAAGGCAGGACTTTGTGCCTTGCATCTCTAGGGCCAGGTTGCACACGGCAGAGCAGAAGTTCTACTTCAGCCAGATCAGGGCTGGGAAGGAACTGCGTTTCACAGTCCGTTTTAAGACATGTTCCGGTAGCTGTAAGAGCCCTATGCAGAGCGACTTGTTTCTTAGCAGCCGAAAGAGCTGGATGCTGGACTTGAGGGACTTGTCTACCCTTGTGGAATCAAGGCAGGACTTTGTGCCTTGCAGCTCTAGCGCCATGTAGGACCCAGCAGAGCAGAAGTTCTACTTCAGCCAGGTCAGGCCTGCAAAGAAACTGCCTTTCACAGGCCTTTGTAAGAGATGATCCCGGTAGGCTGTAAGAGCACTGTGCAGAGCGAGTTGTTTCTTCACTTCCCAAAGAGCTGGAAGCAAGAGGCTCTGGGGCCCAACTCGCCCTTTGGAAAGAAGCTTGCACGTTGTGCCTTTCAGCTCTAGGGCCATGTGACACACCCAGAGCAGAAGTTCTACTTCAGCCAGATCAGGCCTGCAAAGAAACTGCCTTTCACAGGCCTTTGTAAGACATGTTCCCGGGAGGCTGTAAGAGCACTGTGCAGAGCGAGTTGTTTCTTAGCTTCCCAACGAGCTGGAAGCAAGATGCTTTGGGGCCCAACTCGCCCTTTGGAAACAAGCCTGCACGTTGTACATTTCAGCTCTAGGGCCAGGTGGCACACCCAGAGCAGAAGTTCTACTTCAGCCAGATTAGGCCTGCAAAGAAACTGCGTTTCACAGGCCTTTGTAAGAGATGTTACCGGTAGGCTGTAAGAGCACTGTGCAGAGCGAGTTGTTTCTTCGCTTCCCAAAGAGCTGGAAGCAAGATGCTCTGGGGCCCAACTCGCTTTGTGGAAAGGAGAGTGCACGTTGTGCCTTTCAGCTCTAGGCCAATGTAGCACACCCAGAGCAGAAGTTCTACTTCAGCCAGATCAGGCCTGCAAAGAAACTGCCTTTCACAGGCCTTTGGAAGAGATGTTCCCTGTAGGCTGTAAGAGCACTGTGCAGAGCGAGTTGTTTCTTCGCTTCCCAAAGAGCTGGAAGCAACATGCTCTGGGGCCCAACACGCCCTTTGGAAAGAAGCCAGCACGTTGTGCCTCTCAGCTCTAGGGCAATGTGGCACACCCAGAGCAGAAGTTCTACTTCAGCCACATCAGGCCTGCAAAGAAACTGCGTTTCACAGGCCTTTGTAAGACATGTTCTAGGTAGGCTGGAAGAGCCCTGTGCACAGCAAGCTGTTTCTTAGCTGCTCCAAGAGCTGGAAGCTGGACGCTGAGGTGCTAGTCTCCCCTTGGGGAAACAAGGCAGGACTTTGTGCCTTGCATCTCTAGGGCCATGTTGCACACGGCAGAGCAGAAGTTCTACTTCAGCCAGATCAGGGCTGGGAAGGAACTGCGTTTCACAGTCCGTTTTAAGACATGTTCCCGCTAGGCTGTAAGAGCCCTATGCAGAGCGAGTTGTTTCTTAGCAGCCGAAAGAGCTGGATGCTGGACTTGAGGGACTTGTCTACCCTTGTGGAATCAAGGCAGGACTTTGTGCCTTGCAGCTCTAGCGCCATGTAGGACCCGGCAGAGCAGAAGTTCTACTTCAGCCAGATCAGGCCTGCAAAGAAATTGCGTTTCACAGGCCTTTGTAAGAGATGTTCCCTGCTGTCTGTAAGAGCACTGGGCAGAGCGAATTGTTTCTCAGCTTCCCAAAGAGCTGGAATCAAGATGCTTTGGGTCCCAACTCGCCCTTTGGAAAGAAGCCTGCACGTTGTGCCTTTCAGCTCTAGGGCCATGTGACACACCCAGAGCAGAAGTTCTACTTCAGCCAGATCAGGCCTGCAAAGAAACTGCGTTTAACAGGCCTTTGGAAGAGATGTTCCCGGTAGGCTGTAAGAGCACTATGCAGAGCGAATTGTTTCTTAGCTTCCCAAAGAGCTGGAAGCAAGATGCTTTGGGGCCCAACTCGCCCTTTGGAAACAAGCCTGCACGTTGTACATTTCAGCTCTAGGGCCATGTGGCACACCCAGAGCAGAAGTTCTACTTCAGCCAGATCAGGGCTGGGAAGAAACTGCGTTTCACAGTCCGTTCTAAGACATGTTCCCGTTAGGCTGTAAGAGCCCTATGCAGAGCGAGTTGTTTCTTAGCTGCCGAAAGAGCTAGATGCTGGACTTGAGGGACTTGTCTACCCTTGTGGAATCAAGGCAGGACTTTGTGCCTTGCAGCTCTAGCGCCATGTAGGACACAGCAGAGCAGAAGTTCTACTTAAGCCAGATCAGGGCTGGGAAGAAACTGCGTTTCACAGGCCTTTGTAAGACTCGTTCCCTGTAGGCTGTAAAACACCAGTGCAGAGCAAGTTGTTTCTTAGCTGCCCAGAGAGGTGGAAGCCCCACGCTGTGGGGCCTGTCTGCCCTTGAGGAGTCAAGGCATGGCTTTGAGCCTTGCAACTCTAGGCCGATGTAGGACACGGCATAGCAGCAGTTCTACCTCAGCGAGATAAGGCCTGCAAGGAAACTGTATTTCTCAGGCCTTTGGAAGACATGTTCCCGGTAGGCTGTAAGAGCACTGTGCAGAGCGAGTTGTTTCTTATCTTCCCAAAGAGCTGGAAGCAAGATGCTTTGGGGCCCAACTCGCCCTTTGGAAAGAAGACTGCGGGTTGTGCCTTTCAGTTCCAGGGCAATGTAGCACACCCAGAGCAGAAGTTCTACTTAAGCCAGATCAGGCCTGCAAACAAACTGCGTTTCACAGGCCTTTGTAAGTGATGTTCCCGGTAGGCTGTAAGAGCACTGTGCAGAGCGAGTTGTTTCTTCGCTTCCCAAAGAGCTGGAAGCAAGATGCTCTGGGGCCCAACTCGCCCTTTGGAAAGAAGCCTAAACGTTGTGCCTTTCAGCTCTAGGGCAATGTGGCACACCCAGAGCAGAAGTTCTACTTCAGCCACATCAGGCCTGCAAAGAAACTGCGTTTCACAGGCCTTTGTAAGACATGGTCCAGGTAGGCTGGAAGAGCCCTGTGCACAGCAAGCTGTTTCTTAGCTGCTCCAAGAGCTGGAAGCTGGACGCTGAGGTACTAGTCTCCCCTTGGGGAAACAAGGCAGGACTTTGTGCCTTGCATCTCTAGGGCCATGTTGCACACGGCAGAGCAGAAGTTCTACTTCAGCCAGTTTAGGCCTGCAAAGAAACTGCGTTTCACAGGCCTTTGTAAGAGATGTTACCGGTAGGCTGTAAGAGCACTGTGCAGAGTGAGTTGTTTCTTCGCTTCCCAAAGAGCTGGAAGCAAGATGCTCTGGGGCCCAACTCGCCCTTTGGAAAGAAGCCTGCACCTTGTGCTTTTCAGCTCTAGGGCAATGTTGCACACCCAGAGCAGAAGTTCTACTTCAGCCAGATCAGGCCTGCAAAGAAACTGCGTTTCACAGGCCTTTGTAAGAGATGTTCCCTGTAGGCTGTAAGAGCACTGGGCAGAGCGAATTGTTTCTCAGCTTCCCAAAGAGCTGGAATCAAGATGCTTTGGGTCCCAACTCGCCCTTTGGAAAGAAGCCTGCACGTTGTGCCTTTCAGCTCTAGGGCCATGTGACACACCCAGAGCAGAAGTTCTACTTCAGCCAGATCAGGGCTGGGAAGAAACTGCGTTTCACAGTCCGTTTTAAGACATGTTCCCGGTAGGCTGTAAGAGCCCTATGCAGAGCGAGTTGTTTCTTAGCTGCCGAAAGAGCTGGATGCTTTACTTGAGGGACTTGTCTACCCTTGTGGAATCAAGGCAGGACTTTGTGCCTTGCAGCTCTAGCGCCATGTAGGACCCGGCAGAGCAGAAGTTCTACTTCAGCCAGATCAGGCCTGCAAAGAAATTGCGTTTCACAGGCATTGGAAGAGATGTTCCCTGTAGGCTATAAGAGCACTGGGCAGAGCGAATTGTTTCTCAGCTTCCCAAAGAGCTGGAAGCAAGATGCTTTGGGTCCCAACTCGCCCTTTGGAAAGAAGCCTGCACGTTGTGCCTTTCAGCTCTAGGGCCATGTGACACACCCAGAGCAGAAGTTCTACTTCAGCCAGATCAGGCCTGCAAAGAAACTGCGTTTAACAGGCCTTTGGAAGAGATGTTCCCGGTAGGCTGTAAGAGCACTATGCAGAGCGAATTGTTTCTTAGCTTCCCAAAGAGCTGGAAGCAAGATGCTTTGGGGCCCAACTCGCCCTTTGGAAACAAGCCTGCACGTTGTACATTTCAGCTCTAGGGCCATGTGGCACACCCAGAGCAGAAGTTCTACTTCAGCCAGATCAGGGCTGGGAAGAAACTGCGTTTCACTGTCCGTTTTAAGACATGTTCCCGGTAGGCTGTAAGAGCCCTATGCAGAGCGAGTTGTCTCTTAGCTGCTGAAAGAGCTGGATGCTGGACTTGAGGGACTTGTCTACCCTTGTGGAATCAAGGCAGGACTTTGTGCCTTGCAGCTCTAGCGCCATGTAGGACCCGGCAGAGCAGAAGTTCTACTTAAGCCAGATCAGGCCTGGGAAGAAACTGCGTTTCACAGGCCTTTGTAAGACTCGTTCCCTGTAGGCTGTAAAACACCAGTGCAGAGCAAGTTGTTTCTTAGCTGCCCAAAGAGGTGGAAGCCCCACGCTGTGGGGCCTGACTGCCCTTGAGGAGTCAGGGCAGGACTTTGAGCCTTGCAACTCTAGGCCGATGTAGGACACGGCATAGCAGCAGTTCTACCTCAGCGAGATAAGGCCTGCAAAGAAAATGCGTTTCTCAGGCCTTTGGAAGACATGTTCCCGGTAGGCTGTAAGAGCACTGTGCAGAGCGAGTTGTTTCTTAGCTTCCCAAAGAGCTGGAAGCAAGATGCTTTGGGGCCCAACTCGCCCTTTGGAAAGAAGACTGCGGGTTGTGCCTTTCAGCTCCAGGGCAATGTAGCACACCCAGAGCAGAAGTTCTACTTCAGCCAGATCTGGCCTGCAAACAAACTGCGTTTCACAGGCCTTTGTAAGAGATGTTCCCGGTAGGCTGTAAGAGCACTGTGTAGAGCGAGTTGTTTCTTAGCTTCCCAAAGAGCTGGAAGCAAGATGCTTTGGGGCCCAACTCGCCCTTTGGAAACAAGCCTGCACCTTGTACCTTTCAGCTCTAGTGCCAGGTGGCACACCCAGAGCAGAAGTTCTACTTCAGCCAGATTTGGCCTGCAAAGAAACTGCGTTTCACAGGCCTTTGTAAGAGATGTTACCGGTAGGCTGTAAGAGCACTGTGCAGAGCGAGTTGTTTCTTCGCTTCCCAAAGAGCTGGAAGCAAGATGCTCTGGGGCCCAACTCGCCCTTTGGAAAGAAGCCTGCACGTTGTGCCTTTCAGCTCTAGGGCAATGTGGCACACCCAGAGCAGAAGTTCTACTTCAGCCAGATCAGGCCTGCAAACAAACTGCGTTTCACAGGCCTTTGTAAGAGATGTTCCCGGTAGGCTGTAAGTGCACTGTGCAGAGCGAGTTGTTTCTTAGCTTCCCAAAGAGCTGGAAGCAAGATGCTTTGGGGCCCAACTCGCCCTTTGGAAAGAAGACTGCGTGTTGTGCCTCTCAGCTCCAGGGCAATTTAGCACACCCAGAGCAGAAGTTCTACTTCAGCCAGATCTGGCCTGCAAACAAACTGCGTTTCACAGGCCTTTGTAAGAGATGTTCCCAGTAGGCTGTAAGAACACTGTGTAGAGCGAGTTGTTTCTTAGCTTCCCAAAGAGCTGGAAGCAAGATGCTTTGGGGCCCAACTCGCCCTTTGGAAACAAGCCTGCACCTTGTACCTTTCAGCTCTAGTGCCAGGTGGCACACCCAGAGCAGAAGTTCTACTTCAGCCAGATTTGGCCTGCAAAGAAACTGCGTTTCACAGGCCTTTGTAAGAGATGTTACCGGTAGGCTGTAAGAGCACTGTGCAGAGCGAGTTGTTTCTTCGCTTCCCAAAGAGCTGGAAGCAAGATGCTCTGGGGCCCAACTCGCCCTTTGGAAAGAAGCCTGCACGTTGTGCCTTTCAGCTCTAGGGCAATGTGGCACACCCAGAGCAGAAGTTCTACTTCAGCCAGATCAGGCCTGCAAAGAAACTGCGTTTCACAGGCCTTTGTAAGAGATGTTCCCTGTAGGCTGTAAGAGCACTGGGCAGAGCGAATTGTTTCTCAGCTTCCCAAAGAGCTGGAAGCAAGATGCTTTGGGGCCCAACTCGCCCTTTGGAAAGAAGCCTGCACGTTGTGCCTTTCAGCTCTAGGGCCATGTGACACACCCAGAGCAGAAGTTCTACTTCAGCCAGATCAGGGCTGGGAAGAAACTGCGTTTAACAGGCCTTTGGAAGAGATGTTCCCGGTAGGCTGTAAGAGCACTGTGCTGAGCCAGTTGTTTCTTAGCTGCCGAAAGAGCTGGAAGCTGGACCTGAGGGACTTGTCTACCCTTGTGGAAACAAGGCCGGACTTTGTGCCTTGCAGCTCTAGCGCCATGTAGGACCCGGCAGAGCAGAAGTTCTACTTCAGCCAGATCAGGGCTGGGAAGAAACTGCGTTTCACAGGCCTTTGTAAGACTCGTTCCCTGTAGGCTGTAAAACACCAGTGCAGAGCAAGTTGTTTCTTAGCTGCCCAAAGAGGTGGAAGCCCCACGCTGTGGGGCCTGTCTGCCCTTGAGGAGTCAAGGCAGGACTTTGAGCCTTGCAACTCTAGGCCGATGAAGGACACGGCATAGCAGCAGTTCTACCTCAGCGAGATAAGGCCTGCAAGGAAACTGTATTTCTCAGGCCTTTGCAAGAGATGTTCCCAGTTGGCTGTAAGAGAGGTCTGCAGAGCGAGTTGTTTCTTAGCTTCCCAAAGAGCTGGAAGCAAGATGCTTTGGGGCCCAACTCGCCCTTTGGAAAGAAGACTGGGGGTTGTGCCTCTCAGCTCCAGGGCAATTTAGCACACCCAGAGCAGAAGTGCTACTTCAGCCAGATCAGGCCTGCAAAGAAACTGCCTTTCACAGGCCTTTGTAAGACATGTTCCCGGGAGGCTGTAAGAGCACTGTGCAGAGCAAGTTGTTTCTTCGCTTCCCAAAGAGCTGGAAGCAAGATGCTCTGGGGCCCAACACGCCCTTTGGAAAGAAGCCTGCACGTTGTGCCTTTCAGCTCTAGGGCAATGTGGCACACCCAGAGCAGAAGTTCTACTTCAGCCAGATCGGGCCTGCAAAGAAACTGCGTTTCACAGGCCTTTGTAAGACATGTTCCAGGTAGGCTGTAAGTGCACTGTGCAGAGCGAGTTGTTTCTTACCTGCTCCAAGAGCTGGAAGCTGGACGCTGAGGTACTAGTCTCCCCTTGGGGAAACAAGGCAGGACTTGGTGCCTTGCATCTCTAGGGCCATGTTGCACACGGCAGAGCAGAAGTTCTACTTCAGCCAGATCAGGGCTGGGAAGAAACTGCGTTTCACAGTCCGTTTTAAGACATGTTCCCGGTAGGCTGTAAGAGCCCTATGCAGAGCGAGTTGTTTCTTAGCTGCCGAAAGAGCTGGATGCTGGACTTGAGGGACTTGTCTACCCTTGTGGAATCAAGGCAGGACTTTGTGCCTTGCAGCTCTAGCGCCATGTAGGACCCGGCAGAGCAGAAGTTCTACTTCAGCCAGATCAGGCCTGCAAAGAAATTGCGTTTCACAGGCCTTTGTAAGAGATGTTCCCTGCTGTCTGTAAGAGCACTGGGCAGAGCGAATTGTTTCTCAGCTTCCCAAAGAGCTGGAATCAAGATGCTTTGGGTCCCAACTCGCCCTTTGGAAAGAAGCCTGCACGTTGTGCCTTTCAGCTCTAGGGCCATGTGACACACCCAGAGCAGAAGTTCTACTTCAGCCAGATCAGGCCTGCAAAGAAACTGCGTTTAACAGGCCTTTGGAAGAGATGTTCCCGGTAGGCTGTAAGAGCACTATGCAGAGCGAATTGTTTCTTAGCTTCCCAAAGAGCTGGAAGCAAGATGCTTTGGGGCCCAACTCGCCCTTTGGAAACAAGCCTGCACGTTGTACATTTCAGCTCTAGGGCCATGTGGCACACCCAGAGCAGAAGTTCTACTTCAGCCAGATCAGGGCTGGGAAGAAACTGCGTTTCACTGTCCGTTTTAAGACATGTTCCCGGTAGGCTGTAAGAGCCCTATGCAGAGCGAGTTGTCTCTTAGCTGCTGAAAGAGCTGGATGCTGGACTTGAGGGACTTGTCTACCCTTGTGGAATCAAGGAAGGACTTTCTGCCTTGCAGCTCTAGCGCCATGTAGGACCCGGCAGAGCAGAAGTTCTACTTAAGCCAGATCAGGCCTGGGAAGAAACTGCGTTTCACAGGCCTTTGTAAGACTCGTTCCCTGTAGGCTGTAAAACACCAGTGCAGAGCAAGTTGTTTCTTAGCTGCCCAAAGAGGTGGAAGCCCCACGCTGTGGGGCCTGTCTGCCCTTGAGGAGTCAGGGCAGGACTTTGAGCCTTGCAACTCTAGGCCGATGTAGGACACGGCATAGCAGCAGTTCTACCTCAGCGAGATAAGGCCTGCAAAGAAAATGCGTTTCTCAGGCCTTTGGAAGACATGTTCCCGGTAGGCTGTAAGAGCACTGTGCAGAGCGAGTTGTTTCTTAGCTTCCCAAAGAGCTGGAAGCAAGATGCTTTGGGGCCCAACTCGCCCTTTGGAAAGAAGACTGCAGGTTGTGCCTTTCAGCTCCAGGGCAATGTAGCACACCCAGAGCAGAAGTTCTACTTAAGCCAGATCAGGCCTGCAAACAAACTGCGTTTCACAGGCCTTTGTAAGAGATGTTCCCGGTAGGCTGTAAGAGCACTGTGCAGAGCGAGTTGTTTCTTAGCTTCCCAAAGAGCTGGAAGCAAGATGCTTTGGGGCCCAACTCGCCCTTTGGAAAGAAGACTGCGGGTTGTGCCTTTCAGCTCCAGGGCAATGTAGCACACCCAGAGCAGAAGTTCTACTTAAGCCAGATCAGGCCTGCAAACAAACTGCGTTTCACAGGCCTTTGTAAGAGATGTTCCCGGTAGGCTGTAAGAGCACTGTGCAGAGCGAGTTGTTTCTTCGCTTCCCAAAGAGCTGGAAGCAAGATGCTCTGGGGCCCAACTCGCCCTTTGGAAAGAAGCCTGCACGTTGTGCCTTTCAGCTCTAGGGCAATGTGGCACGCCCAGAGCAGAAGTTCTACTTCAGCCACATCAGGCCTGCAAAGAACCTGCGTTTCACAGGCCTTTGGAAGACATGTTCCCAGTAGGCTGTAAGAGCACTATGCAGAGCGAGTTGTTTCTTAGCTTCCCAAAGAGCTGGAAGCAAGATTCTTTGGGGCCCAACTCGCTTTTTGGAAAGGAGACTGCGGGTTGTGCCTTTCAGCTCCAGGGCAATGTAGCACACCCAGAGCAGAAGTTCTACTTCAGCCAGATCAGGCCTGCAAAGAAACTGCGTTTAACAGGCCTTTGGAAGAGATGTTCCCTGTAGGCTGTAAGAGCACTGTGCAGAGCGAGTTGTTTCTTCGCTTCCCAAAGAGCTGGAAGCAACATGCTCTGGGGCCCAACACGCCCTTTGGAAACAAGCCTGCACGTTGTACATTTCAGCTCTAGGGCCATGTGGCACACCCAGAGCAGAAGTTCTACTTCAGCCAGATCAGGGCTGGGAAGAAACTGCGTTTCACAGTCCGTTTTAAGACATGTTTCCGGTAGGCTGTAAGAGCCCTATGCAGAGCGAGTTGTCTCTTAGCTGCTGAAAGAGCTGGATGCTGGACTTGAGGGACTTGTCTACCCTTGTGGAATCAAGGCAGGACTTTGTGCCTTGCAGCTCTAGCGCCATGTAGGACCCGGCAGAGCAGAAGTTCTACTTAAGCCAGATCAGGCCTGGGAAGAAACTGCGTTTCACAGGCCTTTGTAAGACTCGTTCCCTGTAGGCTGTAAAACACCAGTGCAGAGCAAGTTGTTTCTTAGCTGCCCAAAGAGGTGGAAGCCCCACGCTGTGGGGCCTGTCTGCCCTTGAGGAGTCAGGGCAGGACTTTGAGCCTTGCAACTCTAGGCCGATGTAGGACACGGCATAGCAGCAGTTCTACCTCAGCGAGATAAGGCCTGCAAGGAAACTGTATTTCTCAGGCCTTTGCAAGAGATGTTCCCGGTCGGCTGTAAGACAGGTCTGCAGAGCGAGTAGTTTCTTAGCTTCCCAAAGAGCTGGAAGCAAGATGCTTTGGGGCCCAACTCGCCCTTTGGAAAGAAGACTGGGGGTTGTGCCTCTCAGCTCCAGGGCAATTTAGCACACCCAGAGCAGAAGTTCTACTTCAGCCAGATCAGGCCTGCAAACAAACTGCGTTTCACAGGCCTTTGTAAGAGATGTTCCCGGTAGGCTGTAAGTGCACTGTGCAGAGCGAGTTGTTTCTTAGCTTCCCAAAGAGCTGGAAGCAAGATGCTTTGGGGCCCAACTCGCCCTTTGGAAAGAAGCCTGCACGTTGTGCCTTTCAGCTCTAGGGCCATGTGACACACCCAGAGCAGAAGTTCTACTTCAGCCAGATCAGGGCTGGGAAGAAACTGCGTTTAACAGGCCTTTGGAAGAGATGTTCCCGGTAGGCTGTAAGAGCACTGTGCTGAGCCAGTTGTTTCTTAGCTGCCGAAAGAGCTGGAAGCTGGACCTGAGGGACTTGTCTACCCTTGTGGAAACAAGGCCGGACTTTGTGCCTTGCAGCTCTAGCACCATGTAGGACCCGGCAGAGCAGAAGTTCTACTTCAGCCAGATCAGGGCTGGGAAGAAACTGCGTTTCACAGGCCTTTGTAAGACTCGTTCCCTGTAGGCTGTAAAACACCAGTGCAGAGCAAGTTGTTTCTTAGCTGCCCAAAGAGGTGGAAGCCCCACGCTGTGGGGCCTGTCTGCCCTTGAGGAGTCAAGGCAGGACTTTGAGCCTTGCAACTCTAGGCCGATGAAGGACACGGCATAGCAGCAGTTCTACCTCAGCGAGATAAGGCCTGCAAGGAAACTGTATTTCTCAGGCCTTTGCAAGAGATGTTCCCGGTTGGCTGTAAGAGAGGTCTGCAGAGCGAGTTGTTTCTTAGCTTCCCAAAGAGCTGGAAGCAAGATGCTTTGGGGCCCAACTCGCCCTTTGGAAAGAAGACTGGGGGTTGTGCCTCTCAGGTCCAGGGCAATTTAGCACACCCAGAGCAGAAGTTCTACTTCAGCCAGATCAGGCCTGCAAAAAAACTGCGTTTCACAGGCCTTTGTAAGACATGTTCCCGGTAGGCTGTAAGAGCACTGTGCAGAGCGAGTTGTTTCTTAGCTTCCCAAAGAGCTGGAAGCAAGATTCTTTGGGGCCCAACTCGCTTTTTGGAAAGGAGACTGCGGGTTGTGCCTTTCAGCTCCAGGGCAATGTAGCACACCCAGAGCAGAAGTTCTACTTCAGCCAGATCAGGCCTGCAAAGAAACTGCCTTTCACAGGCCTTTGTAAGAGATGTTCCCTGTAGGCTGTAAGAGCACTGTGCAGAGCGAGTTGTTTCTTCGCTTCCCAAAGAGCTGGAAGCAACATGCTCTGGGGCCCAACACGCCCTTTGGAAAGAAGCCAGCACGTTGTGCCTCTCAGCTCTAGGGCAATGTGGCACACCCAGAGCAGAAGTTCTACTTCAGCCACATCAGGCCTGCAAAGAAACTGCGTTTCACAGGCCTTTGTAAGACATGTTCTAGGTAGGCTGGAAGAGCCCTGTGCACAGCAAGCTGTTTCTTAGCTGCTCCAAGAGCTGGAAGCTGGACGCTGAGGTGCTAGTCTCCCCTTGGGGAAACAAGGCAGGACTTTGTGCCTTGCATCTCTAGTGCAAGGTTGCACACGGCAGAGCAGAAGTTCTACTTCAGCCAGATCAGGGCTGGGAAGGAACTGCGTTTCACAGTCCGTTTTAAGACATGTTCCGGTAGCTGTAAGAGCCCTATGCAGAGCGAGTTGTTTCTTAGCAGCCGAAAGATCTGGATGCTGGACTTGAGGGACTTGTCTACCCTTGTGGAATCAAGGCAGGACTTTGTGCCTTGCAGCTCTAGCGCCATGTAGGACCCAGCAGAGCAGAAGTTCTACTTCAGCCAGGTCAGGCCTGCAAAGAAACTGCCTTTCACAGGCCTTTGTAAGAGATGATCCCGGTAGGCTGTAAGAGCACTGTGCAGAGCGAGTTGTTTCTTCACTTCCCAAAGAGCTGGAAGCAAGAGGCTCTGGGGCCCAACTCGCCCTTTGGAAAGAAGCTTGCACGTTGTGCCTTTCAGCTCTAGGGCCATGTGACACACCCAGAGCAGAAGTTCTACTTCAGCCAGATCAGGCCTGCAAAGAAACTGCGTTTCACAGGCCTTTGCAAGAGATGTTCCCGGTTGGCTGTAAGAGAGGTCTGCAGAGCGAGTTGTTTCTTAGCTTCCCAAAGAGCTGGAAGCAAGATGCTTTGGGGCCCAACTCGCCCTTTGGAAAGAAGACTGGGGGTTGTGCCTCTCAGCTCCAGGGCAATTTAGCACACCCAGAGCAGAAGTTCTACTTCAGCCAGATCAGGCCTGCCAAGAAACTGCCTTTCACAGGCCTTTGTAAGACATGTTCCCGGGAGGCTGTAAGAGCACTGTGCAGAGCAAGTTGTTTCTTCGCTTCCCAAAGAGCTGGAAGCAAGATGCTCTGGGGCCCAACACGCCCTTTGGAAAGAAGCCTGCACGTTGTGCCTTTCAGCTCTAGGGCAATGTGGCACACCCAGAGCAGAAGTTCTACTTCAGCCAGATCGGGCCTGCAAAGAAACTGCGTTTCACAGGCCTTTGTAAGACATGTTCCAGGTAGGCTGTAAGTGCACTGTGCAGAGCGAGTTGTTTCTTACCTGCTCCAAGAGCTGGAAGCTGGACGCTGAGGTACTAGTCTCCCCTTGGGGAAACAAGGCAGGACTTGGTGCCTTGCATCTCTAGGGCCATGTTGCACACGGCAGAGCAGAAGTTCTACTTCAGCCAGATCAGGGCTGGGAAGAAACTGCGTTTCACAGTCCGTTTTAAGACATGTTCCCGGTAGGCTGTAAGAGCCCTATGCAGAGCGAGTTGTTTCTTAGCTGCCGAAAGAGCTGGATGCTGGACTTGAGGGACTTGTCTACCCTTGTGGAATCAAGGCAGGACTTTGTGCCTTGCAGCTCTAGCGCCATGTAGGACCCGGCAGAGCAGAAGTTCTACTTCAGCCAGATCAGGCCTGCAAAGAAATTGCGTTTCACAGGCCTTTGTAAGAGATGTTCCCTGCTGTCTGTAAGAGCACTGGGCAGAGCGAATTGTTTCTCAGCTTCCCAAAGAGCTGGAATCAAGATGCTTTGGGTCCCAACTCGCCCTTTGGAAAGAAGCCTGCACGTTGTGCCTTTCAGCTCTAGGGCCATGTGACACACCCAGAGCAGAAGTTCTACTTCAGCCAGATCAGGCCTGCAAAGAAACTGCGTTTAACAGGCCTTTGGAAGAGATGTTCCCGGTAGGCTGTAAGAGCACTATGCAGAGCGAATTGTTTCTTAGCTTCCCAAAGAGCTGGAAGCAAGATGCTTTGGGGCCCAACTCGCCCTTTGGAAACAAGCCTGCACGTTGTACATTTCAGCTCTAGGGCCATGTGGCACACCCAGAGCAGAAGTTCTACTTCAGCCAGATCAGGGCTGGGAAGAAACTGCGTTTCACTGTCCGTTTTAAGACATGTTCCCGGTAGGCTGTAAGAGCCCTATGCAGAGCGAGTTGTCTCTTAGCTGCTGAAAGAGCTGGATGCTGGACTTGAGGGACTTGTCTACCCTTGTGGAATCAAGGCAGGACTTTGTGCCTTGCAGCTCTAGCGCCATGTAGGACCCGGCAGAGCAGAAGTTCTACTTAAGCCAGATCAGGCCTGGGAAGAAACTGCGTTTCACAGGCCTTTGTAAGACTCGTTCCCTGTAGGCTGTAAAACACCAGTGCAGAGCAAGTTGTTTCTTAGCTGCCCAAAGAGGTGGAAGCCCCACGCTGTGGGGCCTGTCTGCCCTTGAGGAGTCAGGGCAGGACTTTGAGCCTTGCAACTCTAGGCCGATGTAGGACACGGCATAGCAGCAGTTCTACCTCAGCGAGATAAGGCCTGCAAAGAAAATGCGTTTCTCAGGCCTTTGGAAGACATGTTCCCGGTAGGCTGTAAGAGCACTGTGCAGAGCGAGTTGTTTCTTAGCTTCCCAAAGAGCTGGAAGCAAGATGCTTTGGGGCCCAACTTGCCCTTTGGAAAGAAGACTGCGGGTTGTGCCTTTCAGCTCCAGGGCAATGTAGCACACCCAGAGCAGAAGTTCTACTTAAGCCAGATCAGGCCTGCAAACAAACTGCGTTTCACAGGCCTTTGTAAGAGATGTTCCCGGTAGGCTGTAAGAGCACTGTGCAGAGCGAGTTGTTTCTTCGCTTCCCAAAGAGCTGGAATCAAGATGCTCTGGGGCCCAACTCGCCCTTTGGAAAGAAGCCTGCACGTTTTGCCTTTCAGCTCTAGGGCAATGTGGCACGCCCAGAGCAGAAGTTCTACTTCAGCCACATCAGGCCTGCAAAGAAACTGCGTTTCACAGGCCTTTGGAAGACATGTTCCAAGTAGGCTGTGAGAGCACTATGCAGAGCGAGTTGTTTCTTAGCTTCCCAAAGAGCTGGAAGCAAGATTCTTTGGGGCCCAACTCGCTTTTTGGAAAGGAGACTGCGGGTTGTGCCTTTCAGCTCCAGGGCAATGTAGCACACCCAGAGCTGAAGTTCTACTTCAGCCAGATCAGGCCTGCAAAGAAACTGCCTTTCACAGGCCTTTGGAAGAGATGTTCCCTGTAGGCTGTAAGAGCACTGTGCAGAGCGAGTTGTTTCTTCGCTTCCCAAAGAGCTGGAAGCAACATGCTCTGGGGCCCAACACGCCCTTTGGAAACAAGCCTGCACGTTGTACATTTCAGCTCTAGGGCCATGTGGCACACCCAGAGCAGAAGTTCTACTTCAGCCAGATCAGGGCTGGGAAGAAACTGCGTTTAACAGGCCTTTGGAAGAGATTTTCCCGGTAGGCTGTAAGAGCACTGTGCTGAGCCAGTTGTTTCTTAGCTGCCAAAAGAGCTGGAAGCTGGACCTGAGGGACTTGTCTACCCTTGTGGAAACAAGGCAGGACTTTGTGCCTTGCAGCTCTAGCGCCATGTAGGACCCGGCAGAGCAGAAGTTCTTCTTCAGCCAGATCAGGGCTGGGAAGAAACTGCGTTTCACAGGCCTTTGTAAGACTCGTTCCCTGTAGGCTGTAAAACACCAGTGCAGAGCAAGTTGTTTCTTAGCTGCCCAAAGAGGTGGAAGCCCCACGCTGTGGGGCCTGTCTGCCCTTGAGGAGTCAAGGCAGGACTTTGAGCCTTGCAACTCTAGGCCGATGAAGGACACGGCATAGCAGCAGTTCTACCTCAGCGAGATAAGGCCTGCAAGGAAACTGTATTTCTCAGGCCTTTGCAAGAGATGTTCCCGGTTGGCTGTAAGAGAGGTCTGCAGAGCGAGTTGTTTCTTAGCTTCCCAAAGAGCTGGAAGCAAGATGCTCTGGGGCCCAACTCGCCCTTTGGAAAGAAGACTGGGGGTTGTGCCTCTCAGCTCCAGGGCAATTTAGCACACCCAGAGCAGAAGTTCTACTTCAGCCAGATCAGGCCTGCAAAGAAACTGCCTTTCACAGGCCTTTGTAAGACATGTTCCCGGGAGGCTGTAAGAGCACTGTGCAGAGCAAGTTGTTTCTTCGCTTCCCAAAGAGCTGGAAGCAAGATGCTCTGGGGCCCAACACGCCCTTTGGAAAGAAGCCTGCACGTTGTGCCTTTCAGCTCTAGGGCAATGTGGCACACCCAGAGCAGAAGTTCTACTTCAGCCAGATCGGGCCTGCAAAGAAACTGCGTTTCACAGGCCTTTGTAAGACATGTTCCAGGTAGGCTGGAAGAGCCCTGTGCACAGCAAGCTGTTTCTTACCTGCTCCAAGAGCTGGAAGCTGGACGCTGAGGTACTAGTCTCCCCTTGGGGAAACAAGGCAGGACTTGGTGCCTTGCATCTCTAGGGCCATGTTGCACACGGCAGAGCAGAAGTTCTACTTCAGCCAGATCAGGGCTGGGAAGAAACTGCGTTTCACAGTCCGTTTTAAGACATGTTCCCGGTAGGCTGTAAGAGCCCTATGCAGAGCGAGTTGTTTCTTAGCTGCCGAAAGAGCTGGATGCTGGACTTGAGGGACTTGTCTACCCTTGTGGAATCAAGGCAGGACTTTGTGCCTTGCAGCTCTAGCGCCATGTAGGACCCGGCAGAGCAGAAGTTCTACTTCAGCCAGATCAGGCCTGCAAAGAAATTGCGTTTCACAGGCCTTTGTAAGAGATGTTCCCTGCTGTCTGTAAGAGCACTGGGCAGAGCGAATTGTTTCTCAGCTTCCCAAAGAGCTGGAATCAAGATGCTTTGGGTCCCAACTCGCCCTTTGGAAAGAAGCCTGCACGTTGTGCCTTTCAGCTCTAGGGCCATGTGACACACCCAGAGCAGAAGTTCTACTTCAGCCAGATCAGGCCTGCAAAGAAACTGCGTTTAACAGGCCTTTGGAAGAGATGTTCCCGGTAGGCTGTAAGAGCACTATGCAGAGCGAATTGTTTCTTAGCTTCCCAAAGAGCTGGAAGCAAGATGCTTTGGGGCCCAACTCGCCCTTTGGAAACAAGCCTGCACGTTGTACATTTCAGCTCTAGGGCCATGTGGCACACCCAGAGCAGAAGTTCTACTTCAGCCAGATCAGGGCTGGGAAGAAACTGCGTTTCACTGTCCGTTTTAAGACATGTTCCCGGTAGGCTGTAAGAGCCCTATGCAGAGCGAGTTGTCTCTTAGCTGCTGAAAGAGCTGGATGCTGGACTTGAGGGACTTGTCTACCCTTGTGGAATCAAGGCAGGACTTTGTGCCTTGCAGCTCTAGCGCCATGTAGGACCCGGCAGAGCAGAAGTTCTACTTAAGCCAGATCAGGCCTGGGAAGAAACTGCGTTTCACAGGCCTTTGTAAGACTCGTTCCCTGTAGGCTGTAAAACACCAGTGCAGAGCAAGTTGTTTCTTAGCTGCCCAAAGAGGTGGAAGCCCCACGCTGTGGGGCCTGTCTGCCCTTGAGGAGTCAGGGCAGGACTTTGAGCCTTGCAACTCTAGGCCGATGAAGGACACGGCATAGCAGCAGTTCTACCTCAGCGAGATAAGGCCTGCAAAGAAAATGCGTTTCTCAGGCCTTTGGAAGACATGTTCCCGGTAGGCTGTAAGAGCACTGTGCAGAGCGAGTTGTTTCTTAGCTTCCCAAAGAGCTGGAAGCAAGATGCTTTGGGGCCCAACTCGCCCTGTGGAAAGAAGACTGCGTGTTGTGCCTCTCAGCTCCAGGGCAATTTAGCACACCCAGAGCAGAAGTTCTACTTCAGCCAGATCTGGCCTGCAAACAAACTGCGTTTCACAGGCCTTTGTAAGAGATGTTCCCGGTAGGCTGTAAGAGCACTGTGTAGAGCGAGTTGTTTCTTAGCTTCCCAAAGAGCTGGAAGCAAGATGCTTTGGGGCCCAACTCGCCCTTTGGAAACAAGCCTGCACCTTGTACCTTTCAGCTCTAGTGCCAGGTGGCACACCCAGAGCAGAAGTTCTACTTCAGCCAGATTTGGCCTGCAAAGAAACTGCGTTTCACAGGCCTTTGTAAGAGATGTTACCGGTAGGCTGTAAGAGCACTGTGCAGAGCGAGTTGTTTCTTCGCTTCCCAAAGAGCTGGAAGCAAGATGCTCTGGGGCCCAACTCGCCCTTTGGAAAGAAGCCTGCACGTTGTGCCTTTCAGCTCTAGGGCAATGTGGCACACCCAGAGCAGAAGTTCTACTTCAGCCAGATCAGGCCTGCAAACAAACTGCGTTTCACAGGCCTTTGTAAGAGATGTTCCCGGTAGGCTGTAAGTGCACTGTGCAGAGCGAGTTGTTTCTTAGCTTCCCAAAGAGCTGGAAGCAAGATGCTTTGGGGCCCAACTCGCCCTTTGGAAAGAAGACTGCGTGTTGTGCCTCTCAGCTCCAGGGCAATTTAGCACACCCAGAGCAGAAGTTCTACTTCAGCCAGATCTGGCCTGCAAACAAACTGCGTTTCACAGGCCTTTGTAAGAGATGTTCCCGGTAGGCTGTAAGAGCACTGTGTAGAGCGAGTTGTTTCTTAGCTTCCCAAAGAGCTGGAAGCAAGATGCTTTGGGGCCCAACTCGCCCTTTGGAAACAAGCCTGCACCTTGTACCTTTCAGCTCTAGTGCCAGGTGGCACACCCAGAGCAGAAGTTCTACTTCAGCCAGATTTGGCCTGCAAAGAAACTGCGTTTCACAGGCCTTTGTAAGAGATGTTACCGGTAGGCTGTAAGAGCACTGTGCAGAGCGAGTTGTTTCTTCGCTTCCCAAAGAGCTGGAAGCAAGATGCTCTGGGGCCCAACTCGCCCTTTGGAAAGAAGCCTGCACGTTGTGCCTTTCAGCTCTAGGGCAATGTGGCACACCCAGAGCAGAAGTTCTACTTCAGCCAGATCAGGCCTGCAAAGAAACTGCGTTTCACAGGCCTTTGTAAGAGATGTTCCCTGTAGGCTGTAAGAGCACTGGGCAGAGCGAATTGTTTCTCAGCTTCCCAAAGAGCTGGAATCAAGATGCTTTGGGGCCCAACTCGCCCTTTGGAAAGAAGACTGGGGGTTGTGCCTCTCAGCTCCAGGGCAATTTAGCACACCCAGAGCAGAAGTTCTACTTCAGCCAGATCAGGCCTGCCAAGAAACTGCCTTTCACAGGCCTTTGTAAGACATGTTCCCGGGAGGCTGTAAGAGCACTGTGCAGAGCAAGTTGTTTCTTCGCTTCCCAAAGAGCTGGAAGCAAGATGCTCTGGGGCCCAACACGCCCTTTGGAAAGAAGCCTGCACGTTGTGCCTTTCAGCTCTAGGGCAATGTGGCACACCAGAGCAGAAGTTCTACTTCAGCCACATCAGGCCTGCAAAGAAACTGCGTTTCACAGGCCTTTGTAAGACATGTTCCAGGTAGGCTGTAAGTGCACTGTGCAGAGCGAGTTGTTTCTTACCTGCTCCAAGAGCTGGAAGCTGGACGCTGAGGTACTAGTCTCCCCTTGGGGAAACAAGGCAGGACTTGGTGCCTTGCATCTCTAGGGCCATGTTGCACACGGCAGAGCAGAAGTTCTACTTCAGCCAGATCAGGGCTGGGAAGAAACTGCGTTTCACAGTCCGTTTTAAGACATGTTCCCGGTAGGCTGTAAGAGCCCTATGCAGAGCGAGTTGTTTCTTAGCTGCCGAAAGAGCTGGATGCTGGACTTGAGGGACTTGTCTACCCTTGTGGAATCAAGGCAGGACTTTGTGCCTTGCAGCTCTAGCGCCATGTAGGACCCGGCAGAGCAGAAGTTCTACTTCAGCCAGATCAGGCCTGCAAAGAAATTGCGTTTCACAGGCCTTTGTAAGAGATGTTCCCTGCTGTCTGTAAGAGCACTGGGCAGAGCGAATTGTTTCTCAGCTTCCCAAAGAGCTGGAATCAAGATGCTTTGGGTCCCAACTCGCCCTTTGGAAAGAAGCCTGCACGTTGTGCATTTCAGCTCTAGGGCCATGTGACACACCCAGAGCAGAAGTTCTACTTCAGCCAGATCAGGCCTGCAAAGAAACTGCGTTTAACAGGCCTTTGGAAGAGATGTTCCCGGTAGGCTGTAAGAGCACTATGCAGAGCGAATTGTTTCTTAGCTTCCCAAAGAGCTGGAAGCAAGATGCTTTGGGGCCCAACTCGCCCTTTGGAAACAAGCCTGCACGTTGTACATTTCAGCTCTAGGGCCATGTGGCACACCCAGAGCAGAAGTTCTACTTCAGCCAGATCAGGGCTGGGAAGAAACTGCGTTTCACTGTCCATTTTAAGACATGTTCCCGGTAGGCTGTAAGAGCCCTATGCAGAGCGAGTTGTCTCTTAGCTGCTGAAAGAGCTGGATGCTGGACTTGAGGGACTTGTCTACCCTTGTGGAATCAAGGCAGGACTTTGTGCCTTGCAGCTCTAGCGCCATGTAGGACCCGGCAGAGCAGAAGTTCTACTTAAGCCAGATCAGGCCTGGGAAGAAACTGCGTTTCACAGGCCTTTGTAAGACTCGTTCCCTGTAGGCTGTAAAACACCAGTGCAGAGCAAGTTGTTTCTTAGCTGCCCAAAGAGGTGGAAGCCCCACGCTGTGGGGCCTGTCTGCCCTTGAGGAGTCAGGGCAGGACTTTGAGCCTTGCAACTCTAGGCCGATGTAGGACACGGCATAGCAGCAGTTCTACCTCAGCGAGATAAGGCCTGCAAGGAAACTGTATTTCTCAGGCCTTTGCAAGAGATGTTCCCGGTCGGCTGTAAGAGAGGTCTGCAGAGCGAGTAGTTTCTTAGCTTCCCAAAGAGCTGGAAGCAAGATGCTTTGGGGCCCAACTCGCCCTTTGGAAAGAAGACTGGGGGTTGTGCCTCTCAGCTCCAGGGCAATTTAGCACACCCAGAGCAGAAGTTCTACTTCAGCCAGATCAGGCCTGCAAACAAACTGCGTTTCACAGGCCTTTGTAAGAGATGTTCCCGGTAGGCTGTAAGTGCACTGTGCAGAGCGAGTTGTTTCTTCGCTTCCCAAAGAGCTGGAAGCAAGATGCTTTGGGGCCCAACTCGCCCTTTGGAAAGAAGCCTGCACGTTGTGCCTTTCAGCTCTAGGGCCATGTGACACACCCAGAGCAGAAGTTCTACTTCAGCCAGATCAGGGCTGGGAAGAAACTGCGTTTAACAGGCCTTTGGAAGAGATGTTCCCGGTAGGCTGTAAGAGCACTGTGCTGAGCCAGTTGTTTCTTAGCTGCCGAAAGAGCTGGAAGCTGGACCTGAGGGACTTGTCTACCCTTGTGGAAACAAGGCCGGACTTTGTGCCTTGCAGCTCTAGCACCATGTAGGACCCGGCAGAGCAGAAGTTCTACTTCAGCCAGATCAGGGCTGGGAAGAAACTGCGTTTCACAGGCCTTTGTAAGACTCGTTCCCTGTAGGCTGTAAAACACCAGTGCAGAGCAAGTTGTTTCTTAGCTGCCCAAAGAGGTGGAAGCCCCACGCTGTGGGGCCTGTCTGCCCTTGAGGAGTCAAGGCAGGACTTTGAGCCTTGCAACTCTAGGCCGATGAAGGACACGGCATAGCAGCAGTTCTACCTCAGCGAGATAAGGCCTGCAAGGAAACTGTATTTCTCAGGCCTTTGCAAGAGATGTTCCCGGTTGGCTGTAAGAGAGGTCTGCAGAGCGAGTTGTTTCTTAGCTTCCCAAAGAGCTGGAAGCAAGATGCTTTGGGGCCCAACTCGCCCTTTGGAAAGAAGACTGGGGGTTGTGCCTCTCAGCTCCAGGGCAATTTAGCACACCCAGAGCAGAAGTTCTACTTCAGCCAGATCAGGCCTGCAAAAAAACTGCGTTTCACAGGCCTTTGTAAGACATGTTCCCGGTAGGCTGTAAGAGCACTGTGCAGAGCGAGTTGTTTCTTAGCTTCCCAAAGAGCTGGAAGCAAGATTCTTTGGGGCCCAACTCGCTTTTTGGAAAGGAGACTGCGGGTTGTGCCTTTCAGCTCCAGGGCAATGTAGCACACCCAGAGCAGAAGTTCTACTTCAGCCAGATCAGGCCTGCAAAGAAACTGCCTTTCACAGGCCTTTGGAAGAGATGTTCCCTGTAGGCTGTAAGAGCACTGTGCAGAGCGAGTTGTTTCTTCGCTTCCCAAAGAGCTGGAAGCAACATGCTCTGGGGCCCAACACGCCCTTTGGAAAGAAGCCAGCACGTTGTGCCTCTCAGCTCTAGGGCAATGTGGCACACCCAGAGCAGAAGTTCTACTTCAGCCACATCAGGCCTGCAAAGAAACTGCGTTTCACAGGCCTTTGTAAGACATGTTCTAGGTAGGCTGGAAGAGCCCTGTGCACAGCAAGCTGTTTCTTAGCTGCTCCAAGAGCTGGAAGCTGGACGCTGAGGTGCTAGTCTCCCCTTGGGGAAACAAGGCAGGACTTTGTGCCTTGCATCTCTAGGGCCAGGTTGCACACGGCAGAGCAGAAGTTCTACTTCAGCCAGATCAGGGCTGGGAAGGAACTGCGTTTCACAGTCCGTTTTAAGACATGTTCCGGTAGCTGTAAGAGCCCTATGCAGAGCGAGTTGTTTCTTAGCAGCCGAAAGAGCTGGATGCTGGACTTGAGGGACTTGTTTACCCTTGTGGAATCAAGGCAGGACTTTGTGCCTTGCAGCTCTAGCGCCATGTAGGACCCAGCAGAGCAGAAGTTCTACTTCAGCCAGATCAGGCCTGCAAAGAAATTGCGTTTCACAGGCCTTTGTAAGAGATGTTCCCTGCTGTCTGTAAGAGCACTGGGCAGAGCGAATTGTTTCTCAGCTTCCCAAAGAGCTGGAATCAAGATGCTTTGGGTCCCAACTCGCCCTTTGGAAAGAAGCCTGCACGTTGTGCCTTTCAGCTCTAGGGCCATGTGACACACCCAGAGCAGAAGTTCTACTTCAGCCAGATCAGGCCTGCAAAGAAACTGCGTTTAACAGGCCTTTGGAAGAGATGTTCCCGGTAGGCTGTAAGAGCACTATGCAGAGCGAATTGTTTCTTAGCTTCCCAAAGAGCTGGAAGCAAGATGCTTTGGGGCCCAACTCGCCCTTTGGAAACAAGCCTGCACGTTGTACATTTCAGCTCTAGGGCCATGTGGCACACCCAGAGCAGAAGTTCTACTTCAGCCAGATCAGGGCTGGGAAGAAACTGCGTTTCACTGTCCGTTTTAAGACATGTTCCCGGTAGGCTGTAAGAGCCCTATGCAGAGCGAGTTGTCTCTTAGCTGCTGAAAGAGCTGGATGCTGGACTTGAGGGACTTGTCTACCCTTGTGGAATCAAGGCAGGACTTTGTGCCTTGCAGCTCTAGCGCCATGTAGGACCCGGCAGAGCAGAAGTTCTACTTAAGCCAGATCAGGCCTGGGAAGAAACTGCGTTTCACAGGCCTTTGTAAGACTCGTTCCCTGTAGGCTGTAAAACACCAGTGCAGAGCAAGTTGTTTCTTAGCTGCCCAAAGAGGTGGAAGCCCCACGCTGTGGGGCCTGTCTGCCCTTGAGGAGTCAGGGCAGGACTTTGAGCCTTGCAACTCTAGGCCGATGTAGGACACGGCATAGCAGCAGTTCTACCTCAGCGAGATAAGGCCTGCAAAGAAAATGCGTTTCTCAGGCCTTTGGAAGACATGTTCCCGGTAGGCTGTAAGAGCACTGTGCAGAGCGAGTTGTTTCTTAGCTTCCCAAAGAGCTGGAAGCAAGATGCTTTGGGGCCCAACTCGCCCTTTGGAAAGAAGACTGCGTGTTGTGCCTCTCAGCTCCAGGGCAATTTAGCACACCCAGAGCAGAAGTTCTACTTCAGCCAGATGTGGCCTGCAAAGAAACTGCGTTTCACAGGCCTTTGGAAGAGATGTTCCAGGTAGGCTGTAAGAGCACTGTGCAGAGCGAGTTGTTTCTTAGCTTCCCAAAGAGCTGGAAACAAGATGCTCTGGGGCCCAACTCGCCCTTTGGAAACAAGCCTGCACGTTGTACCTTTCAGCTCTAGTGCCAGGTGGCACACCCAGAGCAAGAGTTCTACTTCAGCCAGATTTGGCCTGCAAAGAAACTGCGTTTCACAGGCCTTTGTAAGAGATGTTCCCGGTAGGCTGTAAGAGCACTGTGCAGAGCGAGTTGTTTCTTCGCTTCCCAAAGAGCTGGAAGCAAGATGCTCTGGGGCCCAACTCGCCCTTTGGAAAGAAGCCTGCACGTTGTGCCTTTCAGCTCTAGGGCAATGTGGCACACCCAGAGCAGAAGTTCTACTTCAGCCAGATCAGGCCTGCAAACAAACTGCGTTTCACAGGCCTTTGTAAGAGATGTTCCCGGTAGGCTGTAAGTGCACTGTGCAGAGCGAGTTGTTTCTTAGCTTCCCAAAGAGCTGGAAGCAAGATGCTTTGGGGCCCAACTCGCCCTTTGGAAAGAAGACTGCGTGTTGTGCCTCTCAGCTCCAGGGCAATTTAGCATACCCAGAGCAGAAGTTCTACTTCAGCCAGATCTGGCCTGCAAACAAACTGCGTTTCACAGGCCTTTGTAAGAGATGTTCCCGGTAGGCTGTAAGAGCACTGTGTAGAGCGAGTTGTTTCTTAGCTTCCCAAAGAGCTGGAAGCAAGATGCTTTGGGGCCCAACTCGCCCTTTGGAAACAAGCCTGCACCTTGTACCTTTCAGCTCTAGGGCAATGTGGCACACCCAGAGCAGAAGTTCTACTTCAGCCAGATCAGGCCTGCAAAGAAACTGCCTTTCACAGGCCTTTGTAAGACATGTTCCCGGGAGGCTGTAAGAGCACTGTGCAGAGCGAGTTGTTTCTTCGCTTCCCAAAGAGCTGGAAGCAAGATGCTCTGGGGCCCAACACGCCCTTTGGAAAGAAGCCTGCACGTTGTGCCTTTCAGCTCTAGGGCAATGTGGCACACCCAGAGCAGAAGTTCTACTTCAGCCACATCAGGCCTGCAAAGAAACTGCGTTTCACAGGCCTTTGTAAGACATGTTCTAGGTAGGCTGGAAGAGCCCTGTGCACAGCAAGCTGTTTCTTACCTGCTCGAAGAGCTGGAAGCTGGACGCTGAGGTACTAGTCTCCCCTTGGGGAAACAAGGCAGGACTTGGTGCCTTGCATCTCTAGGGCCATGTTGCACACGGCAGAGCAGAAGTTCTACTTCAGCCAGATCAGGGCTGGGAAGAAACTGCGTTTCACAGTCCGTTTTAAGACATGTTCCCGGTAGGCTGTAAGAGCCCTATGCAGAGCGAGTTGTTTCTTAGCTGCCGAAAGAGCTGGATGCTTTACTTGAGGGACTTGTCTACCCTTGTGGAATCAAGGCAGGACTTTGTGCCTTGCAGCTCTAGCGCCATGTAGGACCCGGCAGAGCAGAAGTTCTACTTCAGCCAGATCAGGCCTGCAAAGAAATTGCGTTTCACAGGCATTGGAAGAGATGTTCCCTGTAGGCTATAAGAGCACTGGGCAGAGCGAATTGTTTCTCAGCTTCCCAAAGAGCTGGAAGCAAGATGCTTTGGGTCCCAACTCGCCCTTTGGAAAGAAGCCTGCACGTTGTGCCTTTCAGCTCTAGGGCCATGTGACACACCCAGAGCAGAAGTTCTACTTCAGCCAGATCAGGCCTGCAAAGAAACTGCGTTTAACAGGCCTTTGGAAGAGATGTTCCCGGTAGGCTGTAAGAGCACTATGCAGAGCGAATTGTTTCTTAGCTTCCCAAAGAGCTGGAAGCAAGATGCTTTGGGGCCCAACTCGCCCTTTGGAAACAAGCCTGCACGTTGTACATTTCAGCTCTAGGGCCATGTGGCACACCCAGAGCAGAAGTTCTACTTCAGCCAGATCAGGGCTGGGAAGAAACTGCGTTTCACTGTCCGTTTTAAGACATGTTCCCGGTAGGCTGTAAGAGCCCTATGCAGAGCGAGTTGTCTCTTAGCTGCTGAAAGAGCTGGATGCTGGACTTGAGGGACTTGTCTACCCTTGTGGAATCAAGGCAGGACTTTGTGCCTTGCAGCTCTAGCGCCATGTAGGACCCGGCAGAGCAGAAGTTCTACTTAAGCCAGATCAGGCCTGGGAAGAAACTGCGTTTCACAGGCCTTTGTAAGACTCGTTCCCTGTAGGCTGTAAAACACCAGTGCAGAGCAAGTTGTTTCTTAGCTGCCCAAAGAGGTGGAAGCCCCACGCTGTGGGGCCTGTCTGCCCTTGAGGAGTCAGGGCAGGACTTTGAGCCTTGCAACTCTAGGCCGATGAAGGACACGGCATAGCAGCAGTTCTACCTCAGCGAGATAAGGCCTGCAAAGAAAATGCGTTTCTCAGGCCTTTGGAAGACATGTTCCCGGTAGGCTGTAAGAGCACTGTGCAGAGCGAGTTGTTTCTTAGCTTCCCAAAGAGCTGGAAGCAAGATGCTTTGGGGCCCAACTCGCCCTGTGGAAAGAAGACTGCGTGTTGTGCCTCTCAGCTCCAGGGCAATTTAGCACACCCAGAGCAGAAGTTCTACTTCAGCCAGATCTGGCCTGCAAACAAACTGCGTTTCACAGGCCTTTGTAAGAGATGTTCCCGGTAGGCTGTAAGAGCACTGTGTAGAGCGAGTTGTTTCTTAGCTTCCCAAAGAGCTGGAAGCAAGATGCTTTGGGGCCCAACTCGCCCTTTGGAAACAAGCCTGCACCTTGTACCTTTCAGCTCTAGTGCCAGGTGGCACACCCAGAGCAGAAGTTCTACTTCAGCCAGATTTGGCCTGCAAAGAAACTGCGTTTCACAGGCCTTTGTAAGAGATGTTACCGGTAGGCTGTAAGAGCACTGTGCAGAGCGAGTTGTTTCTTCGCTTCCCAAAGAGCTGGAAGCAAGATGCTCTGGGGCCCAACTCGCCCTTTGGAAAGAAGCCTGCACGTTGTGCCTTTCAGCTCTAGGGCAATGTGGCACACCCAGAGCAGAAGTTCTACTTCAGCCAGATCAGGCCTGCAAACAAACTGCGTTTCACAGGCCTTTGTAAGAGATGTTCCCGGTAGGCTGTAAGTGCACTGTGCAGAGCGAGTTGTTTCTTAGCTTCCCAAAGAGCTGGAAGCAAGATGCTTTGGGGCCCAACTCGCCCTTTGGAAAGAAGACTGCGTGTTGTGCCTCTCAGCTCCAGGGCAATTTAGCACACCCAGAGCAGAAGTTCTACTTCAGCCAGATCTGGCCTGCAAACAAACTGCGTTTCACAGGCCTTTGTAAGAGATGTTCCCGGTAGGCTGTAAGAGCACTGTGTAGAGCGAGTTGTTTCTTAGCTTCCCAAAGAGCTGGAAGCAAGATGCTTTGGGGCCCAACTCGCCCTTTGGAAACAAGCCTGCACCTTGTACCTTTCAGCTCTAGTGCCAGGTGGCACACCCAGAGCAGAAGTTCTACTTCAGCCAGATTTGGCCTGCAAAGAAACTGCGTTTCACAGGCCTTTGTAAGAGATGTTACCGGTAGGCTGTAAGAGCACTGTGCAGAGCGAGTTGTTTCTTCGCTTCCCAAAGAGCTGGAAGCAAGATGCTCTGGGGCCCAACTCGCCCTTTGGAAAGAAGCCTGCACGTTGTGCCTTTCAGCTCTAGGGCAATGTGGCACACCCAGAGCAGAAGTTCTACTTCAGCCAGATCAGGCCTGCAAAGAAACTGCGTTTCACAGGCCTTTGTAAGAGATGTTCCCTGTAGGCTGTAAGAGCACTGGGCAGAGCGAATTGTTTCTCAGCTTCCCAAAGAGCTGGAATCAAGATGCTTTGGGTCCCAACTCGCCCTTTGGAAAGAAGCCTGCACGTTGTGCCTTTCAGCTCTAGGGCCATGTGACACACCCAGAGCAGAAGTTCTACTTCAGCCAGATCAGGGCTGGGAAGAAACTGCGTTTAACAGGCCTTTGGAAGAGATGTTCCCGGTAGGCTGTAAGAGCACTGTGCTGAGCCAGTTGTTTCTTAGCTGCCGAAAGAGCTGGAAGCTGGACCTGAGGGACTTGTCTACCCTTGTGGAAACAAGGCCGGACTTTGTGCCTTGCAGCTCTAGCGCCATGTAGGACCCGGCAGAGCAGAAGTTCTTCTTCAGCCAGATCAAGGCTGGGAAGAAACTGCGTTTCACAGGCCTTTGTAAGACTCGTTCCCTGTAGGCTGTAAAACACCAGTGCAGAGCAAGTTGTTTCTTAGCTGCCCAAAGAGGTGGAAGCCCCACGCTGTGGGGCCTGTCTGCCCTTGAGGAGTCAAGGCAGGACTTTGAGCCTTGCAACTCTAGGCCGATGAAGGACACGGCATAGCAGCAGTTCTACCTCAGCGAGATAAGGCCTGCAAGGAAACTGTATTTCTCAGGCCTTTGCAAGAGATGTTCCCGGTTGGCTGTAAGAGAGGTCTGCAGAGCGAGTTGTTTCTTAGCTTCCCAAAGAGCTGGAAGCAAGATGCTCTGGGGCCCAACTCGCCCTTTGGAAAGAAGACTGGGGGTTGTGCCTCTCAGCTCCAGGGCAATTTAGCACACCCAGAGCAGAAGTTCTACTTCAGCCAGATCAGGCCTGCAAAGAAACTGCCTTTCACAGGCCTTTGTAAGACATGTTCCCGGGAGGCTGTAAGAGCACTGTGCAGAGCAAGTTGTTTCTTCGCTTCCCAAAGAGCTGGAAGCAAGATGCTCTGGGGCCCAACACGCCCTTTGGAAAGAAGCCTGCACGTTGTGCCTTTCAGCTCTAGGGCAATGTGGCACACCCAGAGCAGAAGTTCTACTTCAGCCAGATCAGGGCTGGGAAGAAACTGCGTTTCACTGTCCGTTTTAAGACATGTTCCCGGTAGGCTGTAAGAGCCCTATGCAGAGCGAGTTGTCTCTTAGCTGCTGAAAGAGCTGGATGCTGGACTTGAGGGACTTGTCTACCCTTGTGGAATCAAGGCAGGACTTTGTGCCTTGCAGCTCTAGCGCCATGTAGGACCCGGCAGAGCAGAAGTTCTACTTAAGCCAGATCAGGCCTGGGAAGAAACTGCGTTTCACAGGCCTTTGTAAGACTCGTTCCCTGTAGGCTGTAAAACACCAGTGCAGAGCAAGTTGTTTCTTAGCTGCCCAAAGAGGTGGAAGCCCCACGCTGTGGGGCCTGTATGCCCTTGAGGAGTCAGGGCAGGACTTTGAGCCTTGCAACTCTAGGCCGATGAAGGACACGGCATAGCAGCAGTTCTACCTCAGCGAGATAAGGCCTGCAAAGAAAATGCGTTTCTCAGGCCTTTGGAAGACATGTTCCCGGTAGGCTGTAAGAGCACTGTGCAGAGCGAGTTGTTTCTTAGCTTCCCAAAGAGCTGGAAGCAAGATGCTTTGGGGCCCAACTCGCCCTTTGGAAAGAAGACTGCGTGTTGTGCCTCTCAGCTCCAGGGCAATTTAGCACGCCCAGAGCAGAAGTTCTACTTCAGCCAGATCTGGCCTGCAAACAAACTGCGTTTCACAGGCCTTTGTAAGAGATGTTCCCGGTAGGCTGTAAGAGCACTGTGTAGAGCGAGTTGTTTCTTAGCTTCCCAAAGAGCTGGAAGCAAGATGCTTTGGGGCCCAACTCGCCCTTTGGAAACAAGCCTGCACCTTGTACCTTTCAGCTCTAGTGCCAGGTGGCACACCCAGAGCAGAAGTTCTACTTCAGCCAGATTTGGCCTGCAAAGAAACTGCGTTTCACAGGCCTTTGTAAGAGATGTTACCGGTAGGCTGTAAGAGCACTGTGCAGAGCGAGTTGTTTCTTCGCTTCCCAAAGAGCTGGAAGCAAGATGCTCTGGGGCCCAACTCGCCCTTTGGAAAGAAGCCTGCACGTTGTGCCTTTCAGCTCTAGGGCAATGTGGCACACCCAGAGCAGAAGTTCTACTTCAGCCAGATCAGGCCTGCAAACAAACTGCGTTTCACAGGCCTTTGGAAGACATGTTCCCGGTAGGCTGTAAGAGCACTGTGCAGAGCGAGTTGTTTCTTAGCTTCCCAAAGAGCTGGAAGCAAGATGCTTTGGGGCCCAACTCGCCCTTTGGAAAGAAGACTGCGGGTTGTGCCTTTCAGCTCCAGGGCAATGTAGCACACCCAGAGCAGAAGTTCTACTTCAGCCAGATCAGGCCTGCAAACAAACTGCGTTTCACAGGCCTTTGTAAGAGATGTTCCCGGTAGGCTGTAAGAGCACTGTGCAGAGCGAGTTGTTTCTCAGCTTCCCAAAGAGCTGGAATCAAGATGCTTTGGGTCCCAACTCGCCCTTTGGAAAGAAGCCTGCACGTTGTGCCTTTCAGCTCTAGGGCCATGTGACACACCCAGAGCAGAAGTTCTACTTCAGCCAGATCAGGCCTGCAAAGAAACTGCGTTTAACAGGCCTTTGGAAGAGATGTTCCCGGTAGGCTGTAAGAGCACTGTGCAGAGCGAGTTGTTTCTTAGCTTCCCAAAGAGCTGGAAGCAAGATGCTTTGGGGCCCAACTCGCCCTTTGGAAACAAGCCTGCACGTTGTACATTTCAGCTGTAGGGCCATGTGGCACACCCAGAGCAGAAGTTCTACTTCAGCCAGATCAGGGCTGGGAAGAAACTGCGTTTCACAGTCCGTTTTAAGACATGTTCCCGGTAGGCTGTAAGAGCCCTATGCAGAGCGAGTTGTCTCTTAGCTGCTGAAAGAGCTGGATGCTGGACTTGAGGGACTTGTCTACCCTTGTGGAATCAAGGCAGGACTTTGTGCCTTGCAGCTCTAGCGCCATGTAGGACCCGGCAGAGCAGAAGTTCTACTTAAGCCAGATCAGGCCTGGGAAGAAACTGCGTTTCACAGGCCTTTGTAAGACTCGTTCCCTGTAGGCTGTAAAACACCAGTGCAGAGCAAGTTGTTTCTTAGCTGCCCAAAGAGGTGGAAGCCCCACGCTGTGGGGCCTGTCTGCCCTTGAGGAGTCAGGGCAGGACTTTGAGCCTTGCAACTCTAGGCCGATGTAGGACACGGCATAGCAGCAGTTCTACCTCAGCGAGATAAGGCCTGCAAGGAAACTGTATTTCTCAGGCCTTTGCAAGAGATGTTCCCGGTTGGCTGTAAGAGAGGTCTGCAGAGCGAGTAGTTTCTTAGCTTCCCAAAGAGCTGGAAGCAAGATGCTTTGGGGCCCAACTCGCCCTTTGGAAAGAAGACTGGGGGTTGTGCCTCTCAGCTCCAGGGCAATTTAGCACACCCAGAGCAGAAGTTCTACTTCAGCCAGATCAGGCCTGCAAACAAACTGCGTTTCACAGGCCTTTGTAAGAGATGTTCCCGGTAGGCTGTAAGTGCACTGTGCAGAGCGAGTTGTTTCTTCGCTTCCCAAAGAGCTGGAAGCAAGATGCTTTGGGGCCCAACTCGCCCTTTGGAAAGAAGCCTGCACGTTGTGCCTTTCAGCTCTAGGGCCATGTGACACACCCAGAGCAGAAGTTCTACTTCAGCCAGATCAGGGCTGGGAAGAAACTGCGTTTAACAGGCCTTTGGAAGAGATGTTCCCGGTAGGCTGTAAGAGCACTGTGCTGAGCCAGTTGTTTCTTAGCTGCCGAAAGAGCTGGAAGCTGGACCTGAGGGACTTGTCTACCCTTGTGGAAACAAGGCCGGACTTTGTGCCTTGCAGCTCTAGCACCATGTAGGACCCGGCAGAGCAGAAGTTCTACTTCAGCCAGATCAGGGCTGGGAAGAAACTGCGTTTCACAGGCCTTTGTAAGACTCGTTCCCTGTAGGCTGTAAAACACCAGTGCAGAGCAAGTTGTTTCTTAGCTGCCCAAAGAGGTGGAAGCCCCACGCTGTGGGGCCTGTCTGCCCTTGAGGAGTCAAGGCAGGACTTTGAGCCTTGCAACTCTAGGCCGATGAAGGACACGGCATAGCAGCAGTTCTACCTCAGCGAGATAAGGCCTGCAAGGAAACTGTATTTCTCAGGCCTTTGCAAGAGATGTTCCCGGTTGGCTGTAAGAGAGGTCTGCAGAGCGAGTTGTTTCTTAGCTTCCCAAAGAGCTGGAAGCAAGATGCTTTGGGGCCCAACTCGCCCTTTGGAAAGAAGACTGGGGGTTGTGCCTCTCAGCTCCAGGGCAATTTAGCACACCCAGAGCAGAAGTTCTACTTCAGCCAGATCAGGCCTGCAAAAAAACTGCGTTTCACAGGCCTTTGTAAGACATGTTCCCGGTAGGCTGTAAGAGCACTGTGCAGAGCGAGTTGTTTCTTAGCTTCCCAAAGAGCTGGAAGCAAGATTCTTTGGGGCCCAACTCGCTTTTTGGAAAGGAGACTGCGGGTTGTGCCTTTCAGCTCCAGGGCAATGTAGCACACCCAGAGCAGAAGTTCTACTTCAGCCAGATCAGGCCTGCAAAGAAACTGCCTTTCACAGGCCTTTGGAAGAGATGTTCCCTGTAGGCTGTAAGAGCACTGTGCAGAGCGAGTTGTTTCTTCGCTTCCCAAAGAGCTGGAAGCAACATGCTCTGGGGCCCAACACGCCCTTTGGAAAGAAGCCAGCACGTTGTGCCTCTCAGCTCTAGGGCAATGTGGCACACCCAGAGCAGAAGTTCTACTTCAGCCACATCAGGCCTGCAAAGAAACTGCGTTTCACAGGCCTTTGTAAGACATGTTCTAGGTAGGCTGGAAGAGCCCTGTGCACAGCAAGCTGTTTCTTAGCTGCTCCAAGAGCTGGAAGCTGGACGCTGAGGTGCTAGTCTCCCCTTGGGGAAACAAGGCAGGACTTTGTGCCTTGCATCTCTAGGGCCAGGTTGCACACGGCAGAGCAGAAGTTCTACTTCAGCCAGATCAGGGCTGGGAAGGAACTGCGTTTCACAGTCCGTTTTAAGACATGTTCCGGTAGCTGTAAGAGCCCTATGCAGAGCGAGTTGTTTCTTAGCAGCCGAAAGAGCTGGATGCTGGACTTGAGGGACTTGTTTACCCTTGTGGAATCAAGGCAGGACTTTGTGCCTTGCAGCTCTAGCGCCATGTAGGACCCAGCAGAGCAGAAGTTCTACTTCAGCCAGATCAGGCCTGCAAAGAAATTGCGTTTCACAGGCCTTTGTAAGAGATGTTCCCTGCTGTCTGTAAGAGCACTGGGCAGAGCGAATTGTTTCTCAGCTTCCCAAAGAGCTGGAATCAAGATGCTTTGGGTCCCAACTCGCCCTTTGGAAAGAAGCCTGCACGTTGTGCCTTTCAGCTCTAGGGCCATGTGACACACCCAGAGCAGAAGTTCTACTTCAGCCAGATCAGGCCTGCAAAGAAACTGCGTTTAACAGGCCTTTGGAAGAGATGTTCCCGGTAGGCTGTAAGAGCACTATGCAGAGCGAATTGTTTCTTAGCTTCCCAAAGAGCTGGAAGCAAGATGCTTTGGGGCCCAACTCGCCCTTTGGAAACAAGCCTGCACGTTGTACATTTCAGCTCTAGGGCCATGTGGCACACCCAGAGCAGAAGTTCTACTTCAGCCAGATCAGGGCTGGGAAGAAACTGCGTTTCACTGTCCGTTTTAAGACATGTTCCCGGTAGGCTGTAAGAGCCCTATGCAGAGCGAGTTGTCTCTTAGCTGCTGAAAGAGCTGGATGCTGGACTTGAGGGACTTGTCTACCCTTGTGGAATCAAGGCAGGACTTTGTGCCTTGCAGCTCTAGCGCCATGTAGGACCCGGCAGAGCAGAAGTTCTACTTAAGCCAGATCAGGCCTGGGAAGAAACTGCGTTTCACAGGCCTTTGTAAGACTCGTTCCCTGTAGGCTGTAAAACACCAGTGCAGAGCAAGTTGTTTCTTAGCTGCCCAAAGAGGTGGAAGCCCCACGCTGTGGGGCCTGTCTGCCCTTGAGGAGTCAGGGCAGGACTTTGAGCCTTGCAACTCTAGGCCGATGTAGGACACGGCATAGCAGCAGTTCTACCTCAGCGAGATAAGGCCTGCAAAGAAAATGCGTTTCTCAGGCCTTTGGAAGACATGTTCCCGGTAGGCTGTAAGAGCACTGTGCAGAGCGAGTTGTTTCTTAGCTTCCCAAAGAGCTGGAAGCAAGATGCTTTGGGGCCCAACTCGCCCTTTGGAAAGAAGACTGCGTGTTGTGCCTCTCAGCTCCAGGGCAATTTAGCACACCCAGAGCAGAAGTTCTACTTCAGCCAGATGTGGCCTGCAAAGAAACTGCGTTTCACAGGCCTTTGGAAGAGATGTTCCAGGTAGGCTGTAAGAGCACTGTGCAGAGCGAGTTGTTTCTTAGCTTCCCAAAGAGCTGGAAACAAGATGCTCTGGGGCCCAACTCGCCCTTTGGAAACAAGCCTGCACGTTGTACCTTTCAGCTCTAGTGCCAGGTGGCACACCCAGAGCAAGAGTTCTACTTCAGCCAGATTTGGCCTGCAAAGAAACTGCGTTTCACAGGCCTTTGTAAGAGATGTTCCCGGTAGGCTGTAAGAGCACTGTGCAGAGCGAGTTGTTTCTTCGCTTCCCAAAGAGCTGGAAGCAAGATGCTCTGGGGCCCAACTCGCCCTTTGGAAAGAAGCCTGCACGTTGTGCCTTTCAGCTCTAGGGCAATGTGGCACACCCAGAGCAGAAGTTCTACTTCAGCCAGATCAGGCCTGCAAACAAACTGCGTTTCACAGGCCTTTGTAAGAGATGTTCCCGGTAGGCTGTAAGTGCACTGTGCAGAGCGAGTTGTTTCTTAGCTTCCCAAAGAGCTGGAAGCAAGATGCTTTGGGGCCCAACTCGCCCTTTGGAAAGAAGACTGCGTGTTGTGCCTCTCAGCTCCAGGGCAATTTAGCATACCCAGAGCAGAAGTTCTACTTCAGCCAGATCTGGCCTGCAAACAAACTGCGTTTCACAGGCCTTTGTAAGAGATGTTCCCGGTAGGCTGTAAGAGCACTGTGTAGAGCGAGTTGTTTCTTAGCTTCCCAAAGAGCTGGAAGCAAGATGCTTTGGGGCCCAACTCGCCCTTTGGAAACAAGCCTGCACCTTGTACCTTTCAGCTCTAGGGCAATGTGGCACACCCAGAGCAGAAGTTCTACTTCAGCCAGATCAGGCCTGCAAAGAAACTGCCTTTCACAGGCCTTTGTAAGACATGTTCCCGGGAGGCTGTAAGAGCACTGTGCAGAGCGAGTTGTTTCTTCGCTTCCCAAAGAGCTGGAAGCAAGATGCTCTGGGGCCCAACACGCCCTTTGGAAAGAAGCCTGCACGTTGTGCCTTTCAGCTCTAGGGCAATGTGGCACACCCAGAGCAGAAGTTCTACTTCAGCCACATCAGGCCTGCAAAGAAACTGCGTTTCACAGGCCTTTGTAAGACATGTTCTAGGTAGGCTGGAAGAGCCCTGTGCACAGCAAGCTGTTTCTTACCTGCTCGAAGAGCTGGAAGCTGGACGCTGAGGTACTAGTCTCCCCTTGGGGAAACAAGGCAGGACTTGGTGCCTTGCATCTCTAGGGCCATGTTGCACACGGCAGAGCAGAAGTTCTACTTCAGCCAGATCAGGGCTGGGAAGAAACTGCGTTTCACAGTCCGTTTTAAGACATGTTCCCGGTAGGCTGTAAGAGCCCTATGCAGAGCGAGTTGTTTCTTAGCTGCCGAAAGAGCTGGATGCTTTACTTGAGGGACTTGTCTACCCTTGTGGAATCAAGGCAGGACTTTGTGCCTTGCAGCTCTAGCGCCATGTAGGACCCGGCAGAGCAGAAGTTCTACTTCAGCCAGATCAGGCCTGCAAAGAAATTGCGTTTCACAGGCATTGGAAGAGATGTTCCCTGTAGGCTATAAGAGCACTGGGCAGAGCGAATTGTTTCTCAGCTTCCCAAAGAGCTGGAAGCAAGATGCTTTGGGTCCCAACTCGCCCTTTGGAAAGAAGCCTGCACGTTGTGCCTTTCAGCTCTAGGGCCATGTGACACACCCAGAGCAGAAGTTCTACTTCAGCCAGATCAGGCCTGCAAAGAAACTGCGTTTAACAGGCCTTTGGAAGAGATGTTCCCGGTAGGCTGTAAGAGCACTATGCAGAGCGAATTGTTTCTTAGCTTCCCAAAGAGCTGGAAGCAAGATGCTTTGGGGCCCAACTCGCCCTTTGGAAACAAGCCTGCACGTTGTACATTTCAGCTCTAGGGCCATGTGGCACACCCAGAGCAGAAGTTCTACTTCAGCCAGATCAGGGCTGGGAAGAAACTGCGTTTCACTGTCCGTTTTAAGACATGTTCCCGGTAGGCTGTAAGAGCCCTATGCAGAGCGAGTTGTCTCTTAGCTGCTGAAAGAGCTGGATGCTGGACTTGAGGGACTTGTCTACCCTTGTGGAATCAAGGCAGGACTTTGTGCCTTGCAGCTCTAGCGCCATGTAGGACCCGGCAGAGCAGAAGTTCTACTTAAGCCAGATCAGGCCTGGGAAGAAACTGCGTTTCACAGGCCTTTGTAAGACTCGTTCCCTGTAGGCTGTAAAACACCAGTGCAGAGCAAGTTGTTTCTTAGCTGCCCAAAGAGGTGGAAGCCCCACGCTGTGGGGCCTGTCTGCCCTTGAGGAGTCAGGGCAGGACTTTGAGCCTTGCAACTCTAGGCCGATGAAGGACACGGCATAGCAGCAGTTCTACCTCAGCGAGATAAGGCCTGCAAAGAAAATGCGTTTCTCAGGCCTTTGGAAGACATGTTCCCGGTAGGCTGTAAGAGCACTGTGCAGAGCGAGTTGTTTCTTAGCTTCCCAAAGAGCTGGAAGCAAGATGCTTTGGGGCCCAACTCGCCCTGTGGAAAGAAGACTGCGTGTTGTGCCTCTCAGCTCCAGGGCAATTTAGCACACCCAGAGCAGAAGTTCTACTTCAGCCAGATCTGGCCTGCAAACAAACTGCGTTTCACAGGCCTTTGTAAGAGATGTTCCCGGTAGGCTGTAAGAGCACTGTGTAGAGCGAGTTGTTTCTTAGCTTCCCAAAGAGCTGGAAGCAAGATGCTTTGGGGCCCAACTCGCCCTTTGGAAACAAGCCTGCACCTTGTACCTTTCAGCTCTAGTGCCAGGTGGCACACCCAGAGCAGAAGTTCTACTTCAGCCAGATTTGGCCTGCAAAGAAACTGCGTTTCACAGGCCTTTGTAAGAGATGTTACCGGTAGGCTGTAAGAGCACTGTGCAGAGCGAGTTGTTTCTTCGCTTCCCAAAGAGCTGGAAGCAAGATGCTCTGGGGCCCAACTCGCCCTTTGGAAAGAAGCCTGCACGTTGTGCCTTTCAGCTCTAGGGCAATGTGGCACACCCAGAGCAGAAGTTCTACTTCAGCCAGATCAGGCCTGCAAACAAACTGCGTTTCACAGGCCTTTGTAAGAGATGTTCCCGGTAGGCTGTAAGTGCACTGTGCAGAGCGAGTTGTTTCTTAGCTTCCCAAAGAGCTGGAAGCAAGATGCTTTGGGGCCCAACTCGCCCTTTGGAAAGAAGACTGCGTGTTGTGCCTCTCAGCTCCAGGGCAATTTAGCACACCCAGAGCAGAAGTTCTACTTCAGCCAGATCTGGCCTGCAAACAAACTGCGTTTCACAGGCCTTTGTAAGAGATGTTCCCGGTAGGCTGTAAGAGCACTGTGTAGAGCGAGTTGTTTCTTAGCTTCCCAAAGAGCTGGAAGCAAGATGCTTTGGGGCCCAACTCGCCCTTTGGAAACAAGCCTGCACCTTGTACCTTTCAGCTCTAGTGCCAGGTGGCACACCCAGAGCAGAAGTTCTACTTCAGCCAGATTTGGCCTGCAAAGAAACTGCGTTTCACAGGCCTTTGTAAGAGATGTTACCGGTAGGCTGTAAGAGCACTGTGCAGAGCGAGTTGTTTCTTCGCTTCCCAAAGAGCTGGAAGCAAGATGCTCTGGGGCCCAACTCGCCCTTTGGAAAGAAGCCTGCACGTTGTGCCTTTCAGCTCTAGGGCAATGTGGCACACCCAGAGCAGAAGTTCTACTTCAGCCAGATCAGGCCTGCAAAGAAACTGCGTTTCACAGGCCTTTGTAAGAGATGTTCCCTGTAGGCTGTAAGAGCACTGGGCAGAGCGAATTGTTTCTCAGCTTCCCAAAGAGCTGGAATCAAGATGCTTTGGGTCCCAACTCGCCCTTTGGAAAGAAGCCTGCACGTTGTGCCTTTCAGCTCTAGGGCCATGTGACACACCCAGAGCAGAAGTTCTACTTCAGCCAGATCAGGGCTGGGAAGAAACTGCGTTTAACAGGCCTTTGGAAGAGATGTTCCCGGTAGGCTGTAAGAGCACTGTGCTGAGCCAGTTGTTTCTTAGCTGCCGAAAGAGCTGGAAGCTGGACCTGAGGGACTTGTCTACCCTTGTGGAAACAAGGCCGGACTTTGTGCCTTGCAGCTCTAGCGCCATGTAGGACCCGGCAGAGCAGAAGTTCTTCTTCAGCCAGATCAAGGCTGGGAAGAAACTGCGTTTCACAGGCCTTTGTAAGACTCGTTCCCTGTAGGCTGTAAAACACCAGTGCAGAGCAAGTTGTTTCTTAGCTGCCCAAAGAGGTGGAAGCCCCACGCTGTGGGGCCTGTCTGCCCTTGAGGAGTCAAGGCAGGACTTTGAGCCTTGCAACTCTAGGCCGATGAAGGACACGGCATAGCAGCAGTTCTACCTCAGCGAGATAAGGCCTGCAAGGAAACTGTATTTCTCAGGCCTTTGCAAGAGATGTTCCCGGTTGGCTGTAAGAGAGGTCTGCAGAGCGAGTTGTTTCTTAGCTTCCCAAAGAGCTGGAAGCAAGATGCTCTGGGGCCCAACTCGCCCTTTGGAAAGAAGACTGGGGGTTGTGCCTCTCAGCTCCAGGGCAATTTAGCACACCCAGAGCAGAAGTTCTACTTCAGCCAGATCAGGCCTGCAAAGAAACTGCCTTTCACAGGCCTTTGTAAGACATGTTCCCGGGAGGCTGTAAGAGCACTGTGCAGAGCAAGTTGTTTCTTCGCTTCCCAAAGAGCTGGAAGCAAGATGCTCTGGGGCCCAACACGCCCTTTGGAAAGAAGCCTGCACGTTGTGCCTTTCAGCTCTAGGGCAATGTGGCACACCCAGAGCAGAAGTTCTACTTCAGCCAGATCAGGGCTGGGAAGAAACTGCGTTTCACTGTCCGTTTTAAGACATGTTCCCGGTAGGCTGTAAGAGCCCTATGCAGAGCGAGTTGTCTCTTAGCTGCTGAAAGAGCTGGATGCTGGACTTGAGGGACTTGTCTACCCTTGTGGAATCAAGGCAGGACTTTGTGCCTTGCAGCTCTAGCGCCATGTAGGACCCGGCAGAGCAGAAGTTCTACTTAAGCCAGATCAGGCCTGGGAAGAAACTGCGTTTCACAGGCCTTTGTAAGACTCGTTCCCTGTAGGCTGTAAAACACCAGTGCAGAGCAAGTTGTTTCTTAGCTGCCCAAAGAGGTGGAAGCCCCACGCTGTGGGGCCTGTATGCCCTTGAGGAGTCAGGGCAGGACTTTGAGCCTTGCAACTCTAGGCCGATGAAGGACACGGCATAGCAGCAGTTCTACCTCAGCGAGATAAGGCCTGCAAAGAAAATGCGTTTCTCAGGCCTTTGGAAGACATGTTCCCGGTAGGCTGTAAGAGCACTGTGCAGAGCGAGTTGTTTCTTAGCTTCCCAAAGAGCTGGAAGCAAGATGCTTTGGGGCCCAACTCGCCCTTTGGAAAGAAGACTGCGTGTTGTGCCTCTCAGCTCCAGGGCAATTTAGCACGCCCAGAGCAGAAGTTCTACTTCAGCCAGATCTGGCCTGCAAACAAACTGCGTTTCACAGGCCTTTGTAAGAGATGTTCCCGGTAGGCTGTAAGAGCACTGTGTAGAGCGAGTTGTTTCTTAGCTTCCCAAAGAGCTGGAAGCAAGATGCTTTGGGGCCCAACTCGCCCTTTGGAAACAAGCCTGCACCTTGTACCTTTCAGCTCTAGTGCCAGGTGGCACACCCAGAGCAGAAGTTCTACTTCAGCCAGATTTGGCCTGCAAAGAAACTGCGTTTCACAGGCCTTTGTAAGAGATGTTACCGGTAGGCTGTAAGAGCACTGTGCAGAGCGAGTTGTTTCTTCGCTTCCCAAAGAGCTGGAAGCAAGATGCTCTGGGGCCCAACTCGCCCTTTGGAAAGAAGCCTGCACGTTGTGCCTTTCAGCTCTAGGGCAATGTGGCACACCCAGAGCAGAAGTTCTACTTCAGCCAGATCAGGCCTGCAAACAAACTGCGTTTCACAGGCCTTTGTAAGAGATGTTCCCGGTAGGCTGTAAGTGCACTGTGCAGAGCGAGTTGTTTCTTAGCTTCCCAAAGAGCTGGAAGCAAGATGCTTTGGGGCCCAACTCGCCCTTTGGAAAGAAGACTGCGTGTTGTGCCTCTCAGCTCCAGGGCAATTTAGCACACCCAGAGCAGAAGTTCTACTTCAGCCAGATCTGGCCTGCAAACAAACTGCGTTTCACAGGCCTTTGTAAGAGATGTTCCCGGTAGGCTGTAAGAGCACTGTGTAGAGCGAGTTGTTTCTTAGCTTCCCAAAGAGCTGGAAGCAAGATGCTTTGGGGCCCAACTCGCCCTTTGGAAACAAGCCTGCACCTTGTACCTTTCAGCTCTAGTGCCAGGTGGCACACCCAGAGCAGAAGTTCTACTTCAGCCAGATTTGGCCTGCAAAGAAACTGCGTTTCACAGGCCTTTGTAAGAGATGTTACCGGTAGGCTGTAAGAGCACTGTGCAGAGCGAGTTGTTTCTTCGCTTCCCAAAGAGCTGGAAGCAAGATGCTCTGGGGCCCAACTCGCCCTTTGGAAACAAGCCTGCACCTTGTACCTTTCAGCTCTAGTGCCAGGTGGCACACCCAGAGCAGAAGTTCTACTTCAGCCAGATCAGGCCTGCAAAGAAACTGCGTTTCACAGGCCTTTGTAAGAGATGTTCCCTGTAGGCTGTAAGAGCACTGGGCAGAGCGAATTGTTTCTCAGCTTCCCAAAGAGCTGGAATCAAGATGCTTTGGGTCCCAACTCGCCCTTTGGAAAGAAGCCTGCACGTTGTGCCTTTCAGCTCTAGGGCCATGTGACACACCCAGAGGAGAAGTTCTACTTCAGCCAGATCAGGCCTGCAAAAAAACTGCGTTTCACAGGCCTTTGTAAGACATGTTCCCGGTAGGCTGTAAGAGCACTGTGCAGAGCGAGTTGTTTCTTAGCTTCCCAAAGAGCTGGAAGCAAGATTCTTTGGGGCCCAACTCGCTTTTTGGAAAGGAGACTGCGGGTTGTGCCTTTCAGCTCCAGGGCAATGTAGCACACCCAGAGCAGAAGTTCTACTTCAGCCAGATCAGGCCTGCAAAGAAACTGCCTTTCACAGGCCTTTGGAAGAGATGTTCCCTGTAGGCTGTAAGAGCACTGTGCAGAGCGAGTTGTTTCTTCGCTTCCCAAAGAGCTGGAAGCAACATGCTCTGGGGCCCAACACGCCCTTTGGAAAGAAGCCAGCACGTTGTGCCTCTCAGCTCTAGGGCAATGTGGCACACCCAGAGCAGAAGTTCTACTTCAGCCAGATCAGGCCTGCAAACAAACTGCGTTTCACAGGCCTTTGTAAGAGATGTTCCCGGTAGGCTGTAAGTGCACTGTGCAGAGCGAGTTGTTTCTTAGCTTCCCAAAGAGCTGGAAGCAAGATGCTTTGGGGCCCAACTCGCCCTTTGGAAAGAAGACTGCGTGTTGTGCCTCTCAGCTCCAGGGCAATTTAGCATACCCAGAGCAGAAGTTCTACTTCAGCCAGATCTGGCCTGCAAACAAACTGCGTTTCACAGGCCTTTGTAAGAGATGTTCCCGGTAGGCTGTAAGAGCACTGTGTAGAGCGAGTTGTTTCTTAGCTTCCCAAAGAGCTGGAAGCAAGATGCTTTGGGGCCCAACTCGCCCTTTGGAAACAAGCCTGCACCTTGTACCTTTCAGCTCTAGGGCAATGTGGCACACCCAGAGCAGAAGTTCTACTTCAGCCAGATCAGGCCTGCAAAGAAACTGCCTTTCACAGGCCTTTGTAAGACATGTTCCCGGGAGGCTGTAAGAGCACTGTGCAGAGCGAGTTGTTTCTTCGCTTCCCAAAGAGCTGGAAGCAAGATGCTCTGGGGCCCAACACGCCCTTTGGAAAGAAGCCTGCACGTTGTGCCTTTCAACTCTAGGGCAATGTGGCACACCCAGAGCAGAAGTTCTACTTCAGCCACATCAGGCCTGCAAAGAAACTGCGTTTCACAGGCCTTTGTAAGACATGTTCTAGGTAGGCTGGAAGAGCCCTGTGCACAGCAAGCTGTTTCTTACCTGCTCGAAGAGCTGGAAGCTGGACGCTGAGGTACTAGTCTCCCCTTGGGGAAACAAGGCAGGACTTGGTGCCTTGCATCTCTAGGGCCATGTTGCACACGGCAGAGCAGAAGTTCTACTTCAGCCAGATCAGGGCTGGGAAGAAACTGCGTTTCACAGTCCGTTTTAAGACATGTTCCCGGTAGGCTGTAAGAGCCCTATGCAGAGCGAGTTGTTTCTTAGCTGCCGAAAGAGCTGGATGCTTTACTTGAGGGACTTGTCTACCCTTGTGGAATCAAGGCAGGACTTTGTGCCTTGCAGCTCTAGCGCCATGTAGGACCCGGCAGAGCAGAAGTTCTACTTCAGCCAGATCAGGCCTGCAAAGAAATTGCGTTTCACAGGCATTGGAAGAGATGTTCCCTGTAGGCTATAAGAGCACTGGGCAGAGCGAATTGTTTCTCAGCTTCCCAAAGAGCTGGAAGCAAGATGCTTTGGGTCCCAACTCGCCCTTTGGAAAGAAGCCTGCACGTTGTGCCTTTCAGCTCTAGGGCCATGTGACACACCCAGAGCAGAAGTTCTACTTCAGCCAGATCAGGCCTGCAAAGAAACTGCGTTTAACAGGCCTTTGGAAGAGATGTTCCCGGTAGGCTGTAAGAGCACTATGCAGAGCGAATTGTTTCTTAGCTTCCCAAAGAGCTGGAAGCAAGATGCTTTGGGGCCCAACTCGCCCTTTGGAAACAAGCCTGCACGTTGTACATTTCAGCTCTAGGGCCATGTGGCACACCCAGAGCAGAAGTTCTACTTCAGCCAGATCAGGGCTGGGAAGAAACTGCGTTTCACTGTCCGTTTTAAGACATGTTCCCGGTAGGCTGTAAGAGCCCTATGCAGAGCGAGTTGTCTCTTAGCTGCTGAAAGAGCTGGATGCTGGACTTGAGGGACTTGTCTACCCTTGTGGAATCAAGGCAGGACTTTGTGCCTTGCAGCTCTAGCGCCATGTAGGACCCGGCAGAGCAGAAGTTCTACTTAAGCCAGATCAGGCCTGGGAAGAAACTGCGTTTCACAGGCCTTTGTAAGACTCGTTCCCTGTAGGCTGTAAAACACCAGTGCAGAGCAAGTTGTTTCTTAGCTGCCCAAAGAGGTGGAAGCCCCACGCTGTGGGGCCTGTCTGCCCTTGAGGAGTCAGGGCAGGACTTTGAGCCTTGCAACTCTAGGCCGATGAAGGACACGGCATAGCAGCAGTTCTACCTCAGCGAGATAAGGCCTGCAAAGAAAATGCGTTTCTCAGGCCTTTGGAAGACATGTTCCCGGTAGGCTGTAAGAGCACTGTGCAGAGCGAGTTGTTTCTTAGCTTCCCAAAGAGCTGGAAGCAAGATGCTTTGGGGCCCAACTCGCCCTGTGGAAAGAAGACTGCGTGTTGTGCCTCTCAGCTCCAGGGCAATTTAGCACACCCAGAGCAGAAGTTCTACTTCAGCCAGATCTGGCCTGCAAACAAACTGCGTTTCACAGGCCTTTGTAAGAGATGTTCCCGGTAGGCTGTAAGAGCACTGTGTAGAGCGAGTTGTTTCTTAGCTTCCCAAAGAGCTGGAAGCAAGATGCTTTGGGGCCCAACTCGCCCTTTGGAAACAAGCCTGCACCTTGTACCTTTCAGCTCTAGTGCCAGGTGGCACACCCAGAGCAGAAGTTCTACTTCAGCCAGATTTGGCCTGCAAAGAAACTGCGTTTCACAGGCCTTTGTAAGAGATGTTACCGGTAGGCTGTAAGAGCACTGTGCAGAGCGAGTTGTTTCTTCGCTTCCCAAAGAGCTGGAAGCAAGATGCTCTGGGGCCCAACTCGCCCTTTGGAAAGAAGCCTGCACGTTGTGCCTTTCAGCTCTAGGGCAATGTGGCACACCCAGAGCAGAAGTTCTACTTCAGCCAGATCAGGCCTGCAAACAAACTGCGTTTCACAGGCCTTTGTAAGAGATGTTCCCGGTAGGCTGTAAGTGCACTGTGCAGAGCGAGTTGTTTCTTAGCTTCCCAAAGAGCTGGAAGCAAGATGCTTTGGGGCCCAACTCGCCCTTTGGAAAGAAGACTGCGTGTTGTGCCTCTCAGCTCCAGGGCAATTTAGCACACCCAGAGCAGAAGTTCTACTTCAGCCAGATCTGGCCTGCAAACAAACTGCGTTTCACAGGCCTTTGTAAGAGATGTTCCCGGTAGGCTGTAAGAGCACTGTGTAGAGCGAGTTGTTTCTTAGCTTCCCAAAGAGCTGGAAGCAAGATGCTTTGGGGCCCAACTCGCCCTTTGGAAACAAGCCTGCACCTTGTACCTTTCAGCTCTAGTGCCAGGTGGCACACCCAGAGCAGAAGTTCTACTTCAGCCAGATTTGGCCTGCAAAGAAACTGCGTTTCACAGGCCTTTGTAAGAGATGTTACCGGTAGGCTGTAAGAGCACTGTGCAGAGCGAGTTGTTTCTTCGCTTCCCAAAGAGCTGGAAGCAAGATGCTCTGGGGCCCAACTCGCCCTTTGGAAAGAAGCCTGCACGTTGTGCCTTTCAGCTCTAGGGCAATGTGGCACACCCAGAGCAGAAGTTCTACTTCAGCCAGATCAGGCCTGCAAAGAAACTGCGTTTCACAGGCCTTTGTAAGAGATGTTCCCTGTAGGCTGTAAGAGCACTGGGCAGAGCGAATTGTTTCTCAGCTTCCCAAAGAGCTGGAATCAAGATGCTTTGGGTCCCAACTCGCCCTTTGGAAAGAAGCCTGCACGTTGTGCCTTTCAGCTCTAGGGCCATGTGACACACCCAGAGCAGAAGTTCTACTTCAGCCAGATCAGGGCTGGGAAGAAACTGCGTTTAACAGGCCTTTGGAAGAGATGTTCCCGGTAGGCTGTAAGAGCACTGTGCTGAGCCAGTTGTTTCTTAGCTGCCGAAAGAGCTGGAAGCTGGACCTGAGGGACTTGTCTACCCTTGTGGAAACAAGGCCGGACTTTGTGCCTTGCAGCTCTAGCGCCATGTAGGACCCGGCAGAGCAGAAGTTCTTCTTCAGCCAGATCAAGGCTGGGAAGAAACTGCGTTTCACAGGCCTTTGTAAGACTCGTTCCCTGTAGGCTGTAAAACACCAGTGCAGAGCAAGTTGTTTCTTAGCTGCCCAAAGAGGTGGAAGCCCCACGCTGTGGGGCCTGTCTGCCCTTGAGGAGTCAAGGCAGGACTTTGAGCCTTGCAACTCTAGGCCGATGAAGGACACGGCATAGCAGCAGTTCTACCTCAGCGAGATAAGGCCTGCAAGGAAACTGTATTTCTCAGGCCTTTGCAAGAGATGTTCCCGGTTGGCTGTAAGAGAGGTCTGCAGAGCGAGTTGTTTCTTAGCTTCCCAAAGAGCTGGAAGCAAGATGCTCTGGGGCCCAACTCGCCCTTTGGAAAGAAGACTGGGGGTTGTGCCTCTCAGCTCCAGGGCAATTTAGCACACCCAGAGCAGAAGTTCTACTTCAGCCAGATCAGGCCTGCAAAGAAACTGCCTTTCACAGGCCTTTGTAAGACATGTTCCCGGGAGGCTGTAAGAGCACTGTGCAGAGCAAGTTGTTTCTTCGCTTCCCAAAGAGCTGGAAGCAAGATGCTCTGGGGCCCAACACGCCCTTTGGAAAGAAGCCTGCACGTTGTGCCTTTCAGCTCTAGGGCAATGTGGCACACCCAGAGCAGAAGTTCTACTTCAGCCAGATCAGGGCTGGGAAGAAACTGCGTTTCACTGTCCGTTTTAAGACATGTTCCCGGTAGGCTGTAAGAGCCCTATGCAGAGCGAGTTGTCTCTTAGCTGCTGAAAGAGCTGGATGCTGGACTTGAGGGACTTGTCTACCCTTGTGGAATCAAGGCAGGACTTTGTGCCTTGCAGCTCTAGCGCCATGTAGGACCCGGCAGAGCAGAAGTTCTACTTAAGCCAGATCAGGCCTGGGAAGAAACTGCGTTTCACAGGCCTTTGTAAGACTCGTTCCCTGTAGGCTGTAAAACACCAGTGCAGAGCAAGTTGTTTCTTAGCTGCCCAAAGAGGTGGAAGCCCCACGCTGTGGGGCCTGTATGCCCTTGAGGAGTCAGGGCAGGACTTTGAGCCTTGCAACTCTAGGCCGATGAAGGACACGGCATAGCAGCAGTTCTACCTCAGCGAGATAAGGCCTGCAAAGAAAATGCGTTTCTCAGGCCTTTGGAAGACATGTTCCCGGTAGGCTGTAAGAGCACTGTGCAGAGCGAGTTGTTTCTTAGCTTCCCAAAGAGCTGGAAGCAAGATGCTTTGGGGCCCAACTCGCCCTTTGGAAAGAAGACTGCGTGTTGTGCCTCTCAGCTCCAGGGCAATTTAGCACGCCCAGAGCAGAAGTTCTACTTCAGCCAGATCTGGCCTGCAAACAAACTGCGTTTCACAGGCCTTTGTAAGAGATGTTCCCGGTAGGCTGTAAGAGCACTGTGTAGAGCGAGTTGTTTCTTAGCTTCCCAAAGAGCTGGAAGCAAGATGCTTTGGGGCCCAACTCGCCCTTTGGAAACAAGCCTGCACCTTGTACCTTTCAGCTCTAGTGCCAGGTGGCACACCCAGAGCAGAAGTTCTACTTCAGCCAGATTTGGCCTGCAAAGAAACTGCGTTTCACAGGCCTTTGTAAGAGATGTTACCGGTAGGCTGTAAGAGCACTGTGCAGAGCGAGTTGTTTCTTCGCTTCCCAAAGAGCTGGAAGCAAGATGCTCTGGGGCCCAACTCGCCCTTTGGAAAGAAGCCTGCACGTTGTGCCTTTCAGCTCTAGGGCAATGTGGCACACCCAGAGCAGAAGTTCTACTTCAGCCAGATCAGGCCTGCAAACAAACTGCGTTTCACAGGCCTTTGTAAGAGATGTTCCCGGTAGGCTGTAAGTGCACTGTGCAGAGCGAGTTGTTTCTTAGCTTCCCAAAGAGCTGGAAGCAAGATGCTTTGGGGCCCAACTCGCCCTTTGGAAAGAAGACTGCGTGTTGTGCCTCTCAGCTCCAGGGCAATTTAGCACACCCAGAGCAGAAGTTCTACTTCAGCCAGATCTGGCCTGCAAACAAACTGCGTTTCACAGGCCTTTGTAAGAGATGTTCCCGGTAGGCTGTAAGAGCACTGTGTAGAGCGAGTTGTTTCTTAGCTTCCCAAAGAGCTGGAAGCAAGATGCTTTGGGGCCCAACTCGCCCTTTGGAAACAAGCCTGCACCTTGTACCTTTCAGCTCTAGTGCCAGGTGGCACACCCAGAGCAGAAGTTCTACTTCAGCCAGATTTGGCCTGCAAAGAAACTGCGTTTCACAGGCCTTTGTAAGAGATGTTACCGGTAGGCTGTAAGAGCACTGTGCAGAGCGAGTTGTTTCTTCGCTTCCCAAAGAGCTGGAAGCAAGATGCTCTGGGGCCCAACTCGCCCTTTGGAAACAAGCCTGCACCTTGTACCTTTCAGCTCTAGTGCCAGGTGGCACACCCAGAGCAGAAGTTCTACTTCAGCCAGATCAGGCCTGCAAAGAAACTGCGTTTCACAGGCCTTTGTAAGAGATGTTCCCTGTAGGCTGTAAGAGCACTGGGCAGAGCGAATTGTTTCTCAGCTTCCCAAAGAGCTGGAATCAAGATGCTTTGGGTCCCAACTCGCCCTTTGGAAAGAAGCCTGCACGTTGTGCCTTTCAGCTCTAGGGCCATGTGACACACCCAGAGCAGAAGTTCTACTTCAGCCAGATCAGGCCTGCAAAAAAACTGCGTTTCACAGGCCTTTGTAAGACATGTTCCCGGTAGGCTGTAAGAGCACTGTGCAGAGCGAGTTGTTTCTTAGCTTCCCAAAGAGCTGGAAGCAAGATTCTTTGGGGCCCAACTCGCTTTTTGGAAAGGAGACTGCGGGTTGTGCCTTTCAGCTCCAGGGCAATGTAGCACACCCAGAGCAGAAGTTCTACTTCAGCCAGATCAGGCCTGCAAAGAAACTGCCTTTCACAGGCCTTTGGAAGAGATGTTCCCTGTAGGCTGTAAGAGCACTGTGCAGAGCGAGTTGTTTCTTCGCTTCCCAAAGAGCTGGAAGCAACATGCTCTGGGGCCCAACACGCCCTTTGGAAAGAAGCCAGCACGTTGTGCCTCTCAGCTCTAGGGCAATGTGGCACACCCAGAGCAGAAGTTCTACTTCAGCCACATCAGGCCTGCAAAGAAACTGCGTTTCACAGGCCTTTGTAAGACATGTTCTAGGTAGGCTGGAAGAGCCCTGTGCACAGCAAGCTGTTTCTTAGCTGCTCCAAGAGCTGGAAGCTGGACGCTGAGGTGCTAGTCTCCCCTTGGGGAAACAAGGCAGGACTTTGTGCCTTGCATCTCTAGGGCCAGGTTGCACACGGCAGAGCAGAAGTTCTACTTCAGCCAGATCAGGGCTGGGAAGGAACTGCGTTTCACAGTCCGTTTTAAGACATGTTCCGGTAGCTGTAAGAGCCCTATGCAGAGCGAGTTGTTTCTTAGCAGCCGAAAGAGCTGGATGCTGGACTTGAGGGACTTGTTTACCCTTGTGGAATCAAGGCAGGACTTTGTGCCTTGCAGCTCTAGCGCCATGTAGGACCCAGCAGAGCAGAAGTTCTACTTCAGCCAGGTCAGGCCTGCAAAGAAACTGCCTTTCACAGGCCTTTGTAAGAGATGATCCCGGTAGGCTGTAAGAGCACTGTGCAGAGCGAGTTGTCTCTTAGCTGCTGAAAGAGCTGGATGCTGGACTTGAGGGACTTGTCTACCCTTGTGGAATCAAGGCAGGACTTTGTGCCTTGCAGCTCTAGCGCCATGTAGGACCCGGCAGAGCAGAAGTTCTACTTAAGCCAGATCAGGCCTGGGAAGAAACTGCGTTTCACAGGCCTTTGTAAGACTCGTTCCCTGTAGGCTGTAAAACACCAGTGCAGAGCAAGTTGTTTCTTAGCTGCCCAAAGAGGTGGAAGCCCCACGCTGAGGGGCCTGTCTGCCCTTGAGGAGTCAGGGCATGACTTTGAGCCTTGAAACTCTAGGCCGATGTAGGACACGGCATAGCAGCAGTTCTACCTCAGCGAGATAAGGCCTGCAAAGAAAATGCGTTTCTCAGGCCTTTGGAAGACATGTTCCCGGTAGGCTGTAAGAGCACTGTGCAGAGCGAGTTGTTTCTTAGCTTCCCAAAGAGCTGGAAGCAAGATGCTTTGGGGCCCAACTCGCCCTGTGGAAAGAAGACTGCGTGTTGTGCCTCTCAGCTCCAGGGCAATTTAGCACACCCAGAGCAGAAGTTCTACTTCAGCCAGATCTGGCCTGCAAACAAACTGCGTTTCACAGGCCTTTGTAAGAGATGTTCCCGGTAGGCTGTAAGAGCACTGTGTAGAGCGAGTTGTTTCTTAGCTTCCCAAAGAGCTGGAAGCAAGATGCTTTGGGGCCCAACTCGCCCTTTGGAAACAAGCCTGCACCTTGTACCTTTCAGCTCTAGTGCCAGGTGGCACACCCACAGCAGAAGTTCTACTTCAGCCAGATTTGGCCTGCAAAGAAACTGCGTTTCACAGGCCTTTGTAAGAGATGTTACCGGTAGGCTGTAAGAGCACTGTGCAGAGCGAGTTGTTTCTTCGCTTCCCAAAGAGCTGGAAGCAAGATGCTCTGGGGCCCAACTCGCCCTTTGGAAAGAAGCCTGCACGTTGTGCCTTTCAGCTCTAGGGCAATGTGGCACACCCAGTGCAGAAGTTCTACTTCAGCCAGATCAGGCCTGCAAACAAACTGCGTTTCACAGGCCTTTGTAAGAGATGTTCCCGGTAGGCTGTAAGTGCACTGTGCAGAGCGAGTTGTTTCTTAGCTTCCCAAAGAGCTGGAAGCAAGATGCTTTGGGGCCCAACTCGCCCTTTGGAAAGAAGACTGCGTGTTGTGCCTCTCAGCTCCAGGGCAATTTAGCACACCCAGAGCAGAAGTTCTACTTCAGCCAGATCTGGCCTGCAAACAAACTGCGTTTCACAGGCCTTTGTAAGAGATGTTCCCGGTAGGCTGTAAGAGCACTGTGTAGAGCGAGTTGTTTCTTAGCTTCCCAAAGAGCTGGAAGCAAGATGCTTTGGGGCCCAACTCGCCCTTTGGAAACAAGCCTGCACCTTGTACCTTTCAGCTCTAGTGCCAGGTGGCACACCCAGAGCAGAAGTTCTACTTCAGCCAGATTTGGCCTGCAAAGAAACTGCGTTTCACAGGCCTTTGTAAGAGATGTTACCGGTAGGCTGTAAGAGCACTGTGCAGAGCGAGTTGTTTCTTCGCTTCCCAAAGAGCTGGAAGCAAGATGCTCTGGGGCCCAACTCGCCCTTTGGAAAGAAGCCTGCACGTTGTGCCTTTCAGCTCTAGGGCAATGTGGCACACCCAGAGCAGAAGTTCTACTTCAGCCAGATCAGGCCTGCAAAGAAACTGCGTTTCACAGGCCTTTGTAAGAGATGTTCCCTGTAGGCTGTAAGAGCACTGGGCAGAGCGAATTGTTTCTCAGCTTCCCAAAGAGCTGGAATCAAGATGCTTTGGGTCCCAACTCGCCCTTTGGAAAGAAGCCTGCACGTTGTGCCTTTCAGCTCTAGGGCCATGTGACACACCCAGAGCAGAAGTTCTACTTCAGCCAGATCAGGGCTGGGAAGAAACTGCGTTTAACAGGCCTTTGGAAGAGATGTTCCCGGTAGGCTGTAAGAGCACTGTGCTGAGCCAGTTGTTTCTTAGCTGCCGAAAGAGCTGGAAGCTGGACCTGAGGGACTTGTCTACCCTTGTGGAAACAAGGCCGGACTTTGTGCCTTGCAGCTCTAGCGCCATGTAGGACCCGGCAGAGCAGAAGTTCTTCTTCAGCCAGATCAGGGCTGGGAAGAAACTGCGTTTCACAGGCCTTTGTAAGACTCGTTCCCTGTAGGCTGTAAAACACCAGTGCAGAGCAAGTTGTTTCTTAGCTGCCCAAAGAGGTGGAAGCCCCACGCTGTGGGGCCTGTCTGCCCTTGAGGAGTCAAGGCAGGACTTTGAGCCTTGCAACTCTAGGCCGATGAAGGACACGGCATAGCAGCAGTTCTACCTCAGCGAGATAAGGCCTGCAAGGAAACTGTATTTCTCAGGCCTTTGCAAGAGATGTTCCCGGTTGGCTGTAAGAGAGGTCTGCAGAGCGAGTTGTTTCTTAGCTTCCCAAAGAGCTGGAAGCAAGATGCTCTGGGGCCCAACTCGCCCTTTGGAAAGAAGACTGGGGGTTGTGCCTCTCAGCTCCAGGGCAATTTAGCACACCCAGAGCAGAAGTTCTACTTCAGCCAGATCAGGCCTGCCAAGAAACTGCCTTTCACAGGCCTTTGTAAGACATGTTCCCGGGAGGCTGTAAGAGCACTGTGCAGAGCAAGTTGTTTCTTCGCTTCCCAAAGAGCTGGAAGCAAGATGCTCTGGGGCCCAACACGCCCTTTGGAAAGAAGCCTGCACGTTGTGCCTTTCAGCTCTAGGGCAATGTGGCACACCCAGAGCAGAAGTTCTACTTCAGCCAGATCGGGCCTGCAAAGAAACTGCGTTTCACAGGCCTTTGTAAGACATGTTCCAGGTAGGCTGGAAGAGCCCTGTGCACAGCAAGCTGTTTCTTACCTGCTCCAAGAGCTGGAAGCTGGACGCTGAGGTACTAGTCTCCCCTTGGGGAAACAAGGCAGGACTTGGTGCCTTGCATCTCTAGGGCCATGTTGCACACGGCAGAGCAGAAGTTCTACTTCAGCCAGATCAGGGCTGGGAAGGAACTGCGTTTCACAGTCCGTTTTAAGACATGTTCCGGTAGCTGTAAGAGCCCTATGCAGAGCGAGTTGTTTCTTAGCAGCCGAAAGAGCTGGATGCTGGACTTGAGGGACTTGTTTACCCTTGTGGAATCAAGGCAGGACTTTGTGCCTTGCAGCTCTAGCGCCATGTAGGACCCAGCAGAGCAGAAGTTCTACTTCAGCCAGGTCAGGCCTGCAAAGAAACTGCCTTTCACAGGCCTTTGTAAGAGATGATCCCGGTAGGCTGTAAGAGCACTGTGCAGAGCGAGTTGTCTCTTAGCTGCTGAAAGAGCTGGATGCTGGACTTGAGGGACTTGTCTACCCTTGTGGAATCAAGGCAGGACTTTGTGCCTTGCAGCTCTAGCGCCATGTAGGACCCGGCAGAGCAGAAGTTCTACTTAAGCCAGATCAGGCCTGGGAAGAAACTGCGTTTCACAGGCCTTTGTAAGACTCGTTCCCTGTAGGCTGTAAAACACCAGTGCAGAGCAAGTTGTTTCTTAGCTGCCCAAAGAGGTGGAAGCCCCACGCTGAGGGGCCTGTCTGCCCTTGAGGAGTCAGGGCATGACTTTGAGCCTTGAAACTCTAGGCCGATGTAGGACACGGCATAGCAGCAGTTCTACCTCAGCGAGATAAGGCCTGCAAAGAAAATGCGTTTCTCAGGCCTTTGGAAGACATGTTCCCGGTAGGCTGTAAGAGCACTGTGCAGAGCGAGTTGTTTCTTAGCTTCCCAAAGAGCTGGAAGCAAGATGCTTTGGGGCCCAACTCGCCCTGTGGAAAGAAGACTGCGTGTTGTGCCTCTCAGCTCCAGGGCAATTTAGCACACCCAGAGCAGAAGTTCTACTTCAGCCAGATCTGGCCTGCAAACAAACTGCGTTTCACAGGCCTTTGTAAGAGATGTTCCCGGTAGGCTGTAAGAGCACTGTGTAGAGCGAGTTGTTTCTTAGCTTCCCAAAGAGCTGGAAGCAAGATGCTTTGGGGCCCAACTCGCCCTTTGGAAACAAGCCTGCACCTTGTACCTTTCAGCTCTAGTGCCAGGTGGCACACCCACAGCAGAAGTTCTACTTCAGCCAGATTTGGCCTGCAAAGAAACTGCGTTTCACAGGCCTTTGTAAGAGATGTTACCGGTAGGCTGTAAGAGCACTGTGCAGAGCGAGTTGTTTCTTCGCTTCCCAAAGAGCTGGAAGCAAGATGCTCTGGGGCCCAACTCGCCCTTTGGAAAGAAGCCTGCACGTTGTGCCTTTCAGCTCTAGGGCAATGTGGCACACCCAGTGCAGAAGTTCTACTTCAGCCAGATCAGGCCTGCAAACAAACTGCGTTTCACAGGCCTTTGTAAGAGATGTTCCCGGTAGGCTGTAAGTGCACTGTGCAGAGCGAGTTGTTTCTTAGCTTCCCAAAGAGCTGGAAGCAAGATGCTTTGGGGCCCAACTCGCCCTTTGGAAAGAAGACTGCGTGTTGTGCCTCTCAGCTCCAGGGCAATTTAGCACACCCAGAGCAGAAGTTCTACTTCAGCCAGATCTGGCCTGCAAACAAACTGCGTTTCACAGGCCTTTGTAAGAGATGTTCCCGGTAGGCTGTAAGAGCACTGTGTAGAGCGAGTTGTTTCTTAGCTTCCCAAAGAGCTGGAAGCAAGATGCTTTGGGGCCCAACTCGCCCTTTGGAAACAAGCCTGCACCTTGTACCTTTCAGCTCTAGTGCCAGGTGGCACACCCAGAGCAGAAGTTCTACTTCAGCCAGATTTGGCCTGCAAAGAAACTGCGTTTCACAGGCCTTTGTAAGAGATGTTACCGGTAGGCTGTAAGAGCACTGTGCAGAGCGAGTTGTTTCTTCGCTTCCCAAAGAGCTGGAAGCAAGATGCTCTGGGGCCCAACTCGCCCTTTGGAAAGAAGCCTGCACGTTGTGCCTTTCAGCTCTAGGGCAATGTGGCACACCCAGAGCAGAAGTTCTACTTCAGCCAGATCAGGCCTGCAAAGAAACTGCGTTTCACAGGCCTTTGTAAGAGATGTTCCCTGTAGGCTGTAAGAGCACTGGGCAGAGCGAATTGTTTCTCAGCTTCCCAAAGAGCTGGAATCAAGATGCTTTGGGTCCCAACTCGCCCTTTGGAAAGAAGCCTGCACGTTGTGCCTTTCAGCTCTAGGGCCATGTGACACACCCAGAGCAGAAGTTCTACTTCAGCCAGATCAGGGCTGGGAAGAAACTGCGTTTAACAGGCCTTTGGAAGAGATGTTCCCGGTAGGCTGTAAGAGCACTGTGCTGAGCCAGTTGTTTCTTAGCTGCCGAAAGAGCTGGAAGCTGGACCTGAGGGACTTGTCTACCCTTGTGGAAACAAGGCCGGACTTTGTGCCTTGCAGCTCTAGCGCCATGTAGGACCCGGCAGAGCAGAAGTTCTTCTTCAGCCAGATCAGGGCTGGGAAGAAACTGCGTTTCACAGGCCTTTGTAAGACTCGTTCCCTGTAGGCTGTAAAACACCAGTGCAGAGCAAGTTGTTTCTTAGCTGCCCAAAGAGGTGGAAGCCCCACGCTGTGGGGCCTGTCTGCCCTTGAGGAGTCAAGGCAGGACTTTGAGCCTTGCAACTCTAGGCCGATGAAGGACACGGCATAGCAGCAGTTCTACCTCAGCGAGATAAGGCCTGCAAGGAAACTGTATTTCTCAGGCCTTTGCAAGAGATGTTCCCGGTTGGCTGTAAGAGAGGTCTGCAGAGCGAGTTGTTTCTTAGCTTCCCAAAGAGCTGGAAGCAAGATGCTCTGGGGCCCAACTCGCCCTTTGGAAAGAAGACTGGGGGTTGTGCCTCTCAGCTCCAGGGCAATTTAGCACACCCAGAGCAGAAGTTCTACTTCAGCCAGATCAGGCCTGCCAAGAAACTGCCTTTCACAGGCCTTTGTAAGACATGTTCCCGGGAGGCTGTAAGAGCACTGTGCAGAGCAAGTTGTTTCTTCGCTTCCCAAAGAGCTGGAAGCAAGATGCTCTGGGGCCCAACACGCCCTTTGGAAAGAAGCCTGCACGTTGTGCCTTTCAGCTCTAGGGCAATGTGGCACACCCAGAGCAGAAGTTCTACTTCAGCCAGATCGGGCCTGCAAAGAAACTGCGTTTCACAGGCCTTTGTAAGACATGTTCCAGGTAGGCTGGAAGAGCCCTGTGCACAGCAAGCTGTTTCTTACCTGCTCCAAGAGCTGGAAGCTGGACGCTGAGGTACTAGTCTCCCCTTGGGGAAACAAGGCAGGACTTGGTGCCTTGCATCTCTAGGGCCATGTTGCACACGGCAGAGCAGAAGTTCTACTTCAGCCAGATCAGGGCTGGGAAGAAACTGCGTTTCACAGTCCGTTTTAAGACATGTTCCCGGTAGGCTGTAAGAGCCCTATGCAGAGCGAGTTGTTTCTTAGCTGCCGAAAGAGCTGGATGCTGGACTTGAGGGACTTGTCTACCCTTGTGGAATCAAGGCAGGACTTTGTGCCTTGCAGCTCTAGCGCCATGTAGGACCCGGCAGAGCAGAAGTTCTACTTCAGCCAGATCAGGCCTGCAAAGAAATTGCGTTTCACAGGCCTTTGTAAGAGATGTTCCCTGCTGTCTGTAAGAGCACTGGGCAGAGCGAATTGTTTCTCAGCTTCCCAAAGAGCTGGAATCAAGATGCTTTGGGTCCCAACTCGCCCTTTGGAAAGAAGCCTGCACGTTGTGCCTTTCAGCTCTAGGGCCATGTGACACACCCAGAGCAGAAGTTCTACTTCAGCCAGATCAGGCCTGCAAAGAAACTGCGTTTAACAGGCCTTTGGAAGAGATGTTCCCGGTAGGCTGTAAGAGCACTATGCAGAGCGAATTGTTTCTTAGCTTCCCAAAGAGCTGGAAGCAAGATGCTTTGGGGCCCAACTCGCCCTTTGGAAACAAGCCTGCACGTTGTACATTTCAGCTCTAGGGCCATGTGGCACACCCAGAGCAGAAGTTCTACTTCAGCCAGATCAGGGCTGGGAAGAAACTGCGTTTCACTGTCCGTTTTAAGACATGTTCCCGGTAGGCTGTAAGAGCCCTATGCAGAGCGAGTTGTCTCTTAGCTGCTGAAAGAGCTGGATGCTGGACTTGAGGGACTTGTCTACCCTTGTGGAATCAAGGCAGGACTTTGTGCCTTGCAGCTCTAGCGCCATGTAGGACCCGGCAGAGCAGAAGTTCTACTTAAGCCAGATCAGGCCTGGGAAGAAACTGCGTTTCACAGGCCTTTGTAAGACTCGTTCCCTGTAGGCTGTAAAACACCAGTGCAGAGCAAGTTGTTTCTTAGCTGCCCAAAGAGGTGGAAGCCCCACGCTGTGGGGCCTGTCTGCCCTTGAGGAGTCAGGGCAGGACTTTGAGCCTTGCAACTCTAGGCCGATGTAGGACACGGCATAGCAGCAGTTCTACCTCAGCGAGATAAGGCCTGCAAAGAAAATGCGTTTCTCAGGCCTTTGGAAGACATGTTCCCGGTAGGCTGTAAGAGCACTGTGCAGAGCGAGTTGTTTCTTAGCTTCCCAAAGAGCTGGAAGCAAGATGCTTTGGGGCCCAACTCGCCCTTTGGAAAGAAGACTGCGTGTTGTGCCTCTCAGCTCCAGGGCAATTTAGCACACCCAGAGCAGAAGTTCTACTTCAGCCAGATGTGGCCTGCAAAGAAACTGCGTTTCACAGGCCTTTGGAAGAGATGTTCCAGGTAGGCTGTAAGAGCACTGTGCAGAGCGAGTTGTTTCTTAGCTTCCCAAAGAGCTGGAAACAAGATGCTCTGGGGCCCAACTCGCCCTTTGGAAACAAGCCTGCACGTTGTACCTTTCAGCTCTAGTGCCAGGTGGCACACCCAGAGCAAGAGTTCTACTTCAGCCAGATTTGGCCTGCAAAGAAACTGCGTTTCACAGGCCTTTGTAAGAGATGTTCCCGGTAGGCTGTAAGAGCACTGTGCAGAGCGAGTTGTTTCTTCGCTTCCCAAAGAGCTGGAAGCAAGATGCTCTGGGGCCCAACTCGCCCTTTGGAAAGAAGCCTGCACGTTGTGCCTTTCAGCTCTAGGGCAATGTGGCACACCCAGAGCAGAAGTTCTACTTCAGCCAGATCAGGCCTGCAAACAAACTGCGTTTCACAGGCCTTTGTAAGAGATGTTCCCGGTAGGCTGTAAGTGCACTGTGCAGAGCGAGTTGTTTCTTAGCTTCCCAAAGAGCTGGAAGCAAGATGCTTTGGGGCCCAACTCGCCCTTTGGAAAGAAGACTGCGTGTTGTGCCTCTCAGCTCCAGGGCAATTTAGCACACCCAGAGCAGAAGTTCTACTTCAGCCAGATCTGGCCTGCAAACAAACTGCGTTTCACAGGCCTTTGTAAGAGATGTTCCCGGTAGGCTGTAAGAGCACTGTGTAGAGCGAGTTGTTTCTTAGCTTCCCAAAGAGCTGGAAGCAAGATGCTTTGGGGCCCAACTCGCCCTTTGGAAACAAGCCTGCACCTTGTACCTTTCAGCTCTAGGGCAATGTGGCACACCCAGAGCAGAAGTTCTACTTCAGCCAGATCAGGCCTGCAAAGAAACTGCCTTTCACAGGCCTTTGTAAGACATGTTCCCGGGAGGCTGTAAGAGCACTGTGCAGAGCGAGTTGTTTCTTCGCTTCCCAAAGAGCTGGAAGCAAGATGCTCTGGGGCCCAACACGCCCTTTGGAAAGAAGCCTGCACGTTGTGCCTTTCAGCTCTAGGGCAATGTGGCACACCCAGAGCAGAAGTTCTACTTCAGCCACATCAGGCCTGCAAAGAAACTGCGTTTCACAGGCCTTTGTAAGACATGTTCTAGGTAGGCTGGAAGAGCCCTGTGCACAGCAAGCTGTTTCTTACCTGCTCGAAGAGCTGGAAGCTGGACGCTGAGGTACTAGTCTCCCCTTGGGGAAACAAGGCAGGACTTGGTGCCTTGCATCTCTAGGGCCATGTTGCACACGGCAGAGCAGAAGTTCTACTTCAGCCAGATCAGGGCTGGGAAGAAACTGCGTTTCACAGTCCGTTTTAAGACATGTTCCCGGTAGGCTGTAAGAGCCCTATGCAGAGCGAGTTGTTTCTTAGCTGCCGAAAGAGCTGGATGCTTTACTTGAGGGACTTGTCTACCCTTGTGGAATCAAGGCAGGACTTTGTGCCTTGCAGCTCTAGCGCCATGTAGGACCCGGCAGAGCAGAAGTTCTACTTCAGCCAGATCAGGCCTGCAAAGAAATTGCGTTTCACAGGCATTGGAAGAGATGTTCCCTGTAGGCTATAAGAGCACTGGGCAGAGCGAATTGTTTCTCAGCTTCCCAAAGAGCTGGAAGCAAGATGCTTTGGGTCCCAACTCGCCCTTTGGAAAGAAGCCTGCACGTTGTGCCTTTCAGCTCTAGGGCCATGTGACACACCCAGAGCAGAAGTTCTACTTCAGCCAGATCAGGCCTGCAAAGAAACTGCGTTTAACAGGCCTTTGGAAGAGATGTTCCCGGTAGGCTGTAAGAGCACTATGCAGAGCGAATTGTTTCTTAGCTTCCCAAAGAGCTGGAAGCAAGATGCTTTGGGGCCCAACTCGCCCTTTGGAAACAAGCCTGCACGTTGTACATTTCAGCTCTAGGGCCATGTGGCACACCCAGAGCAGAAGTTCTACTTCAGCCAGATCAGGGCTGGGAAGAAACTGCGTTTCACTGTCCGTTTTAAGACATGTTCCCGGTAGGCTGTAAGAGCCCTATGCAGAGCGAGTTGTCTCTTAGCTGCTGAAAGAGCTGGATGCTGGACTTGAGGGACTTGTCTACCCTTGTGGAATCAAGGCAGGACTTTGTGCCTTGCAGCTCTAGCGCCATGTAGGACCCGGCAGAGCAGAAGTTCTACTTAAGCCAGATCAGGCCTGGGAAGAAACTGCGTTTCACAGGCCTTTGTAAGACTCGTTCCCTGTAGGCTGTAAAACACCAGTGCAGAGCAAGTTGTTTCTTAGCTGCCCAAAGAGGTGGAAGCCCCACGCTGTGGGGCCTGTCTGCCCTTGAGGAGTCAGGGCAGGACTTTGAGCCTTGCAACTCTAGGCCGATGAAGGACACGGCATAGCAGCAGTTCTACCTCAGCGAGATAAGGCCTGCAAAGAAAATGCGTTTCTCAGGCCTTTGGAAGACATGTTCCCGGTAGGCTGTAAGAGCACTGTGCAGAGCGAGTTGTTTCTTAGCTTCCCAAAGAGCTGGAAGCAAGATGCTTTGGGGCCCAACTCGCCCTGTGGAAAGAAGACTGCGTGTTGTGCCTCTCAGCTCCAGGGCAATTTAGCACACCCAGAGCAGAAGTTCTACTTCAGCCAGATCTGGCCTGCAAACAAACTGCGTTTCACAGGCCTTTGGAAGAGATGTTCCCGGTAGGCTGTAAGAGCACTGTGTAGAGCGAGTTGTTTCTTAGCTTCCCAAAGAGCTGGAAGCAAGATGCTTTGGGGCCCAACTCGCCCTTTGGAAACAAGCCTGCACCTTGTACCTTTCAGCTCTAGTGCCAGGTGGCACACCCAGAGCAGAAGTTCTACTTCAGCCAGATTTGGCCTGCAAAGAAACTGCGTTTCACAGGCCTTTGTAAGAGATGTTACCGGTAGGCTGTAAGAGCACTGTGCAGAGCGAGTTGTTTCTTCGCTTCCCAAAGAGCTGGAAGCAAGATGCTCTGGGGCCCAACTCGCCCTTTGGAAAGAAGCCTGCACGTTGTGCCTTTCAGCTCTAGGGCAATGTGGCACACCCAGAGCAGAAGTTCTACTTCAGCCAGATCAGGCCTGCAAACAAACTGCGTTTCACAGGCCTTTGTAAGAGATGTTCCCGGTAGGCTGTAAGTGCACTGTGCAGAGCGAGTTGTTTCTTAGCTTCCCAAAGAGCTGGAAGCAAGATGCTTTGGGGCCCAACTCGCCCTTTGGAAAGAAGACTGCGTGTTGTGCCTCTCAGCTCCAGGGCAATTTAGCACACCCAGAGCAGAAGTTCTACTTCAGCCAGATCTGGCCTGCAAACAAACTGCGTTTCACAGGCCTTTGTAAGAGATGTTCCCGGTAGGCTGTAAGAGCACTGTGTAGAGCGAGTTGTTTCTTAGCTTCCCAAAGAGCTGGAAGCAAGATGCTTTGGGGCCCAACTCGCCCTTTGGAAACAAGCCTGCACCTTGTACCTTTCAGCTCTAGTGCCAGGTGGCACACCCAGAGCAGAAGTTCTACTTCAGCCAGATTTGGCCTGCAAAGAAACTGCGTTTCACAGGCCTTTGTAAGAGATGTTACCGGTAGGCTGTAAGAGCACTGTGCAGAGCGAGTTGTTTCTTCGCTTCCCAAAGAGCTGGAAGCAAGATGCTCTGGGGCCCAACTCGCCCTTTGGAAAGAAGCCTGCACGTTGTGCCTTTCAGCTCTAGGGCAATGTGGCACACCCAGAGCAGAAGTTCTACTTCAGCCAGATCAGGCCTGCAAACAAACTGCGTTTCACAGGCCTTTGTAAGAGATGTTCCCGGTAGGCTGTAAGTGCACTGTGCAGAGCGAGTTGTTTCTTAGCTTCCCAAAGAGCTGGAAGCAAGATGCTTTGGGGCCCAACTCGCCCTTTGGAAAGAAGACTGCGTGTTGTGCCTCTCAGCTCCAGGGCAATTTAGCACACCCAGAGCAGAAGTTCTACTTCAGCCAGATCTGGCCTGCAAACAAACTGCGTTTCACAGGCCTTTGTAAGAGATGTTCCCGGTAGGCTGTAAGAGCACTGTGTAGAGCGAGTTGTTTCTTAGCTTCCCAAAGAGCTGGAAGCAAGATGCTTTGGGGCCCAACTCGCCCTTTGGAAACAAGCCTGCACCTTGTACCTTTCAGCTCTAGTGCCAGGTGGCACACCCAGAGCAGAAGTTCTACTTCAGCCAGATTTGGCCTGCAAAGAAACTGCGTTTCACAGGCCTTTGTAAGAGATGTTACCGGTAGGCTGTAAGAGCACTGTGCAGAGCGAGTTGTTTCTTCGCTTCCCAAAGAGCTGGAAGCAAGATGCTCTGGGGCCCAACTCGCCCTTTGGAAAGAAGCCTGCACGTTGTGCCTTTCAGCTCTAGGGCAATGTGGCACACCCAGAGCAGAAGTTCTACTTCAGCCAGATCAGGCCTGCAAACAAACTGCGTTTCACAGGCCTTTGTAAGAGATGTTCCCGGTAGGCTGTAAGTGCACTGTGCAGAGCGAGTTGTTTCTTAGCTTCCCAAAGAGCTGGAAGCAAGATGCTTTGGGGCCCAACTCGCCCTTTGGAAAGAAGACTGCGTGTTGTGCCTCTCAGCTCCAGGGCAATTTAGCACACCCAGAGCAGAAGTTCTACTTCAGCCAGATCTGGCCTGCAAACAAACTGCGTTTCACAGGCCTTTGTAAGAGATGTTCCCGGTAGGCTGTAAGAGCACTGTGTAGAGCGAGTTGTTTCTTAGCTTCCCAAAGAGCTGGAAGCAAGATGCTTTGGGGCCCAACTCGCCCTTTGGAAACAAGCCTGCACCTTGTACCTTTCAGCTCTAGTGCCAGGTGGCACACCCAGAGCAGAAGTTCTACTTCAGCCAGATTTGGCCTGCAAAGAAACTGCGTTTCACAGGCCTTTGTAAGAGATGTTACCGGTAGGCTGTAAGAGCACTGTGCAGAGCGAGTTGTTTCTTCGCTTCCCAAAGAGCTGGAAGCAAGATGCTCTGGGGCCCAACTCGCCCTTTGGAAAGAAGCCTGCACGTTGTGCCTTTCAGCTCTAGGGCAATGTGGCACACCCAGAGCAGAAGTTCTACTTCAGCCAGATCAGGCCTGCAAAGAAACTGCGTTTCACAGGCCTTTGTAAGAGATGTTCCCTGTAGGCTGTAAGAGCACTGGGCAGAGCGAATTGTTTCTCAGCTTCCCAAAGAGCTGGAATCAAGATGCTTTGGGGCCCAACTCGCCCTTTGGAAAGAAGACTGGGGGTTGTGCCTCTCAGCTCCAGGGCAATTTAGCACACCCAGAGCAGAAGTTCTACTTCAGCCAGATCAGGCCTGCCAAGAAACTGCCTTTCACAGGCCTTTGTAAGACATGTTCCCGGGAGGCTGTAAGAGCACTGTGCAGAGCAAGTTGTTTCTTCGCTTCCCAAAGAGCTGGAAGCAAGATGCTCTGGGGCCCAACACGCCCTTTGGAAAGAAGCCTGCACGTTGTGCCTTTCAGCTCTAGGGCAATGTGGCACACCAGAGCAGAAGTTCTACTTCAGCCACATCAGGCCTGCAAAGAAACTGCGTTTCACAGGCCTTTGTAAGACATGTTCCAGGTAGGCTGTAAGTGCACTGTGCAGAGCGAGTTGTTTCTTACCTGCTCCAAGAGCTGGAAGCTGGACGCTGAGGTACTAGTCTCCCCTTGGGGAAACAAGGCAGGACTTGGTGCCTTGCATCTCTAGGGCCATGTTGCACACGGCAGAGCAGAAGTTCTACTTCAGCCAGATCAGGGCTGGGAAGAAACTGCGTTTCACAGTCCGTTTTAAGACATGTTCCCGGTAGGCTGTAAGAGCCCTATGCAGAGCGAGTTGTTTCTTAGCTGCCGAAAGAGCTGGATGCTGGACTTGAGGGACTTGTCTACCCTTGTGGAATCAAGGCAGGACTTTGTGCCTTGCAGCTCTAGCGCCATGTAGGACCCGGCAGAGCAGAAGTTCTACTTCAGCCAGATCAGGCCTGCAAAGAAATTGCGTTTCACAGGCCTTTGTAAGAGATGTTCCCTGCTGTCTGTAAGAGCACTGGGCAGAGCGAATTGTTTCTCAGCTTCCCAAAGAGCTGGAATCAAGATGCTTTGGGTCCCAACTCGCCCTTTGGAAAGAAGCCTGCACGTTGTGCATTTCAGCTCTAGGGCCATGTGACACACCCAGAGCAGAAGTTCTACTTCAGCCAGATCAGGCCTGCAAAGAAACTGCGTTTAACAGGCCTTTGGAAGAGATGTTCCCGGTAGGCTGTAAGAGCACTATGCAGAGCGAATTGTTTCTTAGCTTCCCAAAGAGCTGGAAGCAAGATGCTTTGGGGCCCAACTCGCCCTTTGGAAACAAGCCTGCACGTTGTACATTTCAGCTCTAGGGCCATGTGGCACACCCAGAGCAGAAGTTCTACTTCAGCCAGATCAGGGCTGGGAAGAAACTGCGTTTCACTGTCCATTTTAAGACATGTTCCCGGTAGGCTGTAAGAGCCCTATGCAGAGCGAGTTGTCTCTTAGCTGCTGAAAGAGCTGGATGCTGGACTTGAGGGACTTGTCTACCCTTGTGGAATCAAGGCAGGACTTTGTGCCTTGCAGCTCTAGCGCCATGTAGGACCCGGCAGAGCAGAAGTTCTACTTAAGCCAGATCAGGCCTGGGAAGAAACTGCGTTTCACAGGCCTTTGTAAGACTCGTTCCCTGTAGGCTGTAAAACACCAGTGCAGAGCAAGTTGTTTCTTAGCTGCCCAAAGAGGTGGAAGCCCCACGCTGTGGGGCCTGTCTGCCCTTGAGGAGTCAGGGCAGGACTTTGAGCCTTGCAACTCTAGGCCGATGTAGGACACGGCATAGCAGCAGTTCTAACTCAGCGAGATAAGGCCTGCAAGGAAACTGTATTTCTCAGGCCTTTGCAAGAGATGTTCCCGGTCGGCTGTAAGAGAGGTCTGCAGAGCGAGTAGTTTCTTAGCTTCCCAAAGAGCTGGAAGCAAGATGCTTTGGGGCCCAACTCGCCCTTTGGAAAGAAGACTGGGGGTTGTGCCTCTCAGCTCCAGGGCAATTTAGCACACCCAGAGCAGAAGTTCTACTTCAGCCAGATCAGGCCTGCAAACAAACTGCGTTTCACAGGCCTTTGTAAGAGATGTTCCCGGTAGGCTGTAAGTGCACTGTGCAGAGCGAGTTGTTTCTTCGCTTCCCAAAGAGCTGGAAGCAAGATGCTTTGGGGCCCAACTCGCCCTTTGGAAAGAAGCCTGCACGTTGTGCCTTTCAGCTCTAGGGCCATGTGACACACCCAGAGCAGAAGTTCTACTTCAGCCAGATCAGGGCTGGGAAGAAACTGCGTTTAACAGGCCTTTGGAAGAGATGTTCCCGGTAGGCTGTAAGAGCACTGTGCTGAGCCAGTTGTTTCTTAGCTGCCGAAAGAGCTGGAAGCTGGACCTGAGGGACTTGTCTACCCTTGTGGAAACAAGGCCGGACTTTGTGCCTTGCAGCTCTAGCACCATGTAGGACCCGGCAGAGCAGAAGTTCTACTTCAGCCAGATCAGGGCTGGGAAGAAACTGCGTTTCACAGGCCTTTGTAAGACTCGTTCCCTGTAGGCTGTAAAACACCAGTGCAGAGCAAGTTGTTTCTTAGCTGCCCAAAGAGGTGGAAGCCCCACGCTGTGGGGCCTGTCTGCCCTTGAGGAGTCAAGGCAGGACTTTGAGCCTTGCAACTCTAGGCCGATGAAGGACACGGCATAGCAGCAGTTCTACCTCAGCGAGATAAGGCCTGCAAGGAAACTGTATTTCTCAGGCCTTTGCAAGAGATGTTCCCGGTTGGCTGTAAGAGAGGTCTGCAGAGCGAGTTGTTTCTTAGCTTCCCAAAGAGCTGGAAGCAAGATGCTTTGGGGCCCAACTCGCCCTTTGGAAAGAAGACTGGGGGTTGTGCCTCTCAGCTCCAGGGCAATTTAGCACACCCAGAGCAGAAGTTCTACTTCAGCCAGATCAGGCCTGCAAAAAAACTGCGTTTCACAGGCCTTTGTAAGACATGTTCCCGGTAGGCTGTAAGAGCACTGTGCAGAGCGAGTTGTTTCTTAGCTTCCCAAAGAGCTGGAAGCAAGATTCTTTGGGGCCCAACTCGCTTTTTGGAAAGGAGACTGCGGGTTGTGCCTTTCAGCTCCAGGGCAATGTAGCACACCCAGAGCAGAAGTTCTACTTCAGCCAGATCAGGCCTGCAAAGAAACTGCCTTTCACAGGCCTTTGGAAGAGATGTTCCCTGTAGGCTGTAAGAGCACTGTGCAGAGCGAGTTGTTTCTTCGCTTCCCAAAGAGCTGGAAGCAACATGCTCTGGGGCCCAACACGCCCTTTGGAAAGAAGCCAGCACGTTGTGCCTCTCAGCTCTAGGGCAATGTGGCACACCCAGAGCAGAAGTTCTACTTCAGCCACATCAGGCCTGCAAAGAAACTGCGTTTCACAGGCCTTTGTAAGACATGTTCTAGGTAGGCTGGAAGAGCCCTGTGCACAGCAAGCTGTTTCTTAGCTGCTCCAAGAGCTGGAAGCTGGACGCTGAGGTGCTAGTCTCCCCTTGGGGAAACAAGGCAGGACTTTGTGCCTTGCATCTCTAGGGCCAGGTTGCACACGGCAGAGCAGAAGTTCTACTTCAGCCAGATCAGGGCTGGGAAGGAACTGCGTTTCACAGTCCGTTTTAAGACATGTTCCGGTAGCTGTAAGAGCCCTATGCAGAGCGAGTTGTTTCTTAGCAGCCGAAAGAGCTGGATGCTGGACTTGAGGGACTTGTTTACCCTTGTGGAATCAAGGCAGGACTTTGTGCCTTGCAGCTCTAGCGCCATGTAGGACCCAGCAGAGCAGAAGTTCTACTTCAGCCAGATCAGGCCTGCAAAGAAATTGCGTTTCACAGGCCTTTGTAAGAGATGTTCCCTGCTGTCTGTAAGAGCACTGGGCAGAGCGAATTGTTTCTCAGCTTCCCAAAGAGCTGGAATCAAGATGCTTTGGGTCCCAACTCGCCCTTTGGAAAGAAGCCTGCACGTTGTGCCTTTCAGCTCTAGGGCCATGTGACACACCCAGAGCAGAAGTTCTACTTCAGCCAGATCAGGCCTGCAAAGAAACTGCGTTTAACAGGCCTTTGGAAGAGATGTTCCCGGTAGGCTGTAAGAGCACTATGCAGAGCGAATTGTTTCTTAGCTTCCCAAAGAGCTGGAAGCAAGATGCTTTGGGGCCCAACTCGCCCTTTGGAAACAAGCCTGCACGTTGTACATTTCAGCTCTAGGGCCATGTGGCACACCCAGAGCAGAAGTTCTACTTCAGCCAGATCAGGGCTGGGAAGAAACTGCGTTTCACTGTCCGTTTTAAGACATGTTCCCGGTAGGCTGTAAGAGCCCTATGCAGAGCGAGTTGTCTCTTAGCTGCTGAAAGAGCTGGATGCTGGACTTGAGGGACTTGTCTACCCTTGTGGAATCAAGGCAGGACTTTGTGCCTTGCAGCTCTAGCGCCATGTAGGACCCGGCAGAGCAGAAGTTCTACTTAAGCCAGATCAGGCCTGGGAAGAAACTGCGTTTCACAGGCCTTTGTAAGACTCGTTCCCTGTAGGCTGTAAAACACCAGTGCAGAGCAAGTTGTTTCTTAGCTGCCCAAAGAGGTGGAAGCCCCACGCTGTGGGGCCTGTCTGCCCTTGAGGAGTCAGGGCAGGACTTTGAGCCTTGCAACTCTAGGCCGATGTAGGACACGGCATAGCAGCAGTTCTACCTCAGCGAGATAAGGCCTGCAAAGAAAATGCGTTTCTCAGGCCTTTGGAAGACATGTTCCCGGTAGGCTGTAAGAGCACTGTGCAGAGCGAGTTGTTTCTTAGCTTCCCAAAGAGCTGGAAGCAAGATGCTTTGGGGCCCAACTCGCCCTTTGGAAAGAAGACTGCGTGTTGTGCCTCTCAGCTCCAGGGCAATTTAGCACACCCAGAGCAGAAGTTCTACTTCAGCCAGATGTGGCCTGCAAAGAAACTGCGTTTCACAGGCCTTTGGAAGAGATGTTCCAGGTAGGCTGTAAGAGCACTGTGCAGAGCGAGTTGTTTCTTAGCTTCCCAAAGAGCTGGAAACAAGATGCTCTGGGGCCCAACTCGCCCTTTGGAAACAAGCCTGCACGTTGTACCTTTCAGCTCTAGTGCCAGGTGGCACACCCAGAGCAAGAGTTCTACTTCAGCCAGATTTGGCCTGCAAAGAAACTGCGTTTCACAGGCCTTTGTAAGAGATGTTCCCGGTAGGCTGTAAGAGCACTGTGCAGAGCGAGTTGTTTCTTCGCTTCCCAAAGAGCTGGAAGCAAGATGCTCTGGGGCCCAACTCGCCCTTTGGAAAGAAGCCTGCACGTTGTGCCTTTCAGCTCTAGGGCAATGTGGCACACCCAGAGCAGAAGTTCTACTTCAGCCAGATCAGGCCTGCAAACAAACTGCGTTTCACAGGCCTTTGTAAGAGATGTTCCCGGTAGGCTGTAAGTGCACTGTGCAGAGCGAGTTGTTTCTTAGCTTCCCAAAGAGCTGGAAGCAAGATGCTTTGGGGCCCAACTCGCCCTTTGGAAAGAAGACTGCGTGTTGTGCCTCTCAGCTCCAGGGCAATTTAGCATACCCAGAGCAGAAGTTCTACTTCAGCCAGATCTGGCCTGCAAACAAACTGCGTTTCACAGGCCTTTGTAAGAGATGTTCCCGGTAGGCTGTAAGAGCACTGTGTAGAGCGAGTTGTTTCTTAGCTTCCCAAAGAGCTGGAAGCAAGATGCTTTGGGGCCCAACTCGCCCTTTGGAAACAAGCCTGCACCTTGTACCTTTCAGCTCTAGGGCAATGTGGCACACCCAGAGCAGAAGTTCTACTTCAGCCAGATCAGGCCTGCAAAGAAACTGCCTTTCACAGGCCTTTGTAAGACATGTTCCCGGGAGGCTGTAAGAGCACTGTGCAGAGCGAGTTGTTTCTTCGCTTCCCAAAGAGCTGGAAGCAAGATGCTCTGGGGCCCAACACGCCCTTTGGAAAGAAGCCTGCACGTTGTGCCTTTCAGCTCTAGGGCAATGTGGCACACCCAGAGCAGAAGTTCTACTTCAGCCACATCAGGCCTGCAAAGAAACTGCGTTTCACAGGCCTTTGTAAGACATGTTCTAGGTAGGCTGGAAGAGCCCTGTGCACAGCAAGCTGTTTCTTACCTGCTCGAAGAGCTGGAAGCTGGACGCTGAGGTACTAGTCTCCCCTTGGGGAAACAAGGCAGGACTTGGTGCCTTGCATCTCTAGGGCCATGTTGCACACGGCAGAGCAGAAGTTCTACTTCAGCCAGATCAGGGCTGGGAAGAAACTGCGTTTCACAGTCCGTTTTAAGACATGTTCCCGGTAGGCTGTAAGAGCCCTATGCAGAGCGAGTTGTTTCTTAGCTGCCGAAAGAGCTGGATGCTTTACTTGAGGGACTTGTCTACCCTTGTGGAATCAAGGCAGGACTTTGTGCCTTGCAGCTCTAGCGCCATGTAGGACCCGGCAGAGCAGAAGTTCTACTTCAGCCAGATCAGGCCTGCAAAGAAATTGCGTTTCACAGGCATTGGAAGAGATGTTCCCTGTAGGCTATAAGAGCACTGGGCAGAGCGAATTGTTTCTCAGCTTCCCAAAGAGCTGGAAGCAAGATGCTTTGGGTCCCAACTCGCCCTTTGGAAAGAAGCCTGCACGTTGTGCCTTTCAGCTCTAGGGCCATGTGACACACCCAGAGCAGAAGTTCTACTTCAGCCAGATCAGGCCTGCAAAGAAACTGCGTTTAACAGGCCTTTGGAAGAGATGTTCCCGGTAGGCTGTAAGAGCACTATGCAGAGCGAATTGTTTCTTAGCTTCCCAAAGAGCTGGAAGCAAGATGCTTTGGGGCCCAACTCGCCCTTTGGAAACAAGCCTGCACGTTGTACATTTCAGCTCTAGGGCCATGTGGCACACCCAGAGCAGAAGTTCTACTTCAGCCAGATCAGGGCTGGGAAGAAACTGCGTTTCACTGTCCGTTTTAAGACATGTTCCCGGTAGGCTGTAAGAGCCCTATGCAGAGCGAGTTGTCTCTTAGCTGCTGAAAGAGCTGGATGCTGGACTTGAGGGACTTGTCTACCCTTGTGGAATCAAGGCAGGACTTTGTGCCTTGCAGCTCTAGCGCCATGTAGGACCCGGCAGAGCAGAAGTTCTACTTAAGCCAGATCAGGCCTGGGAAGAAACTGCGTTTCACAGGCCTTTGTAAGACTCGTTCCCTGTAGG